>NC_073302.1:291733241-292057526 GCF_027595985.1 Sorex araneus
TTTCTCTTTCAGCACCCATGAAGTTTAAATGTGGGGAAATAAGAAAGCATGACACAATAAAAATTCATGACAATGAAAATTCTGCAATGAACAACAATAACAAAATCCACATCTGTATTTGGAGAGGAGGAGCAGTTTCTCAATTCTCCCTTTAAAGATTTCTGCTGTCTCAAGGCAGCCAGGCAAAGGTAAAGAGAGAGGACAGTGGTGCCATCGCCCCAGGGAGTTGATGGAGCTGGCCTCATACTCGGAATGTACCCACCAACTTCTTGTTTCCTCTCCGAATATTTCAGATGAGTGCCTCTACTTTAATTCTTTGGCAGTGAGCAGCAATACTCCCATAACGGCGGCTTTGCCTTCAACCCTGCAGGTTCTAAGTAAAAGCATACCCCCCCAAAAGTGGATGAATAAAGAAAGAAGAAATTAAACACAAGCTAACCTTTAATATGGACTGTTGAGCATTTTATTGTGCAATAAAGTGGGTACCTCTACCCCCTTCAAAATGGCTTTTCCTCAAAATTATAACTGCTTTGTTTTATTGAATTGCTGAAATTTAATGGTTTAATGGGTGAAGGCATGAAGGAGAGGCTGTAAAATATGTGAATAATGGTGGAGCAGACCCGTGAGGAATCTCGGATCCGCCTCCTTGTACAACTCTTGTTAAACACAGCGTGATATGTATCTGTCATCGATTTAATATGTCTTAATTCAAATATAGCTCCCTGATCAATTTCTTTTTATGGAGGCCTTAAAGAAAAAAGGAAAGAAAAGACTTTTGATAGAGATTTGGTAGTAATTGCAAAGAAGGATATTTCCAAAGTGACTTTAAGGAATATTTGCAAATTTATGACCCTCCCCAGACTCTAAAAAGATAATTGACTCAGGTAAACGGACTTGAGATGCTAATTCTGTAAAGAAAGAAGTGGGAGAGAAATTTCAATCAACACCAATAAGGCGCCAATAAACCGCCTGCCAATTAAACCTGAGAATAGGCCTGGCTAGATGTATTTCCGGGATTGCCTTTCTTTATAAAAGAGCTTTTTATTTTGTAGGCGCGCTTTTTGTTATTGTGATGACCCGCCTGAACCCAGGTGCGCTGTTTCTTTTTCAAGCCCTTTGGGAGCCAAATCAAACCCCCTTCACATCACACCCGGAGCTTCTAAGGACCCCTGACTTCCTAAACAAACACTTCCTAAACAAACAGCAACAATTTCTAGGGCGTTAAAGAAAATAATAATAATAATAATGTGTGTGTGTTTTTTAAAGCAGGGAGCTATAGAAACCCTTATGCCAGTTCTGCAAATTGAGCCCCATTATCTCGGGTGTGGTACCACTGGGCAAGGCTTTTGCAGCTGGTGCGCCGACCGCAACGTGACAATCCATGCAAATGCCCTTTGCGCCAACAGGTGCCCTTGAGGGAGCAGCGATTTCCAGGCTTCTCCGTTGCACCCCAAACCCCCAACCTCTTCCCATTCCGGAACAAAAGCGCCGGGAGGCTCGGGGCGCAGAAGAGTCGGCGCCGATCGGCCGGAACCCGCGCGCAAACCGCGCTCTGCGGCCGCGCTGCAACCCGACCCGGTCCCGGCGCTGCCCGGGCGGGCGCCTTCAGCTTCCCGCCGTGCGGAGGGACGCTTGGGCTCCCCGGTGTCTCCGCGCGCCTCTGGGCTCAGCCAAGTTTCTTGTGATGCTGTGGGCAATTAATAAACTCTCAGGGAAGTGAATTGGACATTTCCTGGCTGTTGAGCCTTTGTTCGATTGTTTCTGCAGGCAGGGGAGGGGGGCGAAACCGGGGACGGGGCGAGGGGTCCCATCCAACAGCCTTTTATGACCCTTACAAATGGTTTTAGGGCTCGCTCGTCCCGCGTGGCATCCGCGAGGGCGGCTTCCTTGTGGAAGGGCCGGGTACCCGGAGGCTTTTGCGCACCTGGTGTCACTGGTGCCGCGCCAAGGGCGCACGGGGTCCTCCGAGTTCTCCGAGGGATCCAAGGACGTTTGAAGCCCAGCCCAAGGACGACAGGGAGTGTTCCACTGGAAAGAGGAAGGCTTCAGGCAGTCACTGGTACAGGAAGGATGAACCCGGGGGTGGGTACCTTTAAGACCAGCCAAAGCCTGGGCACGGTGCGGGGAGGCCCACAGAGCTGCGTTGGAGCAGGGCTTTGCGACTCCGGACGTGATGAGGGCTTTGGAATCAAGGGTTATTCCCCAAACCGGGCGGAGAGGTACCAGCTGCCAGCCTCGCTTGCCCCCTACTGGGACCCTCTTCAGCCTTAACCACTTCCCGATCTGACCCTTTGGGAGTCACGACCTGCATCTCCCACCTCCTCACCCCCACCATGGGCACGCCCGGAGCTCAGCGTAGCTCAATTCCCAGTGCCCTTCCCCTTCCTGTTCCTCTCAGCTTGGGCTGAATCGTCAGGAGCCACTGAATGATCAGGACTAGAGGAACCCCCCCAAAGAGCCTCTTGCTGTTTTTTTCTTAAGCAGAAGATTGGGGTGACATGACCACGAGTTACATGTTGACATTCGTGGGGTTGGGGTTTGGTTTGGATTAGTCAAGAGCTGGACTAGTCCCAGTTCCAGCTGACCCAGGTGGTTAAAAGTCCTTGGGAAATTATGTCTCTTTTTCACTTCCCGCCTACTAAGAAGTTGAGTAAAATTGGCCTGTCATCAAATATTCTCATTTTGGTCATCAATCATTGTTTAACTCTCAAGGAGTTGCTGCAGAACGGTCTTTGGTGAGCTAGTTTTGTTTTTGTTTTTCCTGGAAAGGCGTGTTTGAAAATAAGCTTAGAGGGTCAAAACAGGTACCACAAAACTCCCTTACCTGTTCACAGTTCATTTTATCTACTCCATATTTATTTATGTTGGCTCTAAAATGTGCTTCTCCCCCTCCCTTCTTTGTCCCTGAACAGTATTTTAGGATGAGGGAGAAAGGAGCAGAGGATTGTCGTTTTTTTAAATCTCCAATTTTGAGGGTCCTCCCCGCAATACCATACCCCTTCCAGTATCTATACCTCAATGTTTGGAGAAGCAGTTGAGATAAATCAAATAGTGACACGTTGACCGATTTCCTTGTGTAAGCAATATGCTTGGCATATGGCATTGTTATTTATGAATGACAGCATAAATTGTATCACAAAGTCTATTGCAGGGATGCTGTGGTTTATGGGAAAGCTGACTGCCTGTCACCCACATTCAGCCTCCCTGGACGTCGTAGTGAGGCTGGGAGCCCAAAGGAAACCAGTCCTCAAACTTAGCAAGCACATCCCTGTGAGCTGATGCCTCCTGCCTGGGGGAGGGTTTGGCTCTTATTTATTTCTTTTAAGCAGAAACATTTCATCTGGAAAGAGGAGAGAAAATAAGAGCAAATTCTTTCTTTTGCAAAATCACCACAGCTGTCCCTTGGTGTCAGTGGTTTCCTTTTCAGCCACCCCTATGGACAGACATGCCAACATTTGCATCCTTATCACTGAACTGCCGGCACTATATAGTTTATGAGAGACATTTTATAAGCCCAGTTACAGAACTGTAAATTTTCATTGTGGAAAAGAAGGAGTGTTTTGTGGACTGGACAGAAGTGCTTAATGGAAGGTTCTCTCTTCAGGGCACTCCCCTCCCACCCCTCAGAAGTGGTTTTTAAATGTAGCAGGCTGGGCTGAGAGGGTCCCAATTTTATCCCCTTCTTTTACATTACATTTCTCCAAAAGAAATCTCTGACAAAGAACTTTTGTTCTGGGGGGGGGTGTTCAGCTGGCCATGTGGGCACCCCCACCACACATGTGGTCCTTCATGGGTCAGGGGTCATGTAGCCCAGGAGTTGCTGAGTGGGCTGAGTCAAAGGTGGCCTGCAATGTAATATCCTGTTGATGATCTTCTTGAATTTATGTGCCCGTGATACCGGGGATGGTGCTGAGATGCTGTGAAATCTCCTCTCTTTTTGTCTGGGGCAGAGACACCAGGGGTTCTTTTGGTTTCCCCCCTCCCCAACCCACCTCCCCACCCACTCCCATCCCTTTCTTGAAGAAGAAAATGAAAAGTTGGAATTGGTGTAGCCATCCTTGAAAAGTGGGTTCTCAGCTGGCTTGTTTGCATGCAGCCTCTCCTGGCCAGTAAGATACACCTAGATGTGGTAGAGAGCATGCTGTGTGGACAAATACACCGTTTTATGTAGATAGCCTCAAATATGCTGCACACCACCAAAGAACTCAGACCTCCACCACAGACACCCACAAACCACTACTGCCAGGTGCTCAGTGAGGAAATGAGCCAGACTCTGTCAGCTTTGTGGAGACCCACGGCAATCACTGTGGCCTGGCTGCTCCAGGCCACTTGCCAGGAAATGGGATGCCAGCCGGGCCAGGGCAGCCCTCAGAGTCAGCCCCCTACTCTCATGCCAGACCCCAGGTTCCTAGAGAGTTAGAGAATGATTTAGGAAAACTTACAAAGAGGGTACATGTTCACCAGGTGGAGATTGTTTGGGGTCTCACGCTTCACCCCTGCCAGGGAAGAGCCTTCCAGAAACCTGTTGAAAAAGATAGAGTTCACTTCAGTGAATTGTGCAAAACGTCTCCTGGCAGTGTCCCCCTCCAACCCGCCTCCGCCAAGGCGAAGCTCCCAAATTGACTTTGCAACAACGCTTCCCAAAGCTTTGCTCGATCTTTTTTTTTTTCTCCTCCCCGCCCCCTACCCCTTGGACTTTCCAGCTCTTTCTTCCCTTCCTTCCTTAAGAAAAAAAAAAAGTCTGTGTCATGAGGGTAAGGGATTTTGCCGTTTGCAGAGAAATAAAGCACTTCTAAGAGGGGACGGCGACGTGACTTTGAACTTGGCTCAGTTCTTCTATGTCCTGCAGAGAGAGGAGAACTGGAGCCGGGGAAAGAATAGCCAGGAGGGCCCAGCCCTCCGGGTCTCCTGCGGGAATTAAGGCGTCTGCCCCCATCAGCCGACCGCGGGCGCAGCCCCGGAATCCGGCCCCAGCGAGCGCCCAGCAGCGCGGGCCCCTACGCGGGCGCTGCAAAGGGAGAAATCAAAGGCAGGAGCAGAGAATGGGTCCAGGAAGAGAGGAGCAGAAGGACAGGGAGGGGGCGAGAAAGTGGAAAAGGAGGGAAAGGTGCTGGAGTGTGCGGAGCTGCGAAGAGAAAGGGGCTGGAGGTTTCAGGGTTGTGCTCCTTTGCTTTTTACAAGAGACTTCCCTTTGGAAATGTTTGGCAAAAGCTTTTCCAATTATTCTCCTCCACCCCCACTGTAAATTGCTGAATAGAGCACACAAGTGTTAAAGGATGTGCATGAGACAATTAAAAACTGGATTCAATGTAGCAGGGTAACCTTTGGGGGTGGGGGGCGTGTTCCTCTTTCGGGTCCTTCTTGGCCAAGGAGAGGTGTCGCATCACCCCCACCTCCCCACTATTGATGTAGGATAAAGTTGTGGAAAAGAGCCTTTCGTTTGTCTAGGGAAGGAGGAAAATCTCCAGTTTACAGGCAAACCAGTTCCCTGGCTTTTTACAAGAAGCTTAGGACACCCTCCTTCCTGCCTTCGTGTCCCCTCCCCCCTCCACCTTTCCCCTCAATGCGAGGGAAAGGGGGGTAGGGGACAGCGGGAAGACTCTAGGCCCCCTATTCTAGGGACTGAGGCCAGCTTTGATTTCGAGACCGGCTGAAGCCGGGAGCGGCTGGCGGTGCGGCGCGGGAGAGGCCGGCCTTCTGCCAGCGCCAGCCAGCTCCAGCTCACTCCCCGCGTTCTTGTTGATTCCATTTCCACCAGAAATTGGGGGGAGCGCGTGGCCTATTTTTCTTTAGCTTGGATTGTATTTCAACTCGCAGAGATCTTGTAAGTAAACGTGGCTCTCCACGCCAGGCGCAGAAAGGCGCGCGCGCCCCAGGCCTCGCGCACACACGTTCGTGGCGTGTAGCCGTCCGTGGCATGCGGCCGTCCCGTTACCTCCGGAGCGCAAACTTCCAGGCGCGCGACTGGCAGCGTCCGCAGCGGCCAGCCTGGTGCCCGGAGGGTGAGTAGAGTGGCCAGAGCTCCAAGGCCCCAGGTAGGCCCCGTGCACGCCTCGCGAGCCCTGACATGGCCCAGACTTGGGGCTGGGGCGCATCCGTCCCCAGTGAGAGAGGGAGACCGCCTAATACTGAAGTTCTACCGGTTGGAAGACTTTTCTTTATCTTTTTAAAAAAAAATTCTCCCTTAGAAGGTCCTGAATCTGACCCGCGGTGCATCGTCAAGCACGGGCCCAGCTGAGCCGCGCAGCACTGGCACTCCGTACTTTTGACTCCACCGTGGAAACCAACCCGGACCTCTGGACCAGCACCCCAAAGTGACTCTGTCCTCAAAGCACTCCCACACACCCCTCCCTCGCGGGGGCCGCTGCCCCCACCCCAGTGGCTACTGAAATCTGAGCGGGAGGCGTGTTGCTGGGGGATGGAGCCTGCCCGGAGCCCATAGCGGGCCAGGCAGGGGTGGGGTGTCCCTGCCTTCCAGAGCGGAAGAGGGCATCTGACACAATCGAGCCCCCAGCCTGCACCTGTATTTGCAGTGCCACAGAGCGATTTTGCCAACTGTGCGTGCGTGCGTGCGTGCGTCGGGGACAGGGAGCGCGCGCGCGTGCGGGCCATCAGGAGCCGGTTCCCGGGCGCCGGCCCCGTGCGCACTCCTGGTTGCATGAAGTGTCCCGGCCCCCGGCGCCTCCCGCCCCGAGGCCCGGCTTGCCGCCTTGCTCTCGAGCAACGGCTGAGCCACCCAATAAACGATGGCCTCCTCTGAAAGGCACTCGGGGCGTGCGGGGTGCCGCCCCCGGCCGGCCTGTCCAAGGGCGCTGTGACCCCGCGGCCCGAGCCCGCGCCGTGTCGGCCGCCGGTTCCCGCAGCTCCAGCAAGGCGAGCGGGAAGCGGAGCCGCCGTGTCGGGTGCGCGCGCGAGCGCCGGCGAAGAGCCGGAGACTCGGGGCCGGGCCCGCGGCCACGATGGGCTGCGGCGGCCCGGGCAGTCGGGGAGCTGGGGTGTGTGTGTGGGGGGTGCCCGGGAGGAGGGGCGCGGCGGCCGCGGGGCGGGGGTGCCGGATTGACAGCGCCGCGGCGGCCAATCGCGGTGCCCCGAGCGCGGGCGGGGCGGGAGCCGCGGTTCAAAGGGGCGGCGTGGCCGCGAGGCCCGGCCTGCAGCGGCCGTAGGGGAGGAGGGGGAGGCCGGGGCTGCAGCCGCAGGGGCGAGGGGCGAGGGGGGAGGGGAAGGGGAAAGGAGGAGACAAAAATAAAAAAAGAAATAAAAGCCGGCGGCGTGGGCAGCACCCACTGAAATAAACAGAAGCGGCGGCGCGCCGAGCCCCAAGCCGAGGAACCCGCGCTGGCCGCTGGCCGCCGCCCGGGCCCCACCGGCGCCGCTCGCTTCTCCTGGGGTCTGGCCGCTCGCTCCGGGCCCGGCGCCTCGCGTCGTCCGGCAAGAGGGAGGGAGCGCGCTGGAGATCACTTTTTTTTTTTTATTGTTATTGTTTTTCAGCCCAGCCTCCCCCTCCTCCCGTCCCTCTGCTTGCCTTCTCCCCTCCCACAGCCCCCTTCTCCCCGCCTCCCCCGCACAACTTAAAGAAAGGGGGAGCGGCGCGGCAGCTCCCTTCATCTGGGGGAATTCGCGGCCGCCGCTGGAAGTTTGCTAGGCGGGGGCACAGCCAATGCCCGGCGCCGACGACGAGGAGGGCTGAGCACCGCGGCCTCGGCGCCGAACAATACCCGCCGCCGGCGTGCGCGGGGCGGCGCGGGCTGGGCCGCGGGGGCGGGAGCGGCCGGGCGCGCGGGGTGCTGGCCGCGGGGTGGACGGGGCGCACGGCCTCTGCCCACCGGCGCCCCCGCCGCGGGCAGGTGGAGCCGCGGGCGCGCCGGGTCGGGGGGCCGAGCGCGGAGCTGGGGGGCTCCCGTCGGCTCCTCGCCCTCCGCCCGCCCCAGCGAGGCCGCCTTCGCCGCCGCGCGCCGCCGCCCGGGCCCCGCCGCGCCGCTCCTGCCACCGTGCGGGCGCCGCTGCTCGGCGCGGCCGGGCCCCGGGGCCGCGGGCCGTGCGAGCCGGCGAGCGGGTGCGTGCGCGCTCGGGGGCGCGCAGGGGTGGGGGCGCGGCGCTGCGCTCGCCCCCCGTCGGCCCCCCTCTCCGCGCCGCTCCCCGCACCGCCCGCCCGCTCCCTCCTCCTGCTCGCCCGCCCCTGCCCTGCCCGCCCGCCCCCGCCACAGCTCCTTTAATACACTTTGGTTCTCCGCCTGGCTTTGGACTCTTCTCCTCCTCCTCCTCCTCCACCTCCTCCTCCTCCTCTTCCTCCTCCTCCTCCTCCCGCGCCGCCTCCTCCTCCTCCGCCGCTGCCGCCTCCTCCTCCTCCACCTCCTCCTCCTCCTCCTCCTCCACCTCCTCCTCCTCCACCTCCTCCTCCTCCTCCTCCTCCTCTTCCTCTCCGCGCCTTCGCTCCGCGCCCGGCCGCCCGAGGCAGATCCAGGAGGCGGCGGAGGCGGCGGGCGCAGGAGCGCGGCTCCCGGGGCTGCAGCCGCCACCGCCAGCGCCGCCTGCGCTCGGGGCCGGTGGCCGCGGCCGTCGTCGCCGCCGCGCGCGGCGAGCAGCGGGAGCGGGAGCTGTGAGCGGACGCGGGGCTCGCCGGAGCCGGCGGGGCGGGCGGACGCGGGCTGGCCATGCTCCTGGACGCGGGGCCGCAGTTCCCGGCCATCGGGGTGGGCAGCTTCGCGCGCCACCATCACCACTCGGCCGCGGCGGCGGCGGCTGCCGCCGCCGAGATGCAGGACCGGGAGCTGAGCCTGGCGGCGGCGCAGAACGGCTTCGTGGACTCGGCCGCCGCGCACATGGGCGCCTTCAAACTCAACCCGGGCGCGCACGAGCTGTCCCCCGGCCAGAGCTCGGCGTTCACGTCTCAGGGCCCCGGCGCCTACCCGGGCTCCGCGGCCGCCGCCGCCGCTGCCGCCGCGCTCGGCCCCCACGCCGCGCACGTCGGCTCCTACTCCGGGCCGCCCTTCAACTCCACCCGGGACTTCCTTTTCCGCAGCCGCGGCTTCGGGGACTCGGCGCCAGGCGGCGGGCAGCACGGCCTCTTCGGGCCCGGGGCCGGCGGCCTGCACCATGCGCACTCGGACGCGCAGGGCCACCTCCTGTTTCCCGGCCTCCCCGAGCAGCACGGGCCGCACGGGTCGCAGAATGTGCTCAACGGGCAGATGCGCCTGGGGCTGCCCGGAGAGGTGTTCGGGCGCTCGGAGCAGTACCGCCAGGTGGCCAGCCCGCGGACCGACCCCTACTCGGCGGCTCAGCTCCACAACCAGTACGGCCCCATGAATATGAACATGGGGATGAACATGGCAGCGGCCGCGGCCCATCACCACCACCACCACCACCACCCGGGTGCCTTTTTCCGTTACATGCGGCAGCAGTGCATCAAGCAGGAGCTCATCTGCAAGTGGATCGACCCCGAGCAGCTGAGCAACCCGAAGAAGAGCTGCAACAAAACTTTCAGCACCATGCACGAGCTGGTCACGCACGTCTCCGTGGAGCACGTCGGCGGCCCCGAGCAGAGCAACCACGTCTGCTTCTGGGAGGAGTGTCCGCGCGAGGGCAAGCCCTTCAAGGCCAAATACAAACTGGTCAACCACATCCGCGTGCACACGGGCGAGAAACCCTTTCCCTGCCCGTTCCCGGGCTGCGGAAAGGTCTTCGCGCGCTCCGAGAACCTCAAGATCCACAAAAGGACCCACACAGGTAACCGGGGGCCCGGTGCCGGACGGAGCGCGGGGCGGAGGGAGGCTGGGACCGGCTTGCGCGGAGCCATCGCGGAGCCCGAGCCCGGGCCTGGGGCGGGAGACGCGTTTGTGTAAGCCAGAGAAAGAACGGCTTGTTTTTGTTGGCTAACAGCAGACTATTTCGGGGTTGGGTTTTTTCCGTGCGCGGAAACTGAGCTTTTAAATGACTTGGCGTAGCCTCACGTGTGCATTTGGATGATGCAGAGACTCGGGTTGTGCTCTGTTCTCTCCCGCCTTCCGCCCTCGATAAATTTTCCTTTCGAAATGGAACGCTCTAAATTACCCGGCTTGTCTAACTCCGGTTGCCCGGGAATTGAGCCTAGCTGAAAGGATTTTTTGCCAGCTTCTCTGAATGTGCTTTTCTGCCCCCGGGTCTGGCTCTGAGCAGAGTGTGTGTGTTTCCCTTTTTTTCCCCCCCCTCCTTTCCCTTCACAGAGACTCCCCAATTAAGAGAATTTGGGTGTGAGATGAAATCTGCAAAGCATTTATTCGTCTCACTTTTTTTTATTATTATTATTGTTTCGCGCACCTCGGGTGCGTTTGCTGGCTTTCCTGGGGAAGGTGGGTTCCGGCAGTTTGTGAAATTCTCTCGTGGGCGCCTTTGGGTTTGCGGTTCCAAACTTGTGCCAACCATCCTGCAGGCTGGTGAGAACCAGAGAATCAGGGCGGCCCCACGGGGCCAGCTGGGGGGCAGGAGAGGCGCTTGCAAGAGCTGCGCCTCCCTTCGTAGATTCTCCCTCTCTGACCAGGTCCCAGTCAAAACCGTGCCAGACGATTTCCTAAAAGAAAGCCAAATGTTTTAGCAACTTCCCCCGTCAATATTTACTCTGGAGTGGGGATGCGCCAGCGGCCTATTGTTCTCTTCCGGGAAGGGAGGGAGTCGAGGTGCGAGACGAGCTCTTAACAAGGTTTAAAATTTGAGAAATTTATTTGCATGAGACGCTCGCTTTCGAGTCCTGCCTCTGAGCGGATGTCTTTTTAAAAAAAATTTAGGTGATAATGAAATTTAACGTTAAGTGGTCCGCTTTCCTAGTGGAACCATGTTTGAGTTCTCACACCTCTAAATGACTCCAAGCATTTGGAATTCTGGCAACAGGATGTAGGAACCGCTTGGAAACCAAGCAGCGAGATTCTGAAAACCACCATCGCTGCACCCTGCACGCCCCCCCAACCCCCAGTCTATGTTTCTTGTGATCACCAGTTACTGTCTTCTCTCGGCATTTACTTTCCTCTCGACTCATTATTATAAGAGTCGGCAAGGGAAACTTGGGAGTCTTTGGATGCGTTCCGTTGGCCGGATTTTGGATGAAAAACAGTGGCTCAGGCTCCTCCATCCTAAACAACACATAGCAACTCCAAATGGAATTGCCTACTGGCCCCAGAGAGAAAGCGACAGCAGCCTCGCAGCCTGGGTGCTTTGGATAATGCCCTAAATATTTTGTCATAATAACAGCTTCTCTGCTGGGAGAGCAACTTGCCCGAGAAGCAGCGAATCCAAGGAGAACAGGCTGGGCGCGGGGATTCCCTTCAAACTCCTCCTGGACTCCAGGCGCCCCAGAGAGACAAGGCCGAGCATCTCTCCTAGCTTCGCCGGGGGCGGGCAGGCCGGTTCCGGACACCCCTTTGGCGCCGGTGGCCTAGCCCCTGGGCCTCCTGCCTCCCTCCCCGCCAGTGCAGGGGTCCAGCCGCTGGGTTGGAGTGGGGGGGAGCTCGGGCGGAGGCTCCCTGGGCGCACTGGGCCAGTGTCGGTGTTTTCGGCCACAGGGGAGAAGCCGTTCCAGTGCGAGTTCGAGGGCTGTGACCGGCGCTTCGCCAACAGCAGCGACCGGAAGAAGCACATGCACGTGCACACGTCGGACAAGCCCTACCTGTGCAAGATGTGCGACAAGTCCTACACGCACCCCAGCTCGCTGCGCAAGCACATGAAGGTACCCCCGGGAGGCCGGGCCGGGGCGGGGGGCCCGCGGGGAGAGGGGGAGGAGGCGGCGTCTCCTGGGGGGCTCGGCCCCACAGCAGCTGCACTCACACCCAGTCCCCTTTGCTCTCCCCTCGCGCCTTTTGTCTCGCAGGTCCATGAGTCCTCCCCGCAGGGCTCCGAGTCCTCCCCGGCCGCCAGCTCCGGCTACGAGTCGTCCACGCCGCCGGGGCTCGTGTCTCCCAGCGCCGAGCCCCAGAGCAGCTCCAACCTGTCCCCGGCCGCGGCGGCGGCGGCGGCGGCAGCGGCGGCGGCGGCCGCGGCGGTGTCGGCCGTGCACCGGGGCGGCGGCGGCGGCGCGGGCAGCGGCGGGGCGGGCGGCGGCTCCGGGGCGGGCTCCGGCGGGGGCGGCAGCGGCGGGGCGGGCGGCGGGGGCGGCGGCGGCTCCGGCGGGGGCAGCGGCGCGGCCGGGGGCCACAGCGGCCTCTCGTCCAACTTCAATGAATGGTACGTGTGAGGGGCCCCGCGGGAAGGGGGGGTCCCCGCTCGCCCGCGCCGCCCCCGCCGCCCGCTCGCCCGCCCGCCCAGCGCGCTGGGTGGGCTCGCGCCGCGAAAATTGTGATTCTTATGAAGATGAAATCGACTTTACCAGCAGAAAGATTTTTAAAAGTTTTTTGTTTCTTTTTTTTTCCAAAAAAAAAAAAACACAAAACAAATAATCTAAGCATGAAACACAAAAAAATATCCCTTCCGGAGCCCTTGAAGCTGAAAATATAAGCTAGGAAATTTTAAGAAAATTGCAAAAAAAAAAAAATCGCACCAGCCCCCCCACCTCCTCACCCCGGCCCCCTCCCCGCCTTCCTTCCCACCGCCTGCCTTCCCAGTCTGATGACAAACTGTACATAACATCCCTCCCCTCCCTCTCGACGTTCTCGGTGTAGAGGTTTGTCCTTGTGTAAGTCTCCGGGTCCCTCTGCCTCCTTCCCCCCAAGTGACGGGCCTTTTCTTTTTCTCTTTTTTTAGTTGAGTCGGTTTCTCTTTAATGTGGAGGAAAATGATTTCTTTTGTATTGTGGTATTGAATATTGTGTTCTTTTTTTTATGAGGCAAACTTGATTGTAAACTCCATGCAACTAGAGACTGGAAAAAAAAACGAAAACCCATGAGCCGTGCCAAAGTCTCCCATTCCGTTTCTGCAAACGCGACCGCAGCACACAGCCCCGCCCCCCCCACCCCCACCACCAACGCTTGTGAATGTATTTTTCTGTTAGCTGGGTTTACATGTGATGTTTTAGCGCTTTTGCAAGTTCAATTTGTTAGTTCCTGTATGAAAGATTGTGGGGGAAAATAAACGTCGTGCCGTTAGCTTTTTTTTTTTTTTCGTAATACCACCCTTCTGTAAATACCCGTTGCCATATTTATCCATTTGTAATTAAATTATGGTATTAACTTGCTACAGAGGAAACAATATTTATAAAGAATGTTTCTTAACTATAAATATGTACAATTGTGGGCATAAACTGTTTCAGATTTTTTATTTGAAGGTTTTAAGTGGTTTGATCATTTCTTGTGATATGTTTTGAGAGTAATGCATACAGAAATATAATAAAATGTGTTGAAACTGCATGAACATATTTTTCTAGCTACGTTATTCAAAGTGGGAAGGAGGCAGCAGTGCAGAGGGCGACCTGCCTGAATGAATGGGGCTCCTCTTCCATCCTAGAAGGTATATATATGCATAGAGAGCTGTCCAAACGCCCCCTTTGGCAGAAAGTCTCCAAATTATTTTGTGTCCTTTGTTCGGTGGCTGAATTAAATTTTTGGAAAGCCCCTGTGGGGACCTGCTCCAGGATTCTTCCCAGTTCCTAATGGCTCCATTATCCAAGGGAATGCCTTTCTTTTCAGCTTTTTGAACTGGATTTAAGAGCACTAAACATTTCCTTATTCTTTGTTTTCCCTTCTCCCTGCCCCCTTTCCTCTCCCTCCTGAAAAGCCGAGGTACAGTTATTTTTAATTGCATGTTTAAAACTGAGCTGAGTACTTTGTTTTTGAACTTGGCCCAATGATGATCGTCCAAGGGGCCCCCGCATCTAGCAAAAGATTTTTTTCCCCCCCTCTCCTGAAATTTAACAGGACTTGGTCAGGAAATCCTACTATCTGCACACTGTAGTAGCAGAGTGTTGGAAGAGGAGGAAGAGAGAGATAACTGCATCATTGTGTGAGCAAAGCAGTTAGCCACTGGTGTAAAATGAAAGTGCCCGCAGAATTCCCTGGACTTTGCACAGGCAGGTGGTGCTGAGGCCAGCAAAGCACTGGCTCCGGAGTCCTCGGATTTGCAGCCTTACTCCAATTCCGTGCAAGAGTTGAGCGCAGAGTTTTCCAAGCTGGGGGCTCTACAGAAGGCAGCAGAATTATTATTTTTTTAATAGTCAGAGGGCAGGAATGGAGAAAACGATTCTGTCCTGGAGCCATTGGAACATCTTTTGTCTTTCCTCGGTATCCCTGCAGGTCCTGGCAGCCCTGGAGTGCCCCCGCTCCCCCTGTGAAATGATTGGGGGAGTTGCAAAGACACCCCTTGCTAGCACACCCCCTCCTCCCCCAACTCAAGGCTTCTGGCTTGGTGGCTGGATGGCCGGGAATGTCTCTCCCGCTCTGTCTGTGCTTGGAGCCCTTCAAGCCAGCCAGGGTAGGCTGGAGGGCTGCGGGGTGGGTGACACTCAAGATTCATATTCAATGAGGCAAAGCTGGTCTTGGGGGCTCTCTCTCTCTCTCTCCCTCCCTTTCTCTGTTTCAGGGAATGAGCTGCCACCAGGCTACCCTCCCCAGCGGCCCTGCATACTGCCCAAGCACCAGCTCCTGAAGCAATCAACCCCCTATTAAAATCAAATTTATAACCCCTAATAATATTAAGGAAAATTATTAAAATAATTGGCATATGTTACTGATCCTAGGAGGTTTCATCAAACACATTCTAAGCCGCCAGGAAAATAATTTAGAGTTTTCCCACACCCAGGGGAAGGAGGGGGGCGGGGAATCCGATGAAATATTTGTCCTCACTTGTGCAAGAACAAGGTGGTTTATCAGAAAATGTTTTCAACTCTTGATGGAAAGGCGCGACTTTGAGCGGAATCCCCAGTCTAAGAGGGAGAAAGGTGGCTGGCGGGCGGGGTGGGATGGGGCTTGGGGAGGAACTTGACTAACTCAAAGATTTTGAAGGTTTTTTTTTCTCTGGGGAAAGAAAACAGGCGAGAGGAAGGAGATCTCAGGCTGAAGGTGGTTGACTGGTTTTCCAGATCGCAATGTCCAGGGGCTAAGGATGCTCTGATCCAAATCCAGGACATGGAAATGGGAGGAGGAATGGGTGAGGAGGGCGATGGGGCGTGCTCCCCCAGCTCCTCGCCTCCCCCCACCCCCAGAATGTGAGGAGCAGAGGGGAAGCAGTTTTTCTGCGGTCAGCTCCCTCATTCTCCAGCTCTCCCAGCACCATGCTGCCCAAACAAGTCCCGGACCTGTAGCTTGGCCCAGGGAGTCCCTGGGGGCAGGCCAAGAGGGATGATGAGGTGATGGCAAAGGTGTCAGGCCACGAAAGATGTCAGAGCTGCATTCTGAGAAGGTGCTGGCCCTGCAAGCCTAAGATGGTACAGTCGGGTGGGGGGTGGAGGCCGGCGCCACTAGCAGCGTCTCCCATACCTGCCTCCCCGGACCCCAATACCACACATCGTCAGTACTGGATACCACAACGGGCCTCTGACGGCTTTCGCCTCCCTCAGGAGCCAGTGCGGGTAGACGCCCGCGGGAGGGACGCAGGGCAGCGGCCCAGGGCCAGTTTCTGCAGGTCGCCGCCGTCAACTTGAACTTCGGGGCGCTCCAGCAGTCCTGCGCGAGCCGCTCCAACCCCCGAATCGCTCCCCGCCACGAGTGTCGCTTGATCCGAAGGCAGCTGGAGCCCCCTCGGGAGCCCCATCGTTATTATTATTAATTACCGCGATCCCCGTTGCATTATTAATGACGGGCGTGGGGACCAGCGCCTTCCGTTTCAGCGACACTGACCCCCAGGGGCCGAGCGGACAGGGTCCAGCCCGGAGCCAAGGCGGCGCGCTCGGAAGAGGCTGCCAGGGCCCAGATCCCCGCAGGACGCAAGGAAAGGAAACGGGGAGGTGGGGGCGGGGGGCACTGCCCCTTTCCTCTCTGCCCGCACCTTCTCTCTTCCTTCCCCCGCTCCCCTCACCCCGCGCCCCTTGGGCCATTGTCTCTTTTTTCAGACGGATGTTTTTGGTCTCAAGTAGTGGTTTTTCCGCACAAGTCTGAAGATCAAGGGCAGATCCCCGGCTTGACCGGAGGTTCAGGAGTTTTTCTGTGTTCCGAGGTGGCGGGGGTGGCGAGGAAGGCCCGGGCACAGGTGACAGCTTGTTAGGACTGAGGCGTGTGTGTGTGTGTGTGTGTGTGTGTGTGTTAGTCCGGTCCCCGAGGACCAGCTCCGGCAGCACCGTGGGGACCCCCCTCCCACAAAGGTCTCATCGCCTCCTCTCCCTCCACACCAGGCCACTGAAATTATACAAAGCAGACGTTAGGCCTGTGTCCAGGAGCCCAGCAATAAAGGCACAGGCCAAGGGGGCTGGGAGGGGTGCAAGGATGCGCTTGTACTTGCACCGACACGTGCCCTGGAAAAGGGACCCTCGGGATGCAAAGGAGGCATTCAATAAATAGCCACGATTGATTGATTATAACCTGGTATCGCTTGGGCTCCTGGGAACTAGGGCGTGTTTCGGCCCACGGCCACCCCCGGCGGACCTGAATGAACAGTCCCTATTTTTAACCAGCAGCTCTGAGCAGGGCTGGGGAAATGTCACTCTGCCCTCTCACCCCCAACTGTTTGCGGCTGGGCTTTTATTTTTCAGAGAGAAACTTCCACTCACAGGTTGGCCCTTCTGGGTCCGGGGAGGAAAAGGGGACTGTGCTGAACCCGGGGTGCTTAACGAGGTCATCTACAACCCATCATCAGCACGGGGATGGAGGGTCCGGGTTCACGGTCAGGGTTGCGGGGGCCAACCTTGGCCGAGAGGTCCACGCCCCGCCCCGCCCCTGCGCCGCGGATCGTCTTCGTGGTGCTCGGCCTGGGGCCTCCAGCTCGCGCCCCGCCCCCGCACAGGCGTCCCAGCGGGGGGCCACTGCACGCCAGTCCCTTTTGTTTGTTCCCTGGAGAGGATGAGCTTCGGATCAAGGGGCACTTGGCAGGGTTCTAGGGCTGTGTGTGCACTTGGGGCCGCACCCCGCCTGCCTAGTTGCTAGGATTGGGTTCCACGCTGCCTCCAGGCTGAGGTAGCACTGTCTCTGGTGTGCAACAGTTAAGCTCACTCTCAGCTCGCAGCCACACATGCACTCAACATGTTGGGGATCCCTGCAAAGCCACAGTGCTGGCCTGCTCCAGATGGGGTGCTCCAGAGCTGCAAGAGATTGGGGGTCTGGAGAAGTCTTCAACTCCCTGCACCCCCACATGAGTAGCTAGTCTCCCACAGACACTACCAGGGCACCTCATCCAAGTGGGTTTCTAGACCCCAAAGCCTGGATGGCGCTCCCTGGCCTGAGTCTTCAGGGTGGAACTGACATGTGGGGTTGCTTCGGCCCATATTTGCAGGGAGTGTGATGGGTTCCTGTCTCCGTCCCATCCAGCTGCCCTTGCTCTTTGGAACCGGAATGAGCTAGCCCTTCTTCCAAGACAGACACACAGGCACACACAGATACACACACAGAATACACAAGACACACACAGAGACAGACACACAGACACACAGACACAGACACACACAGACACACACAGACACACAGACACACAGACACACACACACACACACACACACACACACACACACACACACTCCTCTGCCTCTCCAATCCCGGCTTCCAAGCTCCCCTTAAAGCCTGGCTTTCTCAGTCAGCGGGTGGCCCCAGGGAGCAGAAAGGAGAGGGTGCAGCTATGCTAGGGAAGGTGGGGGTAGGAATAATAATGATGATGTCAATAGTGTCAAAGATAATCACCCTTGTTAATGGCCCAAGACTGGCTTCCCCACCCCCGCCCCCCACCCTCGGGGCAGGCAGAGGCCTGGGCTGGCTGCTCAGCCTGGAGCCCGGGTGGGCGTTGGGAGACAACCTCCACGGAACTCTGCGGTAGCCTCCCCCCACAAGCCTCAAATCCACTCTGGGGTCTGGCCTGCCGGGCCGGAAAGGCGCGGGCCCGTGGGTTTCCCATCTCTGCCCCGCCGGGCCCCTGGACCTACAGTGGTTAGCGAGGACCAGGGCGAGTCCCTCCAACTCTTCGGGGTGTGTTGGGTCTGTTTGCCTGCTGTAGCCCTTCCCGCCACCCCGACCCGGCCTGGACCCTCCTGCTGCGCTCGCCGGTCGATTGGCGGCCCTAAGGAGCAGGAGCCCCGCGCTGGGCCGTGGGTTCTAAAGATGCTCTGACCCGGCGCGAGGGCGCGGGAGGTCAGGCGCACGCAGCGCGCGGCTTGGGCGCCTCCCAGGCCCGCGCTGCCGCGGTATTGATCCAGCGAGAAAGATAAACAGAAAAGCTGGACCTTGGGTCCTGAATACTGATGAGCTTCGTAGGGCTGCGACTTGCTCTGGCCTTGCTCTCTCGCCCCAGTTCAGCTCTATAAGGCCGACGTCGCTGGAGTCATCTTCCCCAGCGGCGACCGGGCTTCTCTCCCCGCCCTGGCGCCCTCCTGGGTATTTTCCTGGGAGAGGCCCCGGGCGGATGAAGCCCGAATGTCACCTTGACTTTCTCCCGCTCTCTGTGCCCGGGTGAGCGCGAGCGCCCACAAGCCGGCGCGCCCAGCGTGGCGCTGCTTCTGCTCGCTGGATCCGGAGATGTAGGGGCGCCTATAATATAAAGCGTCTCAATGTGGATTCCAGCGAGTCTGCGGCTTAACTTCCTCACCCTCATTGTTCCAACGACTTCGCGTGTCCTTGGCCTTTAAACTTCCTCCGGACGATTGCATCTTTTCTCCCCGCGCTGACTCCAAAAGGGCGCGTTCCATCTCCTGGCGCAGCCGTTTCGCAAGGCTCCAGGACTCGGCACTTGCCTGAGTGTCTGGAGCGAGCAGGGGATTCTCCGGCCCGCGAATCCACGGTTTACCTAACCTCAGTCTCTGCCTCCGTACCTATAAGCAAGAGAGAAATCTTGAGCCACGAGCTTAAGAGGATTTCAGGAGTGTTTGTGCCTCCATTCTTGAAACGCACGTGACAACTTAGACTATGTTTTTTTTCTTAAAATAAACCATTCCTGAATTTTCTCTTGAATCCGTCTGAACCAACTGCAAATCCTGTGTGGCAGTTTCAGCTGAGATCAGGAAGGTGGTGCGGGGAGCAAAGATATCAGCCCACTATGTAGAAATATGTTATAAAACAAGACCAGAAAAATCAGCTATAATAGAATCCTTCCCAGGGTTTTTCTGATCCTTAAAGTTTGGAGCAAAGTAAACCCATATTTCACATCATTGCCAATAGGTTCCCCCCCTAGCCCCAACCACCAAACTCTCTTGGGGATTCTGTTTCACTTACGCTGTTTGGTCCTAACTTTTCCCCCCCTTCACATAGTGATTTATTATGTAGGTAATTTTAGGGGATACAGTTTACAGCTTGAATTATTAGACTGAACACCTCTGCCTGACAACACGACGCCTTTTTTTTTTTTGCCTGCAGCTGTGAGTCACAACCCCATTTTCATACCCAACCCTGCACATTCCTTCACAATGTATATTTCCTTCTTGCAAAGATCAAACATGCTTTGGTTAAAGTGTTTATTTTAAAATACAGGAAAATTAAAACTAAACAGAGTTCCATTAGGAAAAAAAAACCCAGTGGATCATATTATTTCCCTCCTGTGCCCACCCAAAAATAATAAGTAACAAAATAAATAAGTAATAAATAAATAACAGATAAGTAACAAATATGACTTTCTGGAATAAAAATTCAAACCCAGATGGAACATACAGGCTCATACAGACACAGATTTAATTTTATTATTGGAGCACATCAGGAAACTTCCCACTTCTTTTCACAGTTGGATTCCTGTTTGGGAATCTTTAGGTTTTTTTTTTTTTTTTTTTTTTGTGTGTGTGTGTGTGTGTGTGTGCGCGCGCGTGCTTTTTTTTTTTTTAAATGACATAAAGATCAAAAGCAGGAGCAGGAACATGACTTTAGGAAGATTCTGACAGGAGTGGACTTTGTTCCCCAATCTACACATTCCCCGACCACAAGTTCATTTTCCCATCTCAATGGTTTTCTGTGAATTGCACCTTTTAGAACATAAATTGAATGGGGGGGGGGGAGAGAAAGTAAATTTGTAGCCTTTGCCAAAAGGAAGAAGAAAACAAAAAGTAGCTCAGAAACAAATTTACATTTTCCTAGGATCCCGGTAAGTTCCTGGTGTGTGTCTGTTTTCCTTTTCCTTAGGAATGAAGGTGAAAAATTGCAAGTTCCAAGCACTTGTTCTCAACACCTAAATTGTGTAAAGTGGATTTTAACTGCGGGGTTTGGTGGATGGTTTTCTTTCTGCAGCCCACACTGCCTTTTCCCCCTTACTGCCTTTTTTCCCTTTTGAGCTGCTTTCCAACTTCCATATGAAAAGCGGGGGGTTGGGGGGGGTGGGTAGAGCCTCACAAGCCACCTCTTAGCTCAGGCAGTTAGCTCAGCTTCTCCAGCCACACGGTGCTTTAACGGGGCAGCAACTGTTAGACTGTTTTTAATCAAGTTTGGAAGCTGAATCTTTTCCCTCTGACGACTGTGCCCAGGGGTGGATCCGGCAGAATGTCTGGCGCTGCGGGCAGCGGTCTTGGCTGGCCACCCGCTTTTCAGACACAGCACCAGAGAATGGCATTGAAATAACCGTGTGTGGCAGAAATGAGGGAAAAATATTAACCTTTCTTACTTCCTGTTTTTCGGAGCTAAAAGACAAGCCAAGAGGAAATACAGCCTGAAATTATATTTATCCACCTAACACAGCTCCAAGACTAAATGCTGAGAAAATGTACTCAGCAAAATCTTTCAGATCAAGTGCTGTTTAGAATGAAAGGCAGCTAAATTTTAAAATAATTTGGTTAAAACTTTTCTAGATAATAGTAATCATGGATTGATAAGCTAGAAGTCTCTAGGAAGAATTTGGGAATGAAAAAAATCTCTATATAATTTCCTCTCTATTCTTTAAGGGAAGATAAGTTATAGTAGATATCATTTGGATTTTTTTTTACTTTGGTAAAATACAATTAGCCTTTGCATGTTATTGACTTTTTTGGTTGTTAGTTTGCAAGAGTGGGAAAACCAAGGATTTTCAAGATGAAGAACAAAACAAGGAATCAAATTACACTCAAAATACATCTCTGCCTCTGCTGTGTTTTTCTGTGATCTCTTTGGTGATTCTTTGTTCATTTAATCAATCTCTTTAAATTAAAAATAATTGACTCTTTTCTCTAATTAGCTTAGATTTTTACTGGCAAACATTTCTAAATGTCTTTAAATGAAAATAAAAGTCTTTTTCTAAAGCCTTAGTAACAATATTTCATGTCAATGCCGATTCAATTTATTATGAACTTTCATCAATGTTAGATTTTCTGGTACCCCTCCCCCTAATTTTACCAATCTTTTGTCAATCTGATGAAAAGCTAATTTCATCACATGCAATTTGGGATTTATGACTTTATTTCCAAGTTGTTAAAGCCCCAAATCAATTTTAAAAAATGGACCTGCATGAGAGAGAAAACATAATTTGGGAAAAGTCAAGTGCAAATGAAACACATTTCAATTTCCTTTCAATACATTCATACACATATGCAGACTTTTTCAGGAAAGAAAATGCTTCAGCTGAAGGGCAGTCTCATTAGCATCTGACTTCAAATGCCTTCTGGAAAAGTCTAAATAATTTTACTCTATGGCAAAACTATTACCCAAAGTATCAATGTGACAGTTTTTTTTAAAACATTCAAATGATTGATGATTTACTCACTCCAAAATGTAAAAATAAACAAAACTGGCTTTATTGGGCATAATATTGCTCCAACTATTTGTACTATCAAAATTTGGTGCTATCATAATTTGTGGAAGTTAAAAAATATTTCTGCGGAGAGAAAATTGGGTTATTTGTAGTAGTCTGCTCTGTTCTCCGGACCCCAACATTTCTTCAGTCGGAGGGAAGTTAAGTGTTCGGCACTCCAATCCCCCTTCAGGAACGCAAACGATGTCTTCCTCCCAGAGGCACTTCTTGGGGTGTCTTTTCTACTAGGCAGATGTCTGGGGCCAAATGAGCTTCATCTGCCACTCTGTTTCTTTAAGGTTTGTGGTCCCAGTGACTGCGTTCCCTGAACCTCATCAAAGGTTCTGTCCCACAGTGGCCAGATCTCCTGTTTCTTTGCTTTGAGTTGTTTTGGGTTAAATTACAATAAAATAAGTTTCAGAACCATTTTTTAGGAGGGCGCTTTCTAGTAGCGCTTCCTTTCCGACTGCCAGGCGGCCCCACTCCCCAACCTCTTGGCTGGAACCCTTGCTTTCGATTTGTTTGTTTCACGCGTTTCCCTAAAGAACCGGGCTCCTTGCGCTGTTTGATTCAGCTTTAAAAATGTGTCGCTTCCGCTCTGGCTCCTACTCCGAAATAAATTGCTATCGAAAGAGTATCACATTCGTTCCAAATGCGGGATTTGAGTCAATATTCCCACGCTAGGAATATTTAAAAAAAAATTTTTTTGTCAACGCATACTTTTGCAAAAATTCTGCTTGAAGTAGGGTTGCCTGTGTTTCTCCAGATAAACAGCAACAACAACAAAATAGCGATTACCATCGGCTTGGATCTTCCTTTATTATTATTTTTAGCCCATGTATCATAACCTCGCTGAGCTGTGTTCTTCTGTCCAACTCTTGATGATCTAGTTGAAATCTAGACATTGTGCCAAGTGTATTTGAGGCAGATAAGTAGGTATAATACAAATGCGTTTTGTTAGACCTGATGGATGCTATTTTTCTTTTAATAGGTTTGTAGCAAACTAACACAATAACACAATGTATTCCTTTTCAAGGTACATTGTTCAAACAGGTCTATTAAGACGGCGTTGAGCTATTTCTCTCTTCTATTGAACAGTCTGTTGCTCAAACACAACAGCCAAGAAACGCCAGCTGCCTCAACAAAAGTAGAAACCTAACCCTTTTATGCAATGTTTTAACAGAAAGGGTCGCTCTGTTTAATTAAAAACATTGATGATTCAGTGAAACAATGGAAACTCAAGTTCAAGTGGTGCTCTATTGATTTAAGATGATTTTTACTAGCAATGGGTATAATTCATTCTCCCCCCACCTCCCACCCCCACCCCGGCTCTCTCTTGTGCAAAGGGGTTCCTTCTTGGGGCATTATTTGGGTGAATAGGAGAGCACAGAGCTGGGCTATTGCCTTAGAAACCTGATTAACGCACGTTGCTCGGGAGGGTAAGGTGTTTAATTTAGAAGTGCACCCCATATTTTTTTGTCAGTTTTATTCACGGCGGGGCAGCTTTGAAAGTGGCTCAAAAGCAGGTTCAAAAGTGAAGTCTGCGTCCAGGCATTTACATGTCTTTGTTATTGTGTCAACCAAGTGGTTGCAAAGGGCATGCTCAGAATACTAAGGTCGCGCGGCCAGGGGCCGCGAGGTGCGTGCGTGTGTGTGCGCGCGCTTGCGTGTGTGTATGTGTGTGCGTGTGTGCGTGGGTGTGTGCTTGTGTGTGCGTGCGTGTGTGTGTGCGCGTGCGTGTGTGTCTGTGTGTGCATGTGTGTTTGCGCGTGTGCGTGTGTGTATGCGTGTGCGTGTGCGTGGGTATGTGTGTGTGCGCGCGCGCTCCTGGACGCGGGGCTGCGTGCGCCACGACGGCCCGGGTTGCCCTTCGCGCCCCTTTCCCAGCACCTACGGCCGCAACGCCGCCCTCCTAGGGAGCGTGCAACTGCTCTGGAGCTCGGGCTGGGGGCTGGGCTGCGAACTGGACACCCAGGTGACCCCCGCCCCCCTCCTCCGGGCCGGAGGCAGCCCAACCTTTGGTCTACTCGGCTTGGGTGGGCGGGGACAGGTGCTTCTCCCCGCCAGCAGTCACGGGGACCCCGGGGAAGGTCAGAGATCCTAGACGGGGCCGGGGGGGGGGGGGGGGGTTTCACCTCCCTCCAGGCGCCCCTGGAGCGGGATCATCCCAGGGCAGCGCATCTCTGCTCCCGCCATCCCCGGGCCCGGGGTCAAAGGGCTCCGGCCGGAGGCGGCCACGTGGCCCTGCAGCCCCCGGCGGGGCGACCCTGAGGCCTCGAGGCCCCATGCGGAGCCCCCGCGGGCTGGTCCGCGTGGGTGCGGGGCTGAGACGGCCTCCCCGAGGCTGCGCACCAGTGGTTTAAGCCGTTCCCGGTGTTTAAAGAGCGTTTCCAGGGTTTAAAGAATGTTGTAAAAAAAAAAAAAAAGCAGCGCTTGTGAACTCCTGCGTTCCGTGGAGGCACCCCGTGCGCCCCGCACGCCGCTTTCCCGCAGGCTGGGGGCCACGCGAGCCTCTGCCCCGCGTCGGGGCCTTAGGAGCAGCGGGGAGACACGAAGGCCGGGCGCGAGCCTGCGCCAGGTGCCGGGGCTCGGGGGAGCACTGTGGACAGGCTGGCTGCGGGTTTAACACGGGATTGGGATTGGGGGGGCCCTCTGTCCCTGCCCCTGTGCTGAAGCCTGCGCGCCCCCGTCTCTCTTGTTAGGAGGAGGCTGGCGTGGCTTCTAGCACAGAAGAGTGTAGGGGATCTGGGCTTGCAAATCCTTTTTGGGGGGAGGTGATGGGGTGGGCACGCCTCGTGGTGGTCAGCGGTTACTCCTGACTTTGCACTGGGGAATTACTCCTATGGTGCTCGAGTCACCCTGTGGGATGCTGGGGATCAAACCCCAGGCAGGCAGCTGTGTGCAAGGCAGACGCTTCACCTGCTGTTCTGTGGCTCCAGTCCCTTTGTATTGGCTGGGTGGCTGGGGAGGGCAGCGTCCTGGCAGTTCTGGCTCTATGAGTGGTCATTCCTGATGGTGCGCGGTGTCCAGGAGGATCAGTCGGCCTGGAAGGCAAGGGCCTTCCTTGTACTGTCTCTGCATACACCCCCGACTCCCGTATTCTTTTAACTAGGAAAGTAAAAAGATACTACCCTCATATGGCCTCAGAACCTCCTGGAAGCTCAATCCAAAATATTCTTTTAGCACAAAACTAGCAAGCACTGTTTCCAAATGGGGTTGGATTATTGTTATTATTGCTGCTGCTGTTGTTATTATTATTTCGCCACACTCGGCAGTGCTGGAGCTTACTTCTGACTGCACTCAGGGGTCACTCTTGTCAGGGATGGGGGGTCCATATGTGGTGCTGGGGACCAAACCCCCCTGGCCATGTGCCAAGCACGTGCCTTGACCCTGTACTATTGCCCCTGCCCCAGGGGGATTGCATTTTACAGGAACCCCCATTCTTTTCATTCCTGGGACTATATTTTTCATGTTGTCAGTCTCTGAAAGATTTCTGAGGGCATTCTATTTTAGGCTGTTTTAAATGTCTCAAGGAGGGAAAATGTAGGATTTTTCCCCCCAGTGATTAAAATAGATGTTTTCTTAAAGTCTGAAGTATCTTAATTTTAAAAACCTTGTCTTTGTGGGAGAAATGATCTCCAGTTCAATAGAGTAACAGAAATTAACTATGTTGCATACTTGAGAAATACGTTGCAAATTCACTATTCACCAAGGCTGAGAATGAAACTTTGTACCTTTCACTCACGTCTTCACTGCTCAGTGAAAGTGGGCCCATCCTGTGTCCCGGGGCTCACCCATATCCTCCCCCCACACTCTTGTCAAGTCTTTCCGCTGTCTGCATCGTGCTGCTGCTTTCTGGATATGGTTGATGATGAATTTATTGCCACTGTGGGAGAAACTTACTCAAGCTCAGCAGGTTCCCTGTGGATTCCCCGTGACAGGCATCAGAGAGTTCCAAAGTGTGATCCGCAAGGCACTCTGTTAATAATTTTACTAAAAAAATTGAGGGGGAGGGCGCTGAAGGGATAGTACAGTGGGTAAGGTGCTTGCCTTGCTTGTGACTGATCCAGGTTCCGTCCCCAGCATCCCATATGGTCCTCTGCGGACTGCCAGGAGTAATTGCTGGGTTGTAGAGCCAGGAGTAACCCATGAGCATTGCTGGGTGTAGCCTCAAAACAAAAAATTTGCGGGGAGAGGGCCATCCCCGTGATTGTGTTGCTCCTGACGCCGGACCGGGAGTGGCCCCTGGCAGGACTCAGGAGCTGTATGCGGTGCTGGGATTCAAGTCAGGTTGTGGCTGTTGCAGCCACATTCAAGGCAGATGTCTTACTTCCGCTGCTCTCTCTCAGGCCCTGTGGAGTCTCTTCTTTTTCTTGGGGGGAGGGAGAAGTAGAGTGAGTCCATTTCCAGTGTGGTGCTTGGGTCACTGTGCTGGGCTGGGGATCAAACCTGGGGCATGTGAAGCAAGTACCCCAGCCTTTTATTTATTTTTAATGTAGGAGTACTGCTATTTATTCAGTCACTGACTGAACGGATTGAATCGGGCATGAACTCCACATTACTATATTTTGTTTTGGGTCACACCCGGCGATGCACAGGGGTCACTCCTGGCTCATGCACTCAGGAATTATGCCTGGTGGTGCTCAGGGGACCATATGGGATGCTGGGATTCGAACCCGGGCTGGCCACGTGCAAGGCAAATGTCCTACCCATTGTGCTATTGCTCCAGCCCCTCCACATCACTATTTTTTGAAAAAATGTTTTAATTGAATATCTGTGAGATAGACCATTACAAAGCTGTTCATAATTGGGCTTCAGTCACACAATGATCCAGTACCCATCCCTCCGCCAGTGTACATTTCCCACTATCAATATCCCCCATTTCCCTCCCATAGGGCTGGAGCAATAGCATAGCACGTAGGGCACTTGCCTTGCATGCGTTCGACCTGGGTTCGAATCCCAGCATCCTATATGGTCCCCTGAGGACCGCCAGGGGTAATTCCTGAGTGCAGAGCCAGGAGTGACCCCTGTGCATCGCCAGGTGTGACTCAAAAAGAAAAAAAAAAACATTTCCCTCCCATCATCCCCCAACACCCCAGCCCCCACCCCCAGCCTGCCTGTGTGGGAGACACTTTCCTTCTTGTCCCCACCCCCTCTCTCTCCTTTGCCTTTCGGACCTATCCAGGGGGGACTTTCCTTCTTGGGTTCTGGGGATGTAAGTTGGAAATTTGCACTATACCATAGGGGACTGGAGCAATAGCACAGTGGGTAGGGCATTTGCCTTGCACGCGATCGACCTGGGTTTGATTCCTTTGTTCCTCTTGGAGAGCCTGGCAAGCTACTGAGAGTATCCGGCTTGCATGGCAGAGTCTGGAAAGCTACCCGTGGCGTATTCAATATGACAAAAACAGTAACAACAAGTCTCACAATAGAGACATTACTGGTGCCCACTCGAGCAAATCTATGAACAATGGGACCACAGTACAATAGTGCTACCATAGAACTATGTCTCCAGCCTTCTTTAGTTTGCAAACCTGCCTTTTTCCATGGAACTCAGGTTTGGCCTTATGGTGCTCTGAACATAGAGATAATGCTCAGTCTCCAGAACTCTGTACTTTCAAAATTATCCTCCTCTAAGCTCTCAAAGTTTATTTGAACATCAAGTTGGATGCTAATCAAGCTTTTTGCTGTTGTTGGTTTTTGTTGTTTTGGGTAACACCTGGTAGTACTCAGGGCTTACTCCTGGCTCTGTGCTCAGGGATCACCTCTGGCAGGATTTCGGGGACCCCATGGGGTGCCAGGGATTGAGCCTAGGTGAGACAGATGTAAGGCAAATGCTTTCTCTGCTGTACTATGTCTATGGCCCCAAGATTTTTTTTTTAACCATACCTGGTGGTGCTCAGGGCTTTCTCCTGCTGTATGCTCAGCGATCACTCCTGGCAGGCTTGGGGGAAGGTATGAGATGCCAGGGGTCTAACCCAGGTTGGACACGTACAGGGCAAGTACTTGCTGTACTGTTGCTCTGGCCCCTCAAATTTTTAAAAAACAAACATGGGGCCGGAGCGATAGTACGGCGGGTAGGGCATTTTGCCTTGCACATGGCCAACCCGAGTTCGATTCCCAGCATCCCATATGGTCCCCTGAGCACTGCCAGAAGAAATTCCTGAGTGCAGATCCAGGAGTAAGCCCTGTGCATCCCCAGGTGTGACCCAAAGAGCAAAAAATAAAAAAATAAAATAAAATAAAATAAAAAGCAACATTTTGTTTGTCTTTTTAGGTCACACCCTGCAATACACAGGATTACTCTTGGCTCTGCACTCAGGAATCACTCCTGGTGGTGGTTGGGGAACCATATGGGATGCTGGGGATCAAACCTGGGTCGGCTGTGTGTAAGGCAAATGTCCTATCCACTGAACTATTGCTCTGGACCCTAATATACAATTTATTATTTTTATTTAAAAATGTTTTTCTTGGGGGCTGGAGCAATAGCACAGCAGATAGGGCATTTGCCTTGCACGCGGTCGACCCGGGTTCGATTCCCAGCATCTCATATGGTCCCCTGAGCACCACCAGGAGTGATTCCTGAGTCCATGAGCCAGGAGTAACCCCTGTACATCTCCGGGTGTGACCCAAAAAGCAAAAAAAAAAATGTTTTTCTTTGGGGCACTGTCGTTTACAGTACTGTTAATGGTAGGGTTTGCTGCATGACTCCTGCCGCACCCCACATGCCAGCAGAGTGAGCACTTCTCTCCACCACTGTCGCCATGCGCACCCCCGCCCCCAATCTTCCTCTATGCCCCTTATGATGAGCTTCTAGAACTTTTTTTGGGGTCACACCCAGAGATGCACAGGGTTTACTCCAGGCTTATGCACTCAGGTAGTGCTTGGGGGACCATATGGGATGCTGGGAATTGAACCCTAGTCGGCCGCGTGCAAGGCAAACGCCCTACCCGCTGTGCTATCACTCCAGCCCCCAAACTTTTCTTTTATTGGGGGTAAGGGTGGGCCACAGCCCATTTCTCCTGGCTCTGCTATGCTCAGGGATGACTGTGCACATGGGATGCTAGAGACTGAACCTGGGTTTACCATGTGCAAGGCAAGCACCCTACCCACTCTACTATCTTTCCATCCCTCTCTTCTTTTTAGGGGGCAGTGGACCACACCTGGTGGTGCTCAGGACTTACTCCTGGCTCTGAGCTCAGGGGTCATTTCTGGTGGTGCTGGGGGGGCTTTCTAAGGTGCTGGGGACCAAACCTGGGTTAGCTGTATACAAGGCAAATGCCTTGCCCCTTTGTGCTGTCTCTTTGATGTCCTAGAGCTTTGCTTCTAAGATGAAGTTTGCTCTCAGGAGAGTTCTGTCTTTCCTATAAATAGATACTGTAGATTGTAAATAGAAACTTTGTCTTCCTGTTTAAGAATTTCTCAGATACGTATGAGCCCCAGTGATGAAATGGCTTGGACTTCATAGTGGGGCGAGTACTTAGAGCTAGTTGTTCTTCCCAGGAAATACACCCAGTGTCAGAGAGCCTGCAAGGCAAGCCTCCTACCCTATACTATCTCTCTGGCCCCTGTGATGAGTTTTCTTATCCTCAACTTATAGCCTGCAAGGGCATTTGATTTCAGGGGGTTTGTTTTGCAGCCATGCCTGGCTATGCTCAGGGGTTACTCCTGGCTCTGCATTCAGAGATTACTCCTGGTGGTACTCAGGAGACTATATGGGATACTGGAGATTTAACCAGGGTTGGCCATGTGCAAACGCCCTACTCACTGTACTATCTCCCCGGCTCTAAGGGTGCTCAATTTTAATTTTGTTTATTTATTTATTTATTTTTCTTTTGTGGCCACATCTGTCAGTGTTCAGGGCTTATTCCTGGCTCTGTGCTCAGGAATTGCTCCTGGTGTGCTCAGGGGACCATATGGGATGCGGGGGATGGAACCTGAGTTGGTCTTGTGCAGTGTGGGGCCTCTCAGACTATACCAGCTGTCCTGGGGAATTGGGGAGGTATGTAGGGATTGAATTGGGTCCCTGTGCATGTACAGTGTGAGCTCTCTTCCCAGCCCTGCAATAGGATGTGTGTGTGTGTGTGTGTGTGTGTGTGTGTGTGTGTGGTGTGGTTCAGCGCTGGATCCTGAGGATTGAGACCATGTGGTACTCCAGGGACCATGTGGTGCCTGGGATAGAACCCGTGTTGGCTGCCTGCAAGGCACAAGCCTTACCCTATGTTCTCTCCAGTCTTCCTGTGCTAATTTGAATGTTTGGCTTGGTAGTATGACAGTGGGTAAGTGTGACAAGGCAGTGGTTGAACCGTAGCCCATGTCATAGCTTGTATGCCCAGAAACAATTCACCAATTTGGAGTGATGGTCCCACAGGGAGGGCGTTTGACTTATGCGTGGCCAATCTGGGTTTGATCCCTGGCATCCCATATGGTCCTCCCGAGCTCTGTCATGAGTGATCCCTGAAGCAGAGCCAGGAGTAACTCCTGAGCACTGCTGGGTGTGACCTCTCAAACAAACAAACTTCCCCCAAGAAAAAAGCTCCTCTTGTGTCTAGGTGCATTCCACTGTTGCATACTTACACATAAGCCTCAAAGGAGGCTGGAGAATGTAGTACAGCAGAGCAGCGATACATAAAGCTCTAACTATTTTTTGTGAAATAAAGGATGAAGGAAGCATAGTGGACAAACTTGCAGTCTTTATAGTAACGCATGGCAATTAAATTTTTCTTAATAATAAAAATTGCCATAAAATGTAATAACAAGGGCTGAAAGGTTGTGTAGCAGTTAAGGTGCTTGCCTTTATTTATTAATTTATTATTTTGTCTTTTTTTGGTCATACCCAGTGATGCTCAGGGGTTACTCCTGGCTTTGCACTCAGGAATTGGTGCTAGGGACCATATGGGATACCGGGATTCGACCCTGGGTCACCCACGTGCAAGATAAATGCCCTACCTGTTGTGCTATCTCTCCGGCCCCTAAGGTGCTTGCCTTGCAAGCAGCTGTCTCTAGTTTGATCCTTGGCAGTAGACATCAAATATGGTCCCCTGAGCATGGCCAGGAGTAACCCCTGAGCATCACTGGGTGTGACAGCTACAAAAAAAATGTAGTAAAGACTGGTAGAGAATCTCAAGACAGATTGTTAATTTAGATTATAAATAACCCTGTTGTAAAAATATTAATGAGACAGCCAAATAGATGATTTGTTGTTTTGTTTTGGGACCACACCTGGCAATGCTCAGGAATCACTCCTGGAGGACCATGTGTGGGGATGGAACCTTGGTCAGCCATATGTAAAGAGGGCACCCAGCCTGCTGTCCTGTCTCTCCAGCCCTTTACATCGTTATTTTTGGAAGAAGGCACTAAGAGCGCTTGTGTTTGGTATTCATGAAGTCATGTCACAATGAAATGCAAATTTCATATAAAAAACAAGCAGATACTATTTCAGACCCATCAGATAGTTCAAAATAAAAAAAAATTAAAACCATCAAAAAATTGTACTCACTCCTTGTGGTGCCTGGGGGACCATGTGGGTTGCAAGGTACGAATCCTGGGTCAGCTCTATGCAAGGCAAGCACCCTCCCTGCTGGGCTATCTCTCTGGCCCATGGGACTCTGACTTATTAGTGATGGGGATAGAAATTGGATCAGAGTAACCTCTTTGAAGTTTTCAAACACATTTGGAAAAAATTAAAATGGCAGCAACTGCTCGTTTCCATTATGAAGTTGGTCAATGCCTTTGGCTTCTTCTAGAAGCAGAATCTGTGATTTTGAGCTGGGCCCAGGGGCAGTTCGAATAGAGACTGCATTTCTCATCTCTTCCGTGAAGATATGGCAAGATGGTAGACTAACAGCCAGGTTTTGGTCCACAAGTTATTTTTTTATTGTTATTATTGTTATTGTTGTTATTGTTGTTGTTATGTTGTCTGTATCCGGTGGTGCTCAGGTGTTGCACCAAGCTAGATACTCAGGAGACCATGGAGTGCTGAGGACTGATCCTGATGCAAAATAAACACCCCAGAACTTCGAGCTGTCTCCTGGACCCCTGTAGGTAACGTGAGGATGAAACTGACGCCGTGGCAGGCCACAGCTAACATTAAGTTTTGACTAGGCCTAAGTCACTGTTTCCCAGAAACTGAACTTGCAATTTCTGGTAAACTTCCAGTTGAGTAACTTGCCCAAAGAACTGCTAGATCATCTGACCGGTCATGAGGGGTCACTATGTCCATTTTTTTGGAACAACCACAAACTGATTAACTGTAATCAAATGTTGATGAATCGCTGACCATTGTTGTGTGGGCACCGTTACCATAGTGCTTGCTCAACCTCGAACCCTATATAAACTGCTTGTGACTTGGGGTCAGGATCCTTGTCAGGACTCCACTGTGTTGGATGAGACTTGGACCCTAGCTCGAGCTATCGATCAAGTTTCTTTGCTTTTGCGTTATCGTGTGTAGAGCTCGTCTCTCCACACCGGGGATCTGAAATTTGGGCACAACAGTAGATTCTTATGCATCTGTACTAGGCGACATGTTTAAGATTCATTGCATCCCCTTTCTAATGCCACTCGACATGGGAATGCACAGATACACTGATGTTTCTCTAGGGAGACAAATGCTGCCAGCATTTAAGGTGAATCAACTGCATCTGTGCTCAAACACAGCACGAGGAAGAAATGTTTCAGAGTGATATGTGCGGTATGTTATGTAAAATTTTATTTATTGCATGGCAGGTAGGGTGTTTGCCTTGCACGCGGCTAACCCGGGTTTGATTCCTCCGTCTCTCTCAGAGAGCCTGGAAAGCTACCTAGAGTATCTCACCTGCACGGCAGAGCCTGGCAAGCTACCCGTGGCGTATTCGATATGCCAAAAACAGTAACAACAAGTCTCACAATGGAGACGTTACTGGTGTCCGCTCGAGTAAATCGACAAGCAACGGGATGACAGTGATACAGTAATTTATTTTGTTGGTCTCACTCAGTGGTGCTCAGGACGTACTCCTGGCTCTGTGCTCAGGGCTCGCTCCTGGTGGGGCTCTGGGGACCCTAGAGGATGCCGAGATCAAGCCTGGGTTCAAGGCAAATGCTCCCCCTATATGTTGTACTATTGCTCTAGCCCCTATTAAGTAATAATTTAAAACAGATTAGAAACTAGTGTACATATAAAAATGCAAAAATAGGCATGAGGAACCAGAGCAAAAGTACACAGGATTGGGTGTTTGCCTTGTATGAGGCTGTACCTGGATTTGATCGCCAGCATCCCATTTGGTCCCTTGGACACTGCCAGGAGTGATTCCTGAGCGCAGAACCAGGAGTAACCCCTGAGCATCCCTGGGTGTGACCCAAAGGGCCCAAAAAATAAAAGACATGAGGGATTGGAGAGATAGTACAGTGGGTAGGCATTTGCCTTGCACACAGTTGACCTGGTTGACCCGGGTTCGATCTCAGGTGACCCACATGGTCTCTCTTATGCTAGAAGTGATGCCTGAGTGCAGTCAGGAGTAAATCCTGAGTACCACTGGACGTGGTCTCCAAACAGAACAAAACAGAACAAGACATGATGGGGCCAGAGAGATAAGGGGTAAGGCACGTGCTTAGTTCCTGGCTCCAATCCCGGGACAGTACAGGGTCTTCTGAATTCCTCCATGAGCCAGGTGTGCGCCCACTTCACTGCCTCCCCCCTGCCAAAGGGAAAAGAAGATGAGAAAAAAGCAAAGGAATGCTCATAAGACATAAACACATAATTGACCCAACAGTGGTTATGTCTGTGGATATAAGGAGGGTCAGATAAAGTAGGACCAATGTTTCCGTAATGTTTATTTTTGCATTTTTAATTACATCAACAAATACGGCAAAATGGGACTATCTTTGGGTATTATTTCCTTTTCTTGTATGTTCTCTACGCTTGAAATAATTCCCAGCAAAAAAAAAAAAAAGAGAGATTTTAAATGAGTGTGGAAGTACCAACGGATGCTTGGCGTCTAATTTAGCTGTTCACCGTGAGAAACACAGCGAGGTGGTGGAGGAGGTGACAGATGCGAATCGAATCGCTGGCTGAGCTGGAGAGGGCAGAAGGCGCCCTGGACTTTGGAGGGGGCGATGTGTTTGGGCTGCGGGCTATTAAAATGCACGCTGTAGTTCTTTGGGGAAACTCTAATGGAGATGTCAGGAAGGCACCTGGTCCGCACATCTGTTTCAAGGCAGGTCACAGGCTGGGAGTCGCCCTCCTGGCCGTCCCCCTCCAGGAGAGGCTGAGGGTCTCCCTGCAGCTGGCTGGGCTGGTCTCAGGCCCCACGCCCGGCGGCCACGGCCAAGGTCTGGAGTAGAATTTACACAGGAAAAAAATCTCAGCCCCGCACGAAGGCTAATGGAGGCGCAGTCCCTTAGTACAACAAAGAGTTTTTCTTCCTTCGTGGGTGGATGTGATGGTGGCCGTTGTTTTCAGGTCACACCCGGCAGTACTCCAGGGTCCGTGGGAAGCTGGGGAAGGAACCTGAGACCTTGTATGCTAAGCTCACACACTAAACCTTTAAGCCATCTCCCTGGTTCAAAGATAGCATAAAATTTTTTTTTTTCACTTTTGTTTGGGGGCCACACCCAGTGGAGTATTGCATGACCTCCTGAAGTTGGTAGCTTTCTGGCCTCCCCGACCGGTTTTTAGAAAACCTTGTTTCAAGCAGTCTGCGAGTCTGGCCTGCCTCACCGGTGCCCGTGTCCTTGGCTGAGGTGGACACGCTGTGTTCCACGGTGCCTATCTGAAGTGTGTGATGCATGAAGCCAGGCAACCTCTGGTTTCTAACCCCTTATACTTTTTTATTAAAAAAATACAATAGGGGGGCTGGAGCAATAGCACAGCGGGTAGGGCATTTGCCTTGCAGGCGGCCGACCCAGGTTTGATTCTCAGCATCCCATATGGTCCCCTGAGCACTGCCGGGAGTAATTCCTGAGTGCATGAGCCAGGAGTAACCCCTGTGCATTGTCGGATGTGACCCCAAAAAAGCAAAATAAAAAATTACATTATGTTCGGGGCTGGAGTGATAGCATAGCGGGTAGGGCGTTTGCCTTGCACGCGGCCGACCCGGGTTCAAATCCCAGCATCCCATATGGTCCCCTGAGCACCGCCAGGAGTAATTCCTGAGTGCAGAGCCAGGAGTAACCCCTGTGCATCGCCAGGTGTGACCCAAAAACCAAAAAAAACAAACAAACAACAAAAATTACATTATGTTCTTGGTTTGGGGGCTCTACCCGATGATGCTCAGGGCTTAGTCCTCGTGGTGCTTGGGGGACTACATCGGAAGCCAGGGATCAAATCCCGGTTGGCCGCATGCAAGGAGTGTTGGAGGCTTTGTGTTGGGGGAAGGGTCACAAAGCAAACTTCATCCGAGGGACAGCGTCACCTTCCCCTTGATGTGGAAGTTGGCTCTGTCTGGAAGACCCTGATCCCTTCCCTATCGTGTAGTGTGGCTGAAATCTCTGTGAACCCCAAGTTCCGCGTCTGTGAAGAGGCGCCCCAGGTGGCCCCCTGCATGTCCACGTTCAGGTGAAACAGTCAACAACATGGGCGAGGCCTGGGACAGCAGAAGGGGTCAACTGTCCCTGTAGAGTTGGCTCGTCCTTCACCATTGGGCTCGGGAGGCTGATGGGGCGGGCGGGGGCTGAGGGCTTGGGTCAGGGCTGAGGCGCAGAGCCCGGGCCTGAACTGGGGAGAGGGGCGCACGAGAGGAGCAGGTGACTCTGCCCTCAGTAGGGAGGTCTTTGGCACTGTCTGGGGACATTTTTGGCTGTCACAGTGGGAGGGGTCGGTGGCCCACAGGACCGACCTCGAAGATGCTGGGGCACCCCTGGAAATGTGGAGGGCAGCCCCTCGGCCCAGGACACAGGGTCTGGCCCCAGCAGCCCTGTACTGCCTCGAGAAACCCCAGAGACTCCTCTCTCCGCTCCCCGTAAGCCCTGGGCGCTGCCTGGGGACAGCCAAGCAGATGGCCGCGGGCATCACCACTTTCCCAGGTTCCGACCAGGCACCGTTTTACTGCCCACCTGTTGCGGCTTTCCAGTTGCTTTATAGATATTTTCTCAAGAAGGATTTAACTTGCTTTCTCGGCTTTCCATAAAGGCGTCACAGGGGAAGAGAAAGAAAACTCTATGATGTTAACACGCAGAAGCATTTTTGTCTGCTTGTGCATTTTCTGGAAACCGTTAAAATGCTTCTCTCTGGAAGCAAGAGTTAGGGAGGGGATGCTGACGGGAGGGAGAGGGACGGCTGGTTAAGCGTCACTGTCAGGGACCAGAGCAATAGTACAGCTAGGCACTGGCCTTGGGTTGGATCCCCGGCACCACATAGGGTCCCTAAGCCACCCCCCTGCCTCCCAGGAATGATTCCTGAGCACAGAGCCAGGAGTCAGCCCTACGTACCACTGAGTGGCCCCTTCGCTACACCCCTGCCCACAAGTTACAGGGGTTGGGAAGATAGAAGATTGACCATGAGTCCATCCTGAGCCCTGTCATGAGTTACCTTCGAGGACAGAGCCAGGAATAAGCCTGAGCACTCCCAATGTAGCCTCCAAGCCAACATTTTAAAAAGAGAAAGAGAGAAGTGGTCTGGAGAGCCTGAAGGGGCAAGGGTCCAGGGGACACACCCCGCAAAGCACCAGCAGGTAAGGAGGCAACTTGGGAAGGGCGACCTCCGAGCCAGTTCTGAGAGCCCAAGAACACTTCGGCCTGCAGCGGGGTCCAGGAGCTCGTGGCCTGGACCTGGACATCTTCATAGTCCACCGATCTGTTGTTGGACATCTAGGACATTCCAAATCCTAGCTATTGTGTGCTGCAATGAATAGTGGTGTGCACACACATCTTTTTGAGTGACTAGTTTTCTATCCTGGGGGTAGGTAATCAAAAGTGGAACTGCTGGATTGTATGGTAGCTCAGATGAGATCGGGCGTGTTCAGGGGCTGGAGGGATAGCACAGCGGGTAGGGCATTTGCCTTGCACGTGGCCGACCTGGGTTCAGTTCCTCCTTCCCTCTCGGAGAGCCCGGCAAGCTACCAAGAGTATTCTGCCTACACGGCAGAGCTTGGCAAGCTACCCGGGGTGTATTCGATATGCGAAAAACAGTAACAAGTCTCACAATGGAGATGTTACTGGGAACCGCTCGAGCAAATTGATGAGCAACGGGATGATAGTGACAGTGACGGTAGATCAATTTTATAGAGAATCCTCCATATTGTTTTCCATAAGGGTTGAGACAACATTCCCACCAGCAATGGGTGAGAGTTACTTTTAATCACATCCCCGCCAACACAAATCGTTTTCATTATTTTTGATGTGTGCCATTCTTACTGGTGTGAAATGGTATCCCATTGTCATCTTGATTTGTATTCCCCTAATAATAAGTGATGATGAATATGTTTCATGTGCCTATTGACCATTTATTGACGTTCTTCAGAGAAGTCCCTGTTCATTTTATCTTCCCATTTTTTGATGGGGTTTTTGATGCTGATCTTTCTGAATATTTTATATATCCTGGATATAAACCCTTTATCTAATATGTTTCTGCAAATATTTTCTCCCTTTCAGTTACGTCTTTTATTTTTATCCTGTATTTCTTTTGCCATGCAGAAGCTCTTAATTTGATGTAGTCCCATTTTGTTTATTTTTGATTCTGTTGCCTTTGCCAGTGGCACTGTATCATTAGAGACACCTTTTTCTTTTTTTGGGTCACACCCAGCAATGCACAGGGGTTACTCCTGGCTCTGCACTCAGGAATTACTCCTGGCAGTAGCTCAGGGGACCATATGGGATGCTGGGATTCAAACCTGGGTTGACCGCATGCCAGGCAAACGCCCTCCCCGCTGTGCTATCGCTCCAGCACCACGAAGACACACTTGAGGTCCAGATCTGGGAGTGTTCTGTTTGTATTTTCCTCAATGTATATTATAGATTTTGGTATGATCTCAAAGTCTTTGATCCACTTTGAGTTGACATTTGTGTAAGGTAGGAGATACGGTTCCAGTTTTAATTTTTTGCACAGGGTTGTCTGGTATTTCCAGAACCATTTGTTGATGAGGCTGTTTTTACTCCATTTTATGCTCTCAGCACCTTTGTTAAGTATTAGTTATTCATATATCTGTGTGTTTGCTCTTGGACAGACTGTTTCTTCCCATTGGTCACAGAGTCTCTCCTTATTCCAATGCCAGGCTGCTTTGACACTATGGTTTTATACTATCGTTTCAAGTTAGGTAATGATCCATCCACCTCCTCGATAGTTCACTGCCTCATCTTGGCGAGGGGATGGCAACGGTGCCAACTGTGACAAAGAGCAAACCAACAGGTGCTGCCCAGAGATGCAGGCAGGTACAGGGCTGGACTCCTGGCATCGACTGTTGGTCTGGGCAGTACTTTCTGTACGTGAGCAGCACGTCTATGCACAAGGTATGTGGCATGTTTGTCAGTGCGCAGATCATTACAACATGCCACCCACACAACAGAGCCTGGCAAGCTACCTGTGGCATATTCAATACACCAAAAACAGTAACAAAAATGGGCTCACTCCCCTGACCCTGGAAGAGCCCCCAATACGGCAGCATTGAGAAGGACGAGCAAGGAGAGGCTGCTAAAATCTCAGGGCAGAACCAGGCTGCCAAAACATAGAAGGACTGGGGTTGGAGTGATAGCACAGCGGGTAGGGCATTTGCTTTGCATGAGGCCAACCCGGGTTCAATTCCCAGCATCCCATATGGTCCCCTGAGCACCACCAGGGGTAATTCCTGAGTGCAGAGCCAGGAGTGACCCCTGTGCATTGCCAGGTGTGTCCCAAAAAGCAAAAAAAAAAAAAACACAAAAAACAAAAGCAAAATGAAGAATAGGCCTCATTCCCCTGGCCCTGGAAGAGCACCCAATACTGCAGCGTTGAGGATGAACAAGGAGAGGCTGATAAAATCTCAGGGCTGAACTAGGCTGTCAAAATGAAGAAGAACTAAATGACTATCTGCACTTTTAATGCACATATGCTGAGATCAGAAGCATCCATCGAGGACTTGATAGTGCAAGCTCAGAAGATCAAGTACGATGTCACTGGATTGATAGAGATGAGAATGCATGGAACACATCACGCTGTTTTTGACACTGGAGAAGAACTGTTCTTCAAAATGTGCGACAGTAGAGGTGTCAGTGGTGTTGGTGTCCTTGTCAACACAAACTTGGCCATGAGCATTGATTTGTTCGAAAGCCTAACAATCCGAATCGGACACTTATTCCCCTGAATAATCGGCCTCATTCCCCTGACCCTGGAAGAGCACCCAATACTGCAGCATTAAGAAGGATGAATAAAGAGAGTCCGATAAAATCTCAGGGCCGAACTAGGCTGCCAAAATGAAGAAGGACTAACTGATTGTTTGCACTTTTAATGCACATACACTGGCATTGGAAGCATCCATTGAGGACCTGATGGTGCAAGCGTGGAAGATCAAGTATGATGTCATTGAAGAAGTGGTTAAGAGGACGAAGAACCTCTGGCTCCAGGCACACCTTTTCGATTCCACCATTCTTCCTGAACTAACATACACCTCAGAGACCTGGGCCCTGCGAAAACAGGATGAGAGCACTATTTGGGTATCCCAAAGAGGAATCGAAAGAGCTATGCTTGGAGTATCACATTTCACTCAGGTGAGAGAAGGAATCCAGTGTTCTGACCTCTGATGAAGAGAGAGAATCAGGGACACTGTCTTGTTTGCCAAGGCGTCAAAAATCAGATGGGCCTAGGGGACTGGAGTGATAGCACAGCGGGTAGGGCGTTTGCCTTGCACGCGGCCGACCCGGGTTCGAATCCCAGCATCCCATATGGTCCCCTGAGCACTGCCAGGGGTAATTCCTGAGTGCATGAGCCAGGAATGACCCCTGCATTGCTGGGTGTGACCCAAAAAGCAAAAAAAAAAAAAAAAAATCAGATGGGCCGGACATGTAATGCGATTTAGAGACAACTGCTGGACTAGAGCTGTTACCGACTGGATTCCACAGGATGTCAAAAGACCGTGTGGCTGCCCACCTATGAGATGGTTAGATTTTGTCATCAAGACCCTGAATGAACAGTTTAAGGCTCTTTGTGTTCCTGGAGTGAGCTGATGCCGTTGGGCTACACTAGCACATGACAGGGATGAATGGAGACATTACTGGCACCTGCTTGAACAAGTTGACGAACAACAGGATGATAAGTGGTACAAGTGAATGATAATAAAGAAACAAGTTATCAAAATCTATGGGACATAGTAAATGACATAGTTAGAGGGAAATGCGTAGCATACAGGCCTACGTTAGGAAAGAAGAAAAGCTAAAATCAGCAACCTGAATGCACATCTCAAGCATCTGAGCACGAGCAACAAATGAGTCCCAAGACCAGCAGAAGAAAGAAAATAGTATAACCCAGGGCAGAAATCAATGATATGAAAACCAAAAAAGCAATAAAAAAAATCAATGAAACCAGATGCTCATTCTTCAAAAGAATAAATAAGATAGACAAACCTTTGGCTAGACTCATGAGGAAACAAAGAGAAAGTATCAAATAAATAGAACCAGAAATGAAAGGGGAGAAATTACAACAGAACCTTCTGAAACCCAAGACTTGATGAGATCCATGCAAGTTACCGTGGATGGTCTTGGTCGACATGATGAACTCAGTCTCTCATCCTGTTCGTTCCATTCTAGGCTGTGGGTGCTGATGTGGAGTTCTTCGGGCAACCTCTTGGTCCTATCTTGGCATTAAAATCACCGACAATGACCTGTAGAAGGTGTGGTCTTCTTTATAGAACTTCTCCAGCTCCATGTAGAACTTCTCAATTTCTTTCTTTTTTTTTTTGCTTTTTGGGTCACACCCAGCGATTCTCAGGGGTTACTCCTGGTTTTGCACTCAGGAATTGCTCCTGGCAGTGCTTGGGGGACCATACGGGATGCCAGGGATCGAACCCAGGTCGGCCGCATGCAAGGCAAACGCCCTACCCGCTGTGCTATCTCTCCAGCCCCAGAACTTCTCAATTTCTTCTTCGTTGTAGTTGGATGTAGGTGCATAGATGACGAAGATAGAAACTGCTGGCAATGAGCCACATCTATTCAAACGTAAGTGTCCCATTCGGATTGTTAGGCATTCGAATGAACCAATGCTCATGACTAACTTTGCGTTGATAAGGACACTGACACCACCAACGCCTCTATTGTCGCATGTTCCAAGGAACAATTTTTCTCCAGTGTCGAAAACAGCATGATGTGTTTGATGCCTTCTCGTCTCGGTCAATCCAATGATGTCATACTTGATCTTTTGTGCTTGCACCATCAGGTCCTCAACAGATGCTTCCGATCTCAGCGTATGTGCATTAAAAGTGCAGACAGTCATCTAGTCCTTCTTCGTTTTGGCAGCCTAGTTCAGCCCTGATATTTTAGCAGCCTCTCCTTGTTCATGCTTCTTAACACTGTGGTATGGGGGCTCTTCCAGGGTCAGGGGAATGAGACCCATTGATGTTACTGGTTTTGGCATATCTAATACACCACGGTAGTTTGTCAGGGACTTATTGTCATTAGTCCCAAGGAATTCTTTTATCTTTTCTTTATTTCCTCTTGATCCAGCTGTTATTTAGTAGTGTGTTGATCAGTCTCCAGCTGTTAGAGACTGTCACATCTTTTTATAATCAATTTATATCAGTCATATCTCTTTAATATGATACTTTGTATGATTTTTATATTTGTGAATCTATGTAGGTTTGCCTTAAGGCCTAATATGTGATCTATCTTAGAGAATTTCCGGTGCACTAGAGGAGAACGTGTATTTGGTTCTTCATTTAGTGCTCTTTTGCCTTTATTGAAATTCTGTTTCATTGATCTACCCAGTGGTGACAGTGGAATATTTCCATTCATATGTTTCTTTAGGTTTGAGAGCAAAAGTCTTATAAATTTTGCTGTTCCTACATTTGGTGCATATATATTAATTAAAGTTCTTGATGTATTGTTCCCTTAACCAGTAAGTAATGTCCATCCCTATCTCTATTTAATTTAATTAATTAATTAATTAATTAATTTTGCTTTTTGGGTCACACCTGGCGATGCACAGGGGTTACTCCTGGCTCTACACTCAGGAATCACTCCCGGCGGTGCTCAGGGGACCATATGGGATGCTGGGAATCGAACCCGGGTCGGCCGCATGCAAGGCAAACGCCCTATCCACTGTGCTATTGCTTCAGCCCCTATCTCTTTTTTTCCCTTTAGATTGAATGTCATTTGGCCTGATAAAAGTATGCTGTCCCAGCTTTTTTCTGTTTACTTTTTGGTTTTGGCTTTTTTTTTTTTTTTTTTTTGCTTTTTGGGAGTGATGATGCACAGAGGTCACTCCTGGCTCTGCACTCAGGAATTACCCCTGGAGGTGCTCAGGGAACCGTATGGGATGCTGGGAATCGAACCTGGGTTGGCCGCGTGCAAGGCAAATACCCTACCTGCTATGCTACCGCTCCAGCCCCCTGTTTATTCTTGGCTTGTATGATTGTTTTCCATATTTTCACTCTGAACCTGTGTCTATCCTGTGATTTTAGATGTATTTCCTGTGAGCAGCAAATGGATGAATTTTGTTTCCTGATCCATTTCGCTATGCTATGTCTTTTGTTGGGAGAGTTCAGCCTATTGACATTCAGAGAAGTTATTGATATTAGAGGCTGTGTTGGCACTTTACTGTGTGCAATTATTGCCTCTACAATTAGCTGTTTGACTTACATAAATGGCCTTTCAGTATTTCATTCGGAGCCAGTTTAGTAATAGCATATGCTGTCAGCTCTTGTTTATCTGAGATTTTTTTGTTTTGGCTTCTTTGGTCACACCTGGCCATGCCCAGGGGTTACTCCTGGCTATACACTCAGGAATTACTCCTGGTGTTGCTTGGGGGACCATATGGGATACTGGAATTGAACCAGGGTTGGCCTCGTGCATGCCAAATGCCCTACCCGCTGTGCTATTGCTCCAGCCCCTCTGAGAATTTTTTTTTCTTTTTGGGTCACACCTGGCGATGCTCAGGGGTCACTACTGGCTCTGCGCTCAGGAATTACCCCTGGTGGTGCTCAGGGGACCATATGGGATGCTGGGAATCGAACTCGGGTCGGCTGCATGCAAGGCAAACGACTTACCCGCTGTGCTATCACTCCAGCCCCCCCTTTTTTTTGAAGTCTCTTGATAAAAATCCAAGACATGAGTGGGACGATGTCTCTTAGTATTGACTTAGCAACGAGCTTGAATAGGTCAGTGAACTTTTCTAGATTTCAGCATCCTGCAAACGAGATATTTGAAAAGGGCGCTGCTGTGTTTGTTCTCTTCTAGCTCAACCATGCTGCAAGGCCACGACCAGAAAAGCAAGTTGATATGCTTTGCATTACAAAGCATTTTCTGTCTTGGGTATTTATTCGGAGGAGGGTCTTTTGCAAAAAGAGACTCGGAGTTGAGGAGAGTCAAGCCCAGTAAAGATGGTCACAGCAGAGAAAGGAAACAATAGAGGTGAGGTAGAAGTAAGGGGTGTGATCCAGTGTCTCTGTGAGACCGTATTGTTCACTGGAACATTCAACCCTGCTCTCATAACTTTCAAGGTACTATCAGATAATAATGCCTGCGGTTTGAAGAAAGGGGAGAATGAGGTACAATTCCTTTGTTTGTTGCTTGTGTTTGAGCACACCTGGCTGTGTGCTCAGCAGGGGTTCACCTGGCTCTGCACCCAGGGATCACTCTTGGTGGGGCTCAGGGGACTACATGGGGTGCCAGAGATTGAGCCCAGGTCAGATGTGTGCAAGGCAAGTGTCCTCCCCACTGTACTATCGTGCTGGGCCCTAAGATTGTATATTTTTTCTTTTGGGGGGTCAAACCCGGCGATGCACAGGGGTTACCCCTGGGTCATGCATGCAGGAGTTACTCCTGGCGGTGATCAGGAGTTACTCCTGGCGGTACTCAGGGGACCATATGAGATGCTGGGAATCGAACCAGGTTGGCGGTGTGCAAGGTAAAAGCCTACCCGCTGTGCTAGTGCTCCAGCCCCTGAGATTGAATTTTTTAACTGGAATTTTCACCCTTGCTCCCATAACTTTCAAGAGAGCTGTTGGAGGGAGAATAATGCCCATGGCTTGAAGATGAGGGAGGTTTAGCTACAGTTTCTTTCTGTTTTGTTTGTGTTTGGCTCACCTGGCAGTGCCCAGGGCTTATTCCTGGCTCTGTGTACTCCAGGGTCACTCCTGGTGGTGTTCAGGAGACCCTGTGCAGTGCCAGGGATCAACCCGGGGTTAGTCACAGGCAAAGCAAGCACCTTACCCTCTTATTAGCTCACGGCCCCCATTTTCACACATTTCTTTGGGGTGTCTGGAAATGGGATTTTGGGACTGGAAATGGGATTGCCCCGTTTCCAGTCCAATTGTCACTTGATCACATGAACAGCATTTGTTTGTTTCAGCTTCTGAACTCTGGGGCAAAGGACATGACCTTTTTCTAGTAGGTACCTTGTCAATAATTTTGTTTGCTCTGGACAAACACACTGTCTATGAGTCCCACACTTCCCTGTGGGAACCCTCAGCCCCTGCATACTGGATTACAGTCAAACAGTGGCGCTTGTATATACAGCATGTTGGTCAGATGAGGTACTCAGAAGCAGGGTTTTTTTTTTCTTCTTTGGGTCACAGCCATTGATGCTCAGGGGTTACTCCTGGTTCTGTGCTCAGGAATTACTCCTGGAGGTGCTCAGGGACCATATGGGATGCTGGGGATTGAACCCGGGTTGGCCGAGTGCAAGGCAAACGCCCTCCCCACTGTACTATTGGTTCGCCCCCTCAGAAACAGTTCTAAGGGCATCAGTGAGGGTCCTGAACTGGGGCTCAGTGCTAAGCTTGGGATGCAAGGCCCAGTATGCAGGAATCTCTGGGCCTGAATCCAGATTTCCCATCACAGAAAAAAAAAAAAAGAAAGAATTCGGGGGTAGGGCATTTGCCTTGCTAGAGACTGGAGCGATAGCACAGAGGGTAGGGCGTTTGCCTTGCATGTGGCCGACCTGGGTTCGATTCTTCCATCTCTTTCAGATAGCCCAGCAAGCTACTGAGAGTATCCTGCCCGCACGGCAGAGCCTGGCAAGCTCCCCGTGGTGTATTCGATATGCCAAAAACGTAACAAGTCTCACAATGGAGATGTTACTGGTGCCCGCTTGAGCAAATCGATGCACAACGGGACGACAGTGCTCCAGACAGTGCAGTGCTCAGAGGCTGAGCGGGTCTGATGCCTGCGTCCCATGTGTTCCTGCTATTCCCCAGGGTGATCCCAGCACTCAGAGCCAGGAGTCAGTCCTGAGCACTGCTGGGTGTTGCCCCAAACACAACAACTCCACCCCCAAATAATTTATATACCCAATTCATTCATTAAAATGGGTCGCCAGGGGCTGGAGAGATAGCACAGTGGGTCGGGCGTTTGCCTTGCATGCGGCCAACTAGGGTTCGATTCCCAGCATCCCATATGGTTCCCCGAGCACCAGCGGGAGTGATTCCTGAGTGAATGAGCCAGGAGTAACTCCTGTACATCGCTGGGTGTGACCCAAAAAGCAAAAAAAAAAAACGAAAAAAGGGTTGTCAACAGCAGCAAAAGCAAAATGTGTGAGCAGGCATTAATAAGAGAAACATAAGCCACCCAAAAATATACGCATGGGGGTCAAACTCATTAATAGCAAAGGAAATGCATGTTAAACCATAATAAGATTTCATTTATACTTGGTGAAAATGGATCAGCTTTCCCATTTGACCCAGCAATACCACTCCTGGGAATATATCCCGGAGAGGCAAAAAGGTATAGTAGAGATGACATCTGCATTTCCATGTTCATTGCCGCTCTGTTCACAATAGCCACAATATGGAAAAAACCAGAGTGCCCGAAAACAGATGATTGGCTAAAGAAACTCTGGTATATTTACACAATGGAATACTATGTAGCTGTCAGGAAACATGAAGTCATGAAATTTGCATACAAGTGGATCAACATGGAAAGTATCATGTTGAGTGAAATGAGTCAGAAAGAAAGAGACAGACATAGAAAGATTGCACTCATATGTGGAATATAATGTAACTGAGAAGTACAAGTTGGCAACGATGCAACTTCTGGCAGATATCTCTCTGGACTTAGTTACTAAAATACTAAATTACAGAAACCCAAAACTGAGAGGCCGCTAAGTGTGGTCACTCGACCTCATACTTCTTCATCCTCAGCAATGGAAAACAAATTATCTAATGCTTCCTTTTCAGCAGGTCTGACTTTAGGGGAGAGACTCTCCAAACAATAATAGTGAGTTTTGTTGAAATATTGTATGCAATCAAAGTGAAAGTAAAGTGAAATTTATTAGTTACACAGGCGGGGGGGGGCTTAGGGTGGGGGGGCTAGGGGCGAGGGGGGGTTTGGGGTGTGAGGGGGCGGGGTAGAGCTATACTGGGATACTTGGTGGTGGAATATGAGCACTGGTGAAGGGATGGGTATTCGAGCATTGTATAACTGAGATTTAAACCTGAAAACTTTGTAACTTTGTAACTTTCCACAATAAAAAATTAAAAAATTTTAAAAAAAATTAAAAAAAAAAGAAGAAGAGTAACAAAGAAAAAAAAAAAAAGAAAATGGATCAGCTTTAAGGTTGGACTGTAGCAAGTAAATATTTTTTTTTCTTTTTGGGTCACACCCAGTGATGACAGGGGTTACTCCTGGCTCTGCACTCAGGAATTACTCCTGGCAGTGCTGGGGGACCATATGGGATGCTGGGAATAGAACCTGGGTTGGCCGCATGCAAGGCAAACGCCCTCCCCGCTGTGCTATCGCTCCAGCCCCTGTAGCAAGTAAATATTGACAGGTCCAGAGACTCTCTGCAGAGGTCACAGATTCAGTTCAGTCACAGAGAGCACATGCTGAGGGTGCGTGAGGCCTGAGTTCGATCCTTGCCATGTAGAACCCTCCCCCCCACAGCCCCATCATCAGTACTTTGAGGGGCTAAAGGCAGAGGAGCACTGTGGAATGCTGCCCCGCACCCCCCACCCCAGCTCCATGGAATGTGATACCATATGGGCTTTCTCATTCATAGCGAGGGAATAGAAATTACCAGAGTCACTTTGCAAGTTGGTAAATTATCAGGGTCACTTTGAAGGTTCTTTGAAACTAACTTAAGACTTACAAGAAAGGTGCAAGACTCTACAAATAAACTGGGATGGGGAGACAGTACAGGGGTTAAGACTCTTGTACTTGGCAGACCCCAGTTTGGTCTCCAGAACCACATACAGTCTCCTGAGCACTACTGGGGATCCCCCCAAAGAAAACTAACCCAAAAAATCCCCCAAATATCCATTTTTCTGTTATCCATGTTTACTTATAAATACGCATTTTAAGAAGTAAGTTTCAAATCTGGGCTGACCATGTGCATGGCAAGTGCTTTCCTGCTGTTCTATCTCTCTGACCCCCCTTCTCTTTTTGGGGGGGAGGCACACCCAGCAATCTCAAGGTTACTCCTGGCTCTGTGCCCAGGAATTACTCTTGGTGGGCTCAGGGGACCATATGGGAGGTTGGGGATCGAATCCAGGTCAGCTGTGCGCAAGGCAAGTGTCCTACCCAGTGTACAATCTCTCTGGCCCCTCTTTTTGTTCCCGTTTGCTTTTCTGTTTTGTGTTTGATCCACACTCAGTTCTGTTCAGGGCTTACTCCTGGCTCTACAGTCAGGGATCACTCCATGTGGGATGCCAGGGATGGAATCCAGGTCGGTTGCATGCAAGGCCAATGCCCTACCTACTGTAGTATCTGGTGCCTCTCTCTCTGTTTTATTTTATTTAGGTGGAGGGGAGCACACCCGGTGATGCTCAGGGCTTATTCCTGGCTCTGCACTCAAGAATTACTCCTGGTGGGGCTGGAGCAATATTACAGCAGGTAGGGCGTTTGCCTTGCATGCGGCTGACCCAAGTTCGATTCCCAGCATCCCATATGGTCCTCTGAGCACTGCCATGGGTGATTCCTGAGTGCAGAGCTGGGAGTAAGCCCTGTGCATCACCAGGTGTGACCCAAAAAGAAAAGAAGAAAAAAAAGAATTACTCCTGGCAGTGCTCAGGGGACAGATGGGATGCTGGGGATCGAACCAGGGTCCGTCACGTGCAAGGAAAACGCCCTCCCTGTTGTCCTATGGCTTTGGCCTGCTCGCTCTCTGCTGTTCTCTAAACTATTTGCAAATAAGCTGCATACATTACATAACTTTATATCGAGATACTCAGGAATCCCCTTTCAAAAAAGGATGTCCCGCTTAATAACCACGGTGATGTTGATTAACTTCAGGGAATTCCACACTGAAACGCTGGTTATGAATTTCCTGCTGTCTACATCCTGATTTGCCAGCCGCCTCGGTAATGTCCTAACAGCATTTGTTTTTTCCTCCACTAGAGGTTGCAGTGCACGTAGCACATTTACTTTTCCTTTGGTCTCTTTCATCTGGAACTGTGCCTGAGTCTTTTTTATTTATTTATTTTTATCCCAAATGGCAGTTTTGACGAATACTGGAATTAAAATTTTTATTTTAAGAGAATGATTCTGGTGGTTACTTTCTTTTCTTTCTTTTCTTTTTCTTTTTGGGTCACACCCGGCTCTGCACTCAGGAATTACTCCTGATGGTGCTCAGGGGACCAAATGGGATGCTGGGAGTCCATCCCAGGTCGGCCGCATGCAAGGCAAATGCCCTACCCTCTGGGCTATCGCTCCAGCCCCACATTGTCAGTTTCTTGCATGAATATTTTCCCTCTCAGTGTTTGATTATAGGGGGCTGGAGTGATAGTCCAGTGGGTAAGGTGCTTGCCTTGCACTTGACCAACCTGGGTTCAATCCCTGACATCCCCATATAGTACCCAGGTCCTGCCAGGAGGGATCCCTGAGTGCAGCCAGGAGTAATCCCTGAGCACAGCAAAGTGTCCTTAAAAAAAAAAAAAGAAAGGAGGTGATGTGTGACCAAACTCCTTTTTGGGTGGTGGGTGCTTGTGCCTAATGTCTGATCATATTCAGGTGACAGATGCCTCCTCCGATGCTGCACAAATGATGATGCGTTAGTCTCCACTGCACGTCTCGAGGTGCCTGTATCTTTTTCGTTGGTTTGATTTGAGCTGAACCTGGAGGCGCTCAGGTGCTCCTCCTGGCTCTTCTCGGGGGTCGCTCCCGTCAGTGTTCGGTCAGCTCCGGGCCTGCTGCATGCAGACGATGAGCACTCATCCCCTGGGCCATCTCTTCAGCTCCACTGTGCTTGTTTGACCTTCAGGATGTCCACATTAGTGACATGTTGTCCATAGACATTTTGACAATTTGGGCAAGGTGTAATCGCAATTTTTCTACTGCAAGGGAAAGGAATTTTTTTGGGGGGGATCACACCCGGCGATGCTCAAGGGTTACTCCTGGCTCTGCCCTTAGGAATTACTCCTGGCGGTGCTCAGGGGACCATGTGGGATGTTGGGAATCAAACCCAGTCGGCCGAGTGCAAGGCAAACACCCTACCTGCTGTACTATCACTCCAGCCCCTGCAAGGGAAAGGAATATTTTTTTAATTTATTTTATTCTTTAATAAGTGAATCACCATGAGGGTACAGATACAGATTCACACATGTTAGAACTTGTTTTTCTCTCATACAATGTTCACAAACACATCCCTCCACCAGTGCCCGTTCTCCATCACCAATAAACCCAGTATCCCTCCCCTCCGGGAAAGGAATTTTTTAAAGCATATCTTTTTTTTTGGTGGGGGACACAGCCAGCTGTGCTCAGGGCTTATTCTTGGCTCTGTGCTCAGGGATCACTCCTGGTGGGGCTCAGCAGACCATAATGGGTGCCGGGCATCGAACTGGGTTTGGCTGCATGCATGGCAAGTGCTCTCTCTGGCCCACACTCAGCCTTTGCTTGCAAGTGTGGGGTGTTCGTAGACCCTCTTAGGGCCCCTACATGCTTATGTGAGCAAGTCCTGCCACGCAGAGCCCTGGGCCCCCTCATTTCCGGTTGCTGTGTCTGTGAACGACCAGAGCTTACCAAGTGCACTTTCCACTTCAGGCTGGTCAGATGTCTGTTCCCCTCACACACCCCAGCCCCCAGTTGACCAAATGAAGCACCTTCCTCACACAGCTCAGCTTTGGATGTTGCAAGCATTTGTCCGAGTTCCAGAGGAAGCTCCTGTTGCTTCTTTCTCTCTGTCAGTCCGTGGCATCATCTCATTCTTTCAGGAGCCACATGGTACATATATGCCTGGGCTGGAGCGATAGCACAGCGGGGAGGGCAAGCACCGTCAGGAGTAATTCCTGAGTGCAGAGCCAGGAGTAACTCCTGAGCATTGCTGGGTGTGACCCCTCCCCCAAAAAATACATATATGCTTTTTGGGGTAATGCAAAACCTGGCAGTGATCAGGGGGCCATGAGGTGCTGATGTTTAGACTGAGGCCTCCTGGATGCAAAACCCGTGCCCTGATCCTTCGGGCCCTCTCCCTGACCACATCATATTCCGGCTGGAGCGATAGCACAGCAGGTAGGGCATTTGCTTTGCACGTAGCCGACCCGGGTTCAATTTCTCCATCCCTCTTAGAGAGTCCAGTAAGCTACCGAGAGTATCCTGCCTGCACGGCAGAGCCTGGCAAGCTACCCATGGTGTATTCAATATGCCAAAAACAGTAACAAGTCTCACAGACGTTACTGGTGCCCGCTTGAGCAAATCAATGAACAACGGGATGACAGTGATACATGATACAACTGATTTATGTTATTCAACCATCCCCCCATTTGCTCCAAGACTTGGATCTCGGCCAGTCTTTCACCTTGTTTCACAAACTGTGGTATAATGAAGAACTGCATGTGTGGATAAATCTGCACACTCAAGATCAGCTACATGTTGTCTCTGAGGCTTATTTGCAAAAATGGAATGGCCGGGGGACCGGGGCAATAGTATAATAGGTAGGGCACTCCCCTTGCACATAGCCGACCCAGGATTGATTCCTGGTACCTGAGCCTGCCAAGAGTGATCTTTGAACAAAGAGGCAGAGGGAAGCCCTGAGCCCTGCTGGGTTTGACCCAAAACCAACAATGAAAAGTGGAGTGGCTGGGTGAAGGGCAAATTCATTCATAGTTTGGTAAATATTGCAGATTGGTGAACAGAAGTTGTACGGTATCAATTGCCATCAGGGCATATGAATCTGTTTACCCAAAGGCATGAGAACTCAGATTCTAAGCTTTTGCCCTTTTGAAAGGCAGTCTGAATCTGCCTTTCTTCTTCTTTTTTAAAATCTCTTTTGGCAGCGCCAGCCCAGTCTCCAGGTGGCCCTGGCCGCCGGAAGTCACGGCCTCGACCCACCCTCGGCGCCATCTTGCCACATTCAACATAGAAGAAGCTGGGCATTCTGGTGAGCAATGTGGCCGGAGAATGCTCTGGACCCGAGACCGGGCCAGCAACACCAGGGATCCAGACGGAGGAGGTGCAGCCACCACACCTTCTCCAGATGGAGCCCGGCGACACTAAGCAGCAACTAACACGGCTCCGGGATGCGGGACTGGGACAACTCCAAACCGCGTGGTCGCATTAGTGGCCGCGCGACCTTTTCTAAAAACTGAAAACATACAATCTTTTAATGGAAAACTAATTACCAAATGCTTCCTTGGTAGTAGGGCTGACTTTCTTGGGGGGAAACTCCAACAACAATAGTGAGTTTTGTGTTGAAATATGGAATGTAATCAAGGTAAAGAGAAAATGAAGTGAAATTCATCAGTTATACAGTGGGGGGTGAGAGGGAGGGGGCGGGGGGTATACTGGGGTTTTTGGTGGTGGAATATGGGCACTGGTGAATGGATGGGTATTTGAATATTGCATAACTGAGACATAAACCTGAGAACTTTGTAACTTTCCACATGGTGATTTAATAAAAATTAAAAAAAAATCTCTTTTGGGGTCACACTGGTGATGTTCAGGAGTTACTTCTGGCTCTATACTCAGGAATTACTTCTGGTGATTCTCAGGGGACTGTGTAGGATGCCGGGATTGAACCTGGGTTGGCCTTCTGCAAGGCAAACACCCTACCCACTGTACTATCTCTCTTCTCCATTATCTGTCTCTTTCTTACTGAATGTGGGGGTGTGGATCTCTCCCTTTGTTTGAGGGTAGTGATTGGGAAAGCCAGGCCAGGGGCAGGATGAGAACAATAGAATCACCTTCTCCCTGCATCTCTGGAATCTCACCGTTCAGTGTAGTATCACAGTTTGGGGTGATGACATTGTCTTCTTCCCTGTAGCAGAGGGAACAGGAGATGAGAAAGGAAAACCAATCAAAGTGCGCTGGGTAAGGTGTACTTTGTTCAATCCCCAGCATCCCACATGGTTCTTTCTAGCCCTGCCAGGAGAGAGCCCTGAGCACAGAGCCGGGCACTGGCAACGTGCTTCCTGGCCCCGAAGAACAGAAAAAGAGTGAAGGGGAGCCTGGATATTAGGGGGAAATGAGCAAGTTCCTGTCACAGTCCAAACTTTTGCTCCTCGGTTCCATATAGCTTCCTCCCTTCTTCCCAGGTAGGGTGGTCAGGATGCACTCAGGGGAATAAAGCTGTTCTGGAAAAAAAAAAAAGAAAGAAAAGGGCCAGAGTCATAGTATAACGGGGAAGCCATTTGCCTGAGCATTGCTGGGTGTGACCCAAAAAGCAAAATAAACAAAAACAAAACAAAAGAAAAAAAGAAAAAGAAAAAAAGCTGTTCTGAGCAGTAGGAATGTCTGTGCAAGTCTGCAGCTAACAGCGGGCCAGTGTCAGAGAGCCCGCGGCTTGGTGTGCCATCCGTAGCGAGCGAGCATGGGCATTACAACTCCACAACTTCGATGGGAAGCCCAATAATTGGGACTGGCGAGATTGTGCGGCCAACCCCGAGTCCATCCCCAGCACCACATATGGTCTGCTGACTATCACAGGAGTAAGCCCTGAGCACAGAGCCAGCAGTAAGCTCTGAGTGCTGCCGGGTGTAGCCCCACCCCCTTCCCACCTCTCCATGCCCATTAAAAATGTAGAATTCATCTATTCTATATATATATAGAGAGAGCGAGCTCAAAAGGCTAGAACACTTGCTTTCGATACAAAAGACCTGGATTCAACCACCAATACTCCTTGGCTCCCCAAGCACCACAGGAGTGATCTCTGAGCACAGAGCCAGGAGTAGCCCCTGAGCACTGCCAGGCATGGCCCCCCAAACAAAACAATCAGAGAAACCGTCTCTTTGTCTGTTTGTTTGGGCCATATCTGGAGATGCTCAGCGTTGACTCCTGCTCTGCACACAGGGATTCATCCTGGCAGGGTTCAGGGGACCATTTGGGCTGCCAGGGATTGAGCTTGGGTCCCTCATGTGCAAGGCAAGTGCCCTCCCCACGGTGCCATCTCTCAGTCCCAGAAACAGTCTTGATGTGGTTTCGGAAGTGCACCAGACTCCCTGTTCAGAGGCCAGTCCGGATGCTGCTGGTCAACCCACCGCCATCACGTCCTCTTGCTTGTGGCACACGACGGCATCCACACATGGCCTCCTGTCGTTTCCCTGCCCAGCGCCATCATCTTAGCTGCTGGTTCCAGCTGCTGATGGAAGACTGTGGTGAGTGGGCCTTCAGCATGTAGCTTGCGGTCAAACATTCGCATACACAGGTCGAGAAAGCCATTTTACAAGAGCTGGAGGACTGGGACATTTTTCAAGAGCAGAATGGTTAGCCAAGAGGAACAGATAGACCAGCCTGCTGGACATCGACTGTTATCTCCCCTAGCTGCCCCGGGTGCCATTAGTTACTTCTAGTTTTACCTTAAGGCCGTGACACAGGTAGATTGAAGCTTAAGCATGATTGAAGCCTAAGCATGCGTAAGCGCTGTGAAGTTACAATAAAGAAGCTTTTGCTCACCTGTGTGTGTGTGTGTGTGTGTGTGTGTGTGTCTCCCCTCTCCCTATCACTCTCGCACCCTCTCCTTGTGAACCCCGTTATCCGGTTCTGCGGGATGGGACAGAAGATCAGGGAGATTCAAGGGCCGGCAGAGGTGGACAGGCTAGTTTGAGTCACTGTCGGCCCAGTGGCTGGACACAGTGGTCTATCTGCCCGATTGGTCTGTGCCCTGGGTTTTGGCGATTGGATGGGCTGATCAACATCTGTCTCCTGGGGACCCGCCCTGCGGGTGGGTGGAGCCTGGCACTCAGGAAACACAGGCAGTGAGCTGGGGGGGGGGCGCAGTGGGAGTCGTCACCCTCGGACAGGGCAGGCTGGTCCATGGTCCAACAGACACACAAGGACGTCGGGAAGCAGTTCCCTGTAGAGTGGACGGAGTCTACGCAGAGTCCCTGCTCCACGTCAGAGCGTGTCGGGGGACCGGGACCCCCCCACCCCCAGCCCTCACTCTCCTTGGCTCTGCGGCTGTCATGACACAGGAGAGCGGGTCCGGTTGAGTAATGAAATACAAAGATCCGAGAGGAAGATTAGTACCCGGTTTCTCAAGAGCCGCCCTGGAGATGAAACTGGTCAGAAGGTGCCAGCAGGAGCTGGGGAGATAGAACAGTGGGCAGAGCACTCGCCTTGCACGCAGCCAGTCCAGGTGCAACCCTGGCACTCCAGAGGGTCTCTCGAGCACCGCCAGGAGTAACCCTTTAGCACTCCACATGTGACCCCAAACCAAAAAACCAAACAAACAAAAAATAAAAGGTGCCTGCAGAATTCTTGGGTTTTGTTTTTGTTTGCTTGCTTTTTGGTGTGTGTGGGGGCATACCCTGTGGTGATCAATACTTACTCCTGGATCTGCACTTGGACCACTCCTGGCAGTGCTTGGGGGACCATATATAACGCTGGGGATCAAAGGTGGGTCAGCTGCGGGCAAGGCCAGCACCCTACCTGTGGTATTATCATACCAGGAATCAACTCTGGGGATTAATGACTTTCAAGGCCACTTCCAGTGTCATAACTGTGTCCCTGGCATTCCAGGATAACACAGAGTTGGCAACAAATAGGAAAGAACTATCTCAGGATGTCACTGAGAAGTTGTCTTAAACAAGGATAAACAGATAAATGATGAACAGATAAATGAATGAAATCATTCAGATAAGGTCAAGTGTTTGAGTTCCTTAAAAGCACAAGCGCCATGAAACACTGCCCAAGATTTGGGAAACACTTTCCCATGGATTCCAGCTGCTGGTTGGCAGGCTGGCTTGGCTGTCACTGGGAAGAGTCACCATCCATTTCATGTTCCAGTTTGGATTCAGTTTTCTGAGACAGCAGAGGCAGAAATGCCAATGAGGAACCCAGGCTGGCCAGCTGCAAGGCAGGCGCCCTTCCCACCACCCCATCTCCCAGGCCAGCACTGCCAGGTTGGCTTTTGCTGCCCAGATCTTGCCCGATGCTCTGTGCCCCTCCACTGCTGGGAGGGAATATCCAAGACACAGACCCTGATGCTACACTGGCCCCCGTTCTTAGCGGCTGTAGTTAAAAGCCTGTAGTTCCGTGCGGTCTGTGCTCCAGTGGAATCTCTGGCACTCTCTTACCGCAGAGGGTAAATATTTTGGAACCAGCGGTTTCTGCTGCAAGTGCCTTTCCTGGACGAAAGGTGTATGGGAGGAGGCAGAGAGGAGACCCAATCCAAGGGCAAAAAGGGGAGGAAGTTAAGGGGAGGGAAAAAAACAAAGTTTCACGGGCGGGCAGTAAATGGGTGAAATCTTGTGAAATGGGCATGTGTTTGCTTTGTCTGTCATGAAAGTTCCTACTTTGGTTTTAGCGATTCCTCTCAGACACCCGCAAGATTCTGTTTGTTTGTCTGGGCATTCGCCAGGCTCCCTGACTTATGCCTCTCCATCAGCCTTGGCTCTGTAGCTCTCTCGAGGACTGTTGGAGGTGCTGGAGTGATAGCACAGTGGGTAGGGCATTCACCTGATACATGGCTGCCCCAGGTTCAATCCCTGGCATCCCATGCAGACCCTGGGCATGGCCAGGAGTGATGAGTGCAGAGCCAGGAGTAGCCCTGAGCACCACTGTGGGTGGCCCTCCTCCCTCCCCTCCCCCCCAAAGATGCCTGTTGCAGAGGCGCAAGAGATAGTAGAGTAGTAGAGTGACAGGGGGCTTGCCTTGCGCACAGGTGACCCGGGTTCTATCCCCAACACCTCACGTTGTCCCCGAAGCTGCCAGGAGTGAGCCCTGGGCATGGAGTCAGGAGTAAGCCCTGAGCACTGACGGGTGTGGCCCCCAAACGAAACACAAAAGACCGCTGTTGGGGAAACAGAACGTTTTGGAGCAGAAACCCCAAGGCTGGCAGAGTGAAAGATCAGACAAGACTGATGCTTCGTGCATTTATGTATTCAAAACTTTAAAATTGTGGCCCCATTAACTCTCACGGTACTATTAACGGCAGCCCCACACCCTCCCCTGGACTGTCCACTTCCTTTGCCCTTGCCCCCTCCTGATGCTCCCTTCCCTTACTGGTGAAAACAACTGGCTGGCGAGCGGTTCTTGCTCTGTGTATCGACAACATTCCCAGTAACAGGGAGCGAGGGGCGAGGGCAGGCTTAGGGCATCTGTCTCAGCACCCAGGAGCTGGGAGCACCGCGGAGCAGCCGGCGGGGCGCTTCGTCTCACCCTCCACCCCCGCCCCGGGCACCCGCAGGCCAGAGAGTCAGAGCAGGGTGGGGAGTGCCCGGGTGGGGCTTCCCCCGTCTCCCCTCCCCCTCCGAACCCCCACTCCCCACGCTGGAACAGAAGTCCAAGACGGCCAGCCCCGGCTGCAAGCCAGCTCGGAGGGGCGCAACTTCGCCTGGCCGAGGCGTTCCAAGGGGGGGGGGGGTGCGTTAGGCACCCACTCATCAGGGTTCCGCTGGATGAAGGCCGGGGGCGCCGGGCCGGGCCGGGGCGGCACTTCGGAGGGTGCCGGGCGCGCGGGGTCGGCGGGTCTCCGCCCGGGACAGCTGAGCACAGCGCGGGGCCCTCCCGTCCTCTCCCCGGGGCGCGTCTGCTCGGACCCCAGCCCTCGGCGGGAGCACGCCCGGCGCGTCCGGAGGGCTGCGGAGGAGGCGGCCGCAGGCGAGCCCCGCGGCGAGTGGCAGCACCCGGCGCCGGGCGGAAGGACAGGTTCCCCCGGGGCCGCGGGACCCACGCGCCCGCCCGCCCGGCGCCCGCCGGGTCCTCGCGCCCGCCCGATCGCTCCGGCCCTCCCGCGGCCTCGCCGCTGCAGCGGGACTCCCCCCGCCCCTCCCGCGCCGTCGGGGGCGGGGCCTCGGGCTCCCGGCTCCTGATTGGCCGAGGCCTCGACACACCCCTTCTCCGCCCCCGCTCGGCGGGGTGAGAGGTCAGCGGCTCGCCTAGCCATCGGGGTGACAATGGCGGGGCTCTGGGTGGGGGCAGCGGTACTGATCGCGGCCGGGCGGCGTGGGCAGCGGACGCGGCTGTGGACCCTGAAGGTGAGGAGCGGGGCTGGGGGCGGGCGCCCCCTGGCCGAGTGGCTGGAGGGTCTGGGGCCACGCCGGGGCTTGCCGGGACCCCTCTACGCCGCCACGGCCCCTCCGAGTGGGCACCGCAGTGGTCAGCGGCCAGCAGCGGCCCTCCGGGTGCACCGAGGGCCGAGGCCCCCAGCGCGCGCGTCCGCTCGGCGTCCCCGGGACGCGGGGACAACCTTCAATGCGGTCACCTGCCGGCCTCGGCTCCCCGCCCCCCGGCCCGGCCCTCCGCCCCTTCCCCAGCCCTCCCCCCACACCCCGACCCCCCGGCTGCCTCGTGCGAGCCCAGGGGGTCCCCGATCGACCCCGGAGCTTCCGTTTCCTCTGGTGGGTTTTTCCTGCTGGGACGGGACGCTGCACGGGCTGGCACGTGGCCCTCGGCCTCCCCGCGTGGGGGAGGCTGTGAAGCCTGTTGCAACAATGTGACAGCCGGCGAGCCCCCTCTGCGCGCCCCAGCCTCCTGCTTCTTCCAAACTCATCTCAGTCCCCCTGCTTGGGTTGGCCCCGCCCGGTGGCCTTGCCTGGCCCCCAGACTGGGCAGGAGGTGTGTGGGTCACATACCTGGCTGGTCTGACCTGTCAGCTAACACGCTTTGGCTGTTTCTTTCAATAAAAATGAACGAGGTCCGTGTGCCTGCAGACTTCCTGCTACTTAGCCTACGTTTTATTATTTACTAGTATTCTTCTTATTTTTTGGGTTTGTTTGATTTGGGGCCATACCCGGTGGAGCTCAGGGGTGAGTCCTAGCTCTGTGCTCAAGAATTATTCCTGGCATGCGCGCGGGTTCATATAGGATGCTGGGAAGCGAACTCAGGTCAGCCACGTGCAAGGCAAACACTCCCGGCTGTGCTATCCTCTGGCCCCTGACTAGTACTGTTTTTGGGTTTGGGGCCGCACCTGGTTCTGTGCTCAGGGGTCAATCGTGGTGGGGCTGTGGTGCCAGGGATCAGACCCCTGGTTGGCTGTGTGCATGGCAGTGCTTTCCTGGATGTGGATGTGTTAGGACCTGGGCCCTGTACCCTGGCCTTTAAAGATCCACCCGGAACCTGCTTGATTGTTGCTGAGTTTGAGAACTGGAAGGCTCTAAGCGAGGACCTGGCCTGGCCTTTTGGAAAGAGGAACTGACTCTCTGAGGGGAGCACCTGGGGGAGCTGGAGCCGCCCCAGAACCGAGTCAAGTCGGTCTGCGGCTGTGCTGTGTGGGCTGTGCCTTGATTTCGGCATTCCCAGGCCCACGGAGCTTTCGTCCAGCTCCGTCTTTTATTTATCCACTTGGTGTGTTTATCCACTGTGGCCAGGCAGTGCTGGGGATCCAACCAGGAGCTGCCACGAGCGAAATGTGTGCTCCAGCCCTTGGAGCCGCTCTCAGCCCCTGCCCCCTTCTGAGATGACGATGATGATGATGATGACGACGATGATGATTTTGCTCTTTGGGTCACACCCGGCAATGCATAGGGGTGACTCCTGGCTTTGCACTCAGGAATGACTCCTGGTGGTGCTCGGGGGACCATATGGAATGCTGGGAATCAAACCCGTGTCAGCCACGTGCAAGGCAAACGCCCTACCCGCTGTGCTATCACTCCAGCACTCCCTTTTAAAATTAGTTGGGAGCCCAGAATGCTAACCAGGGCTGAGAACATGCCTGACATGTATGAGGCCTGAGTTCAATTTCCGACACAGGTTCCCAAGCACCCCTGGATGTGAACCTTCCCTGCTCCCCCCTAAAAGAAGTGGATTTATTATTTTCCAGTGGGAGGGCGGGGCGAGGCTAGGCTGTAGAGGTCAACGCGTACAGGCATTTATTCTGCCTCTGAACTGCATTGAGGCCATCCTGCTTATTATTTCTTCATCTCGCTACTTTCACCTTTATCAGTTGGCAGTTATGATTCTGACATGTAGGAAGCATTTACATATGTTGACTGCCCTGGGCCATTGGCTTCTAGTCATTCAGATTTTTTTCTTTTTGGGTCACACCCGTCAATGCTCAGGGGTCACTCCTGGCTCTGCACTCAGGAATTACTCCTGGTGGTGCTAGGGGGACCCTATGGGATGCTGGGGATCGAACCCAGGTCGGCCGTGTGCAAGGCAAATGCCCTCCCCGCTGTGCTAAAGCTCCAGCCCAGATTTTTTTTTAAATGTAGGAGTACTGCTATTTATTCAGCCATTGATTAAAATGATTGAATTGAAGCCACTTAGACTTTTGTATCTTCTCCACTTGCTTTGTCGGTGATTAACAGCTTCTTTATGGGCCTATTATTTTTCATTTGTCTTGGGGCCATCACAGGCTGTCAGGACTTACTCTTGGCTTGGTGCTCAGGGATTATTCCTGGTGAGGTTGGGGGTTCCATTCCCGGGGACAGAACCTGGGTCAGCTGTATTCAAGGCAAGAGTCTTATCTGTGGTACTAGTTCTCCAGCTCTTTTAGTCTTTTTGTGTTTTTAAAAAATCATTATTTATTTATTGGTTTTTGGGCCATACCCAGCAGTGCTTAGGAGTTACTCCTGGTGGTCTTAGGGGACCGTATAGGGTGCTGGGCACATCGGGCAAACGCCCTACCAACTGTGCTGCCTCTCCCGTCCCCCCTTTCAGCCTTTTGAAAACACAAACCTTGATGGGTTATATCCTGTGTTCACATGTAGGGGATGGATAGCATTTCTGGTCTCTTAGATGCTTGTGAGCAAAGCCAAGTAGGTATAAAATGCCTATTCGGGAAGAGGCCCTGGTGCAATAGAAGATTAACATCGACGGGTTTGACCAGATCCAGATTTTGAGTTGTGCACGATTCTGCGCGGTGCGTCGTCACGTGAGTTGTGCGTGACCCTCCCAGCAGCCGTATGTATCATCCCTGCTGACGGGCGAGGAGATTGCAGTGCCAAGTGTCTGACTTGTCCCACAGGACAGAGCACAAAGTGGCAGAGGCCGGGTTTCGGCCTCCAGAGCCTCCTGCACACATGGCCGTTCCCCATGGCTGAAGGCCAGAGAGGACTCACCTTTGGAAGTGACAGCCGGAAAGTGCTGCGGGCGACTGTGTGTGTTCCTTCTCGGGAGGAGACTAGCAGGGGGCCCCAGGGTGAGCACAGTGCATGCGAAGGTCCTGTGGCCAGTGGGAAGGGCATACATGCCTCAAGGACCGAGAAAGGCCCATGGAGGCTCTGGGCTGAGCCTAGATAACGGTGCTTGGGGAGGAGCGAGTTGCAGCCCTCAGGACCCGGGGCCAGGGCGGGGTGGGGGGGTGGGGGGGTGGTTGGGGGGGCTGGTCTTCTGTGGCGACTGGAAGCACTGCACCGGCGTGTTTGGTTGGAGAGACCGAGAGACGGAGGTGGACTGCTTTCACATGCAGGGTGACACGCTGCTGACCGTCTTGGCAGCTCATGCCACACACACTGATAATCCCTACCGTGTTGCGGGTCCTGTGTCAGGCGTCCTGCGTTGGTGTCGTCTGCGGTAGAGCCGACTGCACACCTTGGCTGGGTGGGGACGGGTAGGTCTCCTGCCCTTCCTGGCGTGGCTTGACCCGGCCCTGGCCTCGGGTGACTTGCGAGTTCAGCTGGGACAGCTTGCCAGCACCGTGGCTGTGGCCGGGGCTCGGAGCACTCAGGGTGCTGCTGGTGGGGTCGGGGGTCCGCGCTCCGGGGGGTGGGGGCAGGGTCCTCGTGCCCCTCTGAGCTTCAGTGCCTTCCCTTGCTCACTCTGCACTTCCTGTAGGTCCTGGCACTCCCCCCCCCATCAGCCTGTGTCCTCATCCACCCTTTCTGCCTTCTGTTTCCTTTGTAAGGACACCTGTCATTGAAAGGAGGAGGGCCACCGCAGGCTCATGAGCACTCTAGAGATCTGTCAAGGGGCTGGAGTGATAGGACAGCCCGGAGGGCGCTTACCTTGCATGCGGCCGACCCAGGTTCGGTCCCTGGCATCCCATATGATCCCTCAAGCACCGCCAGGAGGAATTCCTCGGTGCAGAGCCAGGAGTGAGCCCTGAGCATTGCCAGGTGTGACCCCCCAAAAGACCTCTCAAGGCCCCTTTCCCTCAGAGGCCAGTTCCCGCACAGAGACCCTCAGCCCTGCCCAGATGAGAGCAGGCCTGGGGGCGCTGGGTCTTGGAAGAGGGCTCGAGTCAGCTGGACACACAGAGATGCTCAAAGAGTGACGAGTGGTGGCCTACGGGCTGCAGTGGCTTTGGTGTTGGAGGGTCCCCAGGAAAAGCCGGGGAAACACGTGTCAGCTTGTGGCCCTCAGTGCCCTCCCGGTGCTCCGGGTGGGCGGGGTGGTCGCCCTCAGGAATGTTCTCGGTGCCTCCAGGCCTGGAGGGCTCAGAGCAGGTGCACTCATGGGCGGGCATGAGTGCTGGACAGTGTGGGCCAGGCGTTCTGCGGGCACGGGGCGTGGGGGCAGCTCTGTGGAGGTCCAGGCCACGGGGCGGGGTGGGGGGCTCTAAGCTGTTGAGGAGGTCGAGCCCCCTGGGCACCTTTGGAACCCGAGGGCCTCGGACGCGGCCCAGGAGGCAGGAAGCTGCGTCCACGTTTAATCATCAACCCCACAGCTGAGTCTCAGGTGCAGTGAGGCCAGGACCCCCCCAAGACTGTGGCGGGAAACTGCCCCACCGAAACAGGACAGGTCAGGGCACCTGAACTGCAGCTCGGTGTTGGAGAAAGGGGGGGTGCGCCCGTCTCTGTGGCTCTGTGCCCAGGGCCCACTGCTGGCAGGCCTGGGACCCTTCTGTGGTGCTGGGGATTGACCAGGGTGGAGGCAGGTCGGCCCTGACACCTTGCCTTGGATGAGGAAAGTGATTCTGTGTGTACACATGTATATATGGCTCTCTGTGTACACACGTGTATGCGGCTGTGTGCACATGTGTATGCGGCTCTGTGTGTACACATGTATGCAGCTCTGTGTATACGTGCACGTGGCTCTGTGTGTACACACGTGTATGCGGCTCTGTGTGTACACATGTATGCAGCTGTGTGTTCACATGTATATAGTTCTGTGTACACACATGCATGAAGCTCTGTGTGTATATAAGTGTGTGCAGCTCTGTGTGTATACATGTTGATGCGCTCTATCTGCCTGTTCTCTGCTTTTGGGTCAAGAATGTGGCTTTGTGTATATGCATGCATATACGTGGTGTGTAGACATATTCCTTAACCAAGGATGGGACAGGACTGACCTGGCACGCTGTCATTCAGCATATGTTTAATTTTTGGGTCACACCCAAAAATGTGACTTGTGACTTATTCTCGAAGGTCTTAGAGGTTGTGCTGGGGATCGAACCTGGGTCAGCTGTGTGCACGTCATGTGCCTTATCTGCTCTACATCTCTCCAGTCCTCTAAGGAACTTTCAGTTGGAACACACCTTGCCCCAGGCCCAAATGTGTGGACACCATTGCAAAAGAGCAGTTAGCAGCTCACCAGTTAGGAGTTTCAGCTGGCTTCTCTTACCGAGGGGCGGTGCTGCGTCTTCCCCCTCGGGGGCAGTCCTTCGAGTGGCTCCTACCTGCCACAGGGTCAGGTCCCAGAGTTCCCCGTGGACTAGTAGGTGTGTCTTGGTTTTGGACCGGTGAGCCTGAGTGTTTGCGTTTCCCTTGACTTGCTCCAGCCGGTCCTATTCAGACTGAAGGTGCAGGCTGGCGATCTCTCCTCTGCTTGCAGCGCCGGGCAGGCTGGTGCCGGCCTCTGGGAAAACGGTCCCATTCCTTCCCGCTGGTCACCGCCGCGCATGCCAGACACACTTAGCACGTTCTCCTCGTGACCACTTTCTGTCCAGGAGAGTAGTTGTACCTGGATCACACGTGAACACATGTCCTGCATTGTGTGAAATGTCAAAGGCACCAGAGAGTCCAGGGGACCCCTTCCCGGCTCTGTGCTCGGGGGGCCACTGGGGCTGGGGATAAAGCCACAGGTGGCCTCGGGCAAGGCCACTGCCTTGACCCTCATGCTCTCTTCCCAGCCTTTCCATCTCTCCTGACAGAGGGTAACTGTCTGAGTGCCTCTGGTTTTGAGTCCGAGTCTGTGTTCTCTTGACGCATGTGGCCCTTTGGCAGCTGCTGCTAGGAAGGCTGGGAAGTCCCGTCACCGTGTTGTATCGACATGAACCATGGCTGGCGGAATCGCTGTGGGTTGTGTAACTCTGGGCAGTGGCACTCCAGGGCTGCCCGGTGTCCAGGGCCTGAAGGTCACACTGACACTTCCCGTGGGCCACACCAGTGCGGGAAATGTGTTCATTCATGTATGTTTGTGTGGGAGGGAAGGCTGGGAGGGCTGGGCGCCCCCTGGCTCTGTGCCTGGGAGAGGCTCCTGGAGCTGGGGACCCTGTGGTGCCGGGGGCTGAGCTGGGGGAAGCTGGCCAAGGCGAGCCCCTAGACCCGCACTGTGTCTCACTGCCGGAGAGCCGGGATCTGCGTGCAGGGCGGTCACTGTGTCCCACTCCCCTTGCTCGCGGCTGATGAGAGGTCGTCCTCAGAGCTGTTTCTAGGCCATATCTTGAACGTTTCGGACAGGATTTGTAGCAAGTATGTTACATGGTTTAAAGCTCCCGTCAAGGGCTGGGCTGTCGTGAGGCACCTGTGATGGCCGTAACTCTGGGTGTGCTCCCTGGAGCACTGGCAGGAGTGACCCCTGGGCACAGCGCCAGGAAGTGGCCCCACCCTGCCCCTGAACAACCCCAACGGTGAGAGGAACTCCAGCATCCTTCTGGAACCCACTTAATGAGCTCCAGTTGAAGTTTTTATCCCAGAAGAGATTTCTTTTTAATTTTATTTTTTTTTTAATTGAGTCACCGTGAGACACACAGCTACGAAGCTGTTCATGATCGAGTTTAAGTCATACACTGATCCAGCACCCGTCTCTCCACAGTGTCCCCCTGCCCCGTGTCCCTCCTTTCCCTCCTACCAGCCCCCGCCCCCCAGCCTGCCTCTCTGGCTCTATGGCAGCACTTTCCTTGTGTCTCTCCCCAGAAGAGACCTTTGAGGGCCGAAGTGTTTGCCTGGCACGTGACCCATCTGGGTTCAATACCTGGCACCCCATGGGCCCCCTGAGCATCACTGGGTGTGGCCCAGAGAGCAAACACAAAGCAAAGAAAGGTGCTTGAGCTGAACTGCTCTGCCCCCGCTTGTCTGGGATGCGGGGGCTGGCACCGTTTCCTCCGAGGGGCCCCGCGCACTGCAGTGCCACCCGGCGCACACGCAGGGCTGCTCCGTTGCCCGCCTGCCCTCAGCTCTGGCTGTGGGACTGTGACGGGCCACGTCCTAGCGGGCCTTAGAGGAGTTTCTCACCGAGGTGGACGTGCTCTTCAGCGTCCAGCTGAGCCGGGCGTTGCGCTCCTGTCTGTGTTTCTGCCGAGTTCTTCATTCCCAGGGGTCCCATGCTGTTTCACCCCATTGCCCAAGTTTGTCTGCACCCCTCAAGGGGTCCATTGTGAGTGCGGTTTTGGGCTTTGGGGACGTCTCCCAGGCTGCTGGCAGTGCTCTGGGCGCTGTGCGGGTTGGGGGTGGGACCGGGGCCAGGGTGCGGCCCCTTCAGCTTCTCCAGGCCCCTGCCCCCCGCTGGGTTCTTGCCGCTGGGAATCGACTCTGCCTGTCCCTCGTCGGTGGCAGGCGACTCTGGCGGGTCGGGCCTTCTCTCAAAGGATCCCCTGGCCGGTTCCTGCCGCTCACCATTCTGTGTGGCACAGAACTGGAGTCCTGAAGATGCGGACGGTGTCATTCTGCTCGAGAAGGGTCAGCAGGTGCTGGCTGGTGCCTGACCTCGGTCAGCTGCTCGCTCCCTGGAGCAGAGGGCAGAGACTACCGGGGGCATTTGCTTCTGTTGTCGTTAATGTTTGCTCTCAAGGTCCCCTGAGCCTATTGGAATGTGCTTTCTAGAAGGAGTGGGTTACCTTTTCCTGCTAAATTTGATGACCGAGCAAAGTTGGAAATCAAAACCATCCTGCTAAGGCAGGAAAGATTTTTTTTTTTTTTTCCTTTTGGGTCACACCCGGCAATGCACAGGGATTACTCCTGGCTCTGCGCTCAGGAATCACCCCTGGTGGTGCTCAGGGGACCATATGGGATGCTGGGAATTGAACCCAGGTTGGCCGTGTGCAAGACAAACGCCCTACCCACTGTTCTATTACTCCAGCCCCAGGAAAGATGTTTTATTTCAGCACAGGAGAGTGGTGGTTTCCTCTGGGTAGCTTGTTTCATAACCCAAGTGTTTTTTTTTTTTTTTTTCCTTTTTTGGGTCACACCCGGCAATGCACAGGGGTTACTCCTGGCTCCACACTCAGGAATTACTCCTGGCGGTTCTCAGGGGACCATATGGGATACTGGGAATTGAACCTGGGTCAGCCATGTGCAAGGCAAACGCCCTACCCGCTGTGCTATCACTCCAGTCCCTAGATTTAGAACTTTTTTTTATTAATTTATTCTTTTATTGAATCACCATGTGGAAAGTTACAAAGCTTTCAGGTTTAAGTCCCAGTTATACAATGCTCGAACATCCATCCCTTCACCAGTGCACATATTCCACCACCAAGAATCACAGGAGATTCTTGGTGTGATTCTTGGTGAGAACCTCCCCCCTACCCCCCACTTCCCCAGCCCCCCACCCCTAGATTTAGAACTTTTAAAATGATAGGGGCCACTTGATGTTATAGGATCATGGGCTTGGGTCATTGAATGTGTGTGTGTGTGTGTGTGTGTGTGTGTGTGTGTGTGTATACTGCTTTTTGGGTCACACCTGGCGATGCACAGGGGTTACTCCTGGCTTTGCACCAGGAATTATTCCTGGTGGTGCTCAGGGGACTATATGGGATGCTGGGAATCAAACCCGGGTTGTAGCCCCTCATTGTATTTTTTAAAATTTATTTTTTATATTTATTTATTTATTTATTTTGTTTTTTGGGTCACACCTGGCGATACACAGGGGTTACTCCTGGCTCTGCACTCAGGAATTACTCCTGGTGGTGCTCAGGGGATCATATGGGATGCTGGGATTTGAACCCAGGTCGGCCGCATGCAAGGCAAATGCCCTACCCGCTATGCTATCACTCCAGCTCCTGTATTTTTTTAAATTATTGTTATCATTATTAAAAAATTAGTTCCTGTGGGGAGACTGGAGACTGGAGAGAGAACACAGCAGGGTCAGGCTCTTGGCTTACGCACAGCTAACCCAGGTCCGATCTCTGGCTCTGTGATTGTCCCTGAACCCCAGCAGCAGTGATCCCTGAGCACAGAACTAGGAGTCAGCCCTGAACACTGGTGTGTTTGTTTCTTGAGTCACAGCTGGTGTTGTGCAGGGTGGGGGGGTTATTATTCGCCCCTTAGAATGGAAGCGACACAACCCGTTCTCTCTCTCTCTGGCCCCAGGCTGGGGACTTTAAAAGGGAAATAGGAAGAAAGTGAAGTTCCTCTCGTTCCCGAGCTCTTTTTCCTTTGCTGAGTTTTTCTTGGGAGTACAGGCTTTATTTTCTGAAGTGTGTTTCATCTTTTACCTTCAATATGTGTATATTTTTAATGAAGACACTGTGATTTTTTTTTCCCTTTGCTTTTTTTTTTTTTTTTTTTTTTGCTTTTTGGGTCACACCTGGTGATGCAAAGGGATCTGCTGCACTCAGGAATTACTCATGGCAGTGTTCAGGGGACCATATGGGATGCTGGGAGTCGAACCCGGGTCGGCCGCGTGCAAGGCAAACGCCCTCCCCGCTGTGCTATTGCTCCAGCCCCTCCCTTTGCTTTCATACTGAGTATGTGTTGTAATTTGGGCTTGATTCTTCCAAGAGGTGATTGTATGAAACTAAATCTGTTTATTTTGTGTTTTTCACTTTGGAGCCACACCGTGTCATGCTCGGGGTTACTCTTGGCTCTGCACTCAGGGATCACTCCTGGCTTGGGGTGCCAGAGACTGAACCGGGTCGGCCGAGTGCACGGCAGGGCTCGCTGTCCTGGGACCTTTCTGGGTCTTTCTTTATGCAGGTGGATCTGAGCTTTTGCAATAGGTATTTCCGTACTGTTTCCTCAGCCCCCTGGAATTCATTCAGAAGCTCTGCTGTGAGTATATTCTGCTGCTTAGTTGAGTAGCTGTTCTCAAGACCCTGGGGGGTAATGCCTGCTGCCTGCTGCCCACTGCCCTCCCCTCCGTGTATGTGTGTGAGAGAGAGAGAGAGACAGACAGACAGACAGATAGACAGACAGAGAGAGACAGTGAGACAGAGAGAGACAGAGGATCTATATTTTTTTTTTTCAGTGACTACTGGGGATTAAGTTTTGGCTGTAATTTTTAATTTTTATGTGTGCTTCATTTTTTGTTTAGTTGCTTTTCTGGGGGAGTTAGATGGGGGTACTTAACTAGGTACAGTGCTCAGGGCTGTACTCCTGGCTCTGTGCTCAGGCATCACTCCTGCACTCCTGGCAGGGCTCAGGGGGCTCATATGTGGTACCAAGGATTGAACCCGGGATGGCCGTGTCCAGAACAGGAGCCTTGCCCACTGTACTATCTCTCCGGACCCCAGATGGAAGCTTCTTGTGGGCCGAGACCCTTGGGTTGTGTTCTAGGGAGTTCTGGGGGCCTGGAGCATCGCTTGATGCCCCTGTGGGGTCCAGCTCTGGTCGGGAAGGCCTTCCTCCTGGTCGTGCTCTGCTCTTGGCCTTGCTGTGCTGCTTTCCTAGAGATGGTGTCCGCGTCTTTGCTCACCCCTGTGCCCTGGGGATGCGCCTGAACTTCGGGCCCATCTCCTGTTCTTCAGCTTGTGTGTCGCCTGGCCAAGATGTCCCGCTGAGCGCCCCCTGGGAGAGTCCCCCAGAACACATTCTCCTCTTCTTACGGAGTCACCGTGCGCTGCAGGGTGTCCGTGCACTGTTCCAACACCACTTGCGTTGGCAGCGTGCACTTTCCTCCACCAGTGTCCCCGGTTTCCTTCCCACCCACACAGCTGCCCCACGACAGTCTTTTTCGAAAGCCCAGGCCTTGGGGTTCACAGTGTTGCTGACACCCCGCCCCGTCCTGAGTGTTTCCCAGTCTGCTCTCCCCTGCCCAGCCCCCCCCCACCCCCGCAGCTCCCCGCTAACCACCACCAGGTCTCCTGGTCTTTGGAGGAGACGGTTTAGAATCCCATCCAAGCGCCTGAACTGGATTTCACTCTTCTCTGTTGCAGCATGTCCCACGCTACTCCAGAGAGCGCCTGCTGGGGTCCCGGAGCCTCACGTCCACGGGACACGACCCGAGTGAAAAGGTACGTGGGGGCGAGCGTCTCACCCAGGCCTGCCAGAGGCTCTGTAAATCCGCCATCTCTCTCCTATCTTGTTCCCCCCACCCCATAGTGGGTTACAATCTTAGTCAGTCTTTGTCACTTTGTATCTACCTGAAAAGCGAATTCCCGGAGAGCGCTTACCTGTGTGCTGGGGAACTGCCCTTCCCCTGAGGGCCACGCGTCACCAGCCCTCGCTGTCCTGGTAGCCGGCAAGGGCAGCCGACGGGGCTTTCTTTGTGCAGGAAGATCTGCGCTTTCGCAGTAGGTATTTCCCGTGTTAGGGCACGGCTCCGGATCTCCGGCCGCAGACAAGGACCACGCAGGAATGCAGTCAGCAAGCAGGTAGTTTATTAAGCTGGCCAGCCAGGGTCGTGCATACACACACACACACACACACACACAGCGACACGTGTGCAAGGCAAGGCCCCGAGCTTCTCCAAAGATCTTATATAGGCCTTCACCGGCCCTTACGGCAGAGCCCGCGCATTTCATAGCCAGTAGGTTTGTAATGGTACATATTGTCCTAACCAATCCCTTTAGAAGGATATCGCTCCTGAGACTATAGCTTTAGAGATCAGCATTTGTGTCAGTGTTCAGGAATGTCCTGGGTTTTAGGGCAGTCGTTGGGCCTTGTGACATGGGTTTTGCCCTGGGGCACCTGTATCCAGTTCCTTGCTCAGAGGCAGAAAAACAAGTTATTCTACAATGCGGGCTACTGTAAAAAGAATCTTGTGAAAGCTAAATAAATTTCTACGGTCTGTTCTGGGCCAGTTCCTCACACCTACAGAAACTGGTGCTGGGCTGGAGCAATCGGAGAGCGGGGAGGGCGTTTGCCTTGCACACGGCAAGCTGGGTCTGAGCTCCCGCACCCCATATGAGCACCGTCAGGAGTGATTCTTTTTTTTTTTTTTTGACTTTTTGGGTCACACCCAGCGAAGCACAGGGGTTACTACTGGATCTGCACTCAGAAATCACCCCTGGCGGTGCTCAGCATATGGGATGCTGGGAATCGAACCCAGGTTGGCCTCGTGCAAGGCAGACACCCTATCTGCTGTGCTATTGCTCCAGCCCCAGGAGTGATTCTTGAGTGCAGAGCCAGGGATAACCCCTGAGTGTTGCAGGATGTGACCCAACAATCGGAAAAAAAAAAAAAAGGAAAAGAAAAAGAAGTTGATGATTCATCTAAATTTGCCCTCCCCCCCTCCCTTTCTTTTCTCCCACATTCTTTGCCCAATGCAGGGCTTACTCCTAGCTCTGTGGTCAGCAGTCACTCTGGCCAGGACTCAGGGGACTGTATGTGGTGTTGGGGATTAGACTTGAGTCAGCTGTTTAATGAGGATGGGGAACTGGAGATCAAGCCCTTGTCAATCGAATGCAAGGCAGGTGCCCTACCCACTGCACTCTGGCCCGCCCCCTTGTTCCTGATTTTATCAATGACTCTCAAGTCAAAATTAAACTGGTGAGATGTGCTGATTTATGTATATATATATGTACATATGTGTGGCGTCACTCTTGGGGGACAGCCCTGCCTCTCACACCTGCCAGCCCTGGATGTGACTCAGCCATTGGCCTCTTCTCTTTTGTGGGACAGTAGCACTGTACAGTAGCTCTGTCCTCTCGTTGTTCATCGATTTGCTCGAGCGGGCACCAGTAACATCTCCATTGTGAGACTTGTTGTTACTGTTTTTGCCATGGGTAGCTTGCCAGGCTCTGCTGATAGCACAGCGGGTAGGGCATTTGCTTTGCACGTGGCCGACCCAGGTTCGATTCCTCCATCCCTCTCGGAGAGCCTGGCAAGCTACCGAGAGTATCTCGCCCACATGGCAGAGCCTGGCAAGCTCCCTGTGGCGTATTCGATATGCCAAAAACAGTAACAACAAGTCTCACAATGGAGACGTTACTGGTGCCCACTCGAGCAAATTGATGAACAACGGGATGACAGTGCTGTTATGGGACAGGGCTATTAACCACCCTCCCCACCCCCGCCCCGCACTCAGCATTGGGATCAGACAAGGGCGTGCCCTGAGGGGAGATGCTCTCCGAGTGTCGCCTGGGCAACAGGTGCCCTGCGTGTCAGCTGCTCAGGTCACCTCAGCGCGGCAGTTGCCGATGGCCTCTGCTCCGGAGCAGCAGCTTTGCCGCTGACCTCTGCCCCTTCCAGCGGTGTTTGCCAGTGGCCCCGGGTCTGGGTGAGCCTGGTTCACCTCGGACAGCTCAGTGATGAATTCTGTTTTGTTTTGATTTTGGGTCACACCCAGCAGTGCTCAGGGCTTAGTCCTGGCTCTGTGCTCAGGAGTTGCTCCTGGCGGTGCTGGGGGAACCCTACGGGATGTCGGCAATGGAACCTGGGTCGCCACATGAAAGGCAAACCCCCTCCCTGCTGTGCTACCACTCCATCCCCTCATTTAGGGGTTCTGGAACCTGGTCCATGGTGGTTTGTCAGAGTCCTGTCAAGCCAGGCCCCATCAGGTCAGTTCCGAGCAGTCGGACCCTGAATGACGGGCAGCTAGCTGGATGGTCCTGTTCCGGGAAGCCACATTCTTAGGATCATGGCCAGTAGTCATCATCATCATCATCATCATCATCATCATCATCATCATCATCATCATCATCATCCCGTTGATCATCAATTTTCTCGAGCAGTCTCAGTATCGTCTCCATTCGTCCTAGCCCTGAGATTTTAGAAGCCTCTCTTTGCTCGTCCTTCCCAACGGTGCTGCATTGGAGGCTCTTTCAGGGTCAGGGGAATGAGACCCATCATTGTTACTGGTTTTGGCATATGAATACACCATGAGGTGTTTGCTGGGCTCTCCCATGCGGGCAGGAAACTCTCGGTAGCTTGCCAGGTTCTCTGAGAGGGAGAACTAGGCTATAAGATGTCTCGCAGCCGCATTCGCTTCCAGGAGCTTGGTTTTACAGTCTCTGGATGTTGGCCATTGATGGGATTACATGGCGCTGGGGGCAGTTTCTGGTTGGCAGCCCAGAAAATGGCCAGTAGTAGCGGTGGGAATACTTACTTTTTTTTTTTTCAGTCCCAAGTTGAGAGTAATGATTTCAAATGTGTTTCTTCTCTCTTCAGACTTTTGATAAAATTCTTGTTGCTAACAGAGGAGAAATTGCTTGTAGGGTAAGTGGAGATTTACTCTTATTTTTATTTCACCTGTGGACTTCTATTTTCAGATACTTTTGGATGATGATCATGGTTAAGAAGTGACCTATCTGTCTTTTAAAATAGGTCATTAAAACCTGCAAGAAGATGGGCATTCAGACGGTGGCCATCCACAGCGACGTGGATGCTAGTTCGGTAAGTGTCCTTTGGCTTGATTTGGAGGCAGGAGTAGGTAGTCACTTTCCAGACCGTTGTAAAATTGAGTTTCCAAAGACTTGCTGCTCTCTTGGGGCTGGAGTGATAGCACAGCGGGTAGGGCGTTTGCCTTGCATGCGGCCAACCCAGGTTCGATTCCCAGTATCCCATATGGTCCTCCTGAGCATTGCCAGGGGTGATTCCTGAGTGCAGAGCCAGGAGTAACCCCTGTGCATTGCTGGGTGTGACCCAAAAAGCAAAAAAAAAAAAAAAAAAAAAAAAAATAGATCCAAAGACTTGCTGCTCTCTCTAAGTGTCTTTCTCAGCCATGCCATTCCTCAAGCAGAGGTGGTAGCTCCTCCTTTCAAGATTTTTAGCTACCTGCTGATGCAGGGCGGTGATTGGTCTCTGCCCGTGTGCATCTGAAACAGTGCTCCCAGCCTGCTTCAGTTAAGGGGAGAGAGGTGAGGGTGCCAGAGATCATGGTGCTTACTGTATTGGCCAAGCGTATATATGCACAGAAACACGGGAATCGCGTACTGTGGCGCTGTGGTGTGGCCGAGGGTTTCCCGCACCCCGGCCGTGAGCATGGGGAGGAGGGGCCAGTGGCTGACCTGAGTGTCCTTTGCGTCCACCAGTCGTCAGCAGTTTGGCAGTCACTTCACGGGCTCCCTCCAGGAGTGTGTGACTGTTTAATTCAAGTTTACGCGCCATTCTTGATTTTCTGCTCGAGAATTTTAAAGTAAATTACACTGTGGCCTTTCACCCAGAGTGTGTCAGGAATCATTTCCTAGGAAAAAGAATGTGCTCTTACATGTCTATCCGACCATTTTTAATTATATACAGATTTAAATTAATTTTTGTTTTGTTTTGGCTTGGGAGCCACACCTGGCTGTGCTCAGGGCTTACTCCTGGCTCTGTGCTCAGTGATGCTGGGGTAGGAGGAAGCTCAGCAAGTACCTGACCCGCTGTACTATCATTCCTGCCCCTGCCAAAGGTTTAGCAAAACTCCCATTTAAAGGGATGTCACGGTTTTGAAATGCAAACTCATGAAGTTCGATGTTGGGATCTACTTTTTTGAACTGAATCTGACTTGAGAATATAGTCAAGTGCTTTCAAAGGCTCAGTTGCGGTGTTACACTGCCTCAGGATCCTGCCTGCTCGTATGTGGCTCTTTCCACAGCCGAGGCTTGGGGTGCAGGCTGTTGGACACCCCAGCTGATTGGCTCCTCCTGGGGGTGGTCTCACATTCTCTCTCATTAGATAGAAGCATGTCATGTTTGGGGTGCAGATTTGCTCTGCCCTGTTGGGTGAATGTTTTTTGCTTTGTTTTTTTCTTGACTCTCTAGGGTATCACTTGTCTGGACAGAGTTTTGTATTAATTTCATGTCCGGAAGGTTGCTTAATTATTAGGACAGCAGTGAAAAGAAGATACACCCCCCAACCCCCCACCCCCCCACCCAGTGTTGAGTAAGCCCACGGCTTCTAATTCCCATAGATCTTTACTCTCCCACTGAACCACAGCAGATAATGACACGTGTTTGTCTCTGCCTACTTAGTAGGTCGATTACACCGTTGTCACCGAGAATGTCATTTTCCAGCGACCTGGCTCTCTCTAGGGAATTTTCCTCCTAATTTGCAGCTTACCCGCTATTCTGCTAGAAACTCAGCCCTCTCCACCCCTTTCCCTCGGCCTTTCCCCAACCCCGGCCCCTTTTTCACCTGGTTTCTTTCCCGTGGCCCCTGCCCTACTGACTGGCCATTAGTCTCATGGTGTGGCTGCCCCTTGAAAAGGGCTGGTGTGTCATGTTCACCTGTGACCCCTGGACTCCTGTGGACAACCCTGGGGGTTGGACCCCTGTTGAGAAATACTGCTCTTGATGATGATGATGATGATGATGATGATGATGATGATGATGATGATTTTGGGGGCTATACCCAGTGGTGCTCAGGGCTTCCTCCTGGCTCTGCACTCAGGAATTGCTCCTAGTGGCGCTCAGGGAACCATGTGAGGTGCTGGGGGTTGAACGTGGGTCGGCTGTGTGTAAGGCAAATACTATACTCTCTCTGGCCCTGCTGTTAATTATTGAGCCCCCCCCCCCCACTTCTACCCTTCAGGATTAGCTGGAGTATCTGCTTTTGACTTTCTGTTTATTTATTTATTTTGCCACACATAGCTGTGCTCAGGGCTTACTCCTGGCTCCGCACTCAGGGATCACTCCTGGCAGTGCTCAGGGGACCACCGGGGGTGCTGGGGATCGAACTTGGGTCAGCTGTGTGCATGGTGAGCGTCTTTCCCTTGGGAGTGGTTTGTGGTTCCTTGTAAGCCAGGCTTTTCACAAAAAGGATCTTTATTATATTTATTCCAGGACTTTAGCTGTTTCTGTGGAGTGTTTGCCTGTTTTCAGTTGCCTTAGTGTCATTAAAATGATGTGGCATGTTGTTCTCTGTCCCGACCTGCGGAAGCGGATAACGGGGTTCACGAGGAGAGGGTGCGAGAGTGATAGGGAGAGGGGAGACACACACACACACACACACACACACACACACACAAACACACACACACACAGAGGTGGGCAAAAGCTACTTTATTGTGACTCCACAGTGCTTACGTATGCTTAAGCTTCAATCTACCTGCGTCACAGCCTTAAGGTAAAACTAGAAGTAACTAATGGCACCCGGGGCATCTAGGGGAGGTAACAGTCGATATCCAGCAGGCTGGTCTATCTGTTCCTGTTGGCTAACCATCCTGCTCTTGTAAACATGTCCCAGTCCTCTGGTTCTTGTAAAATGGCTTTCAACCTGGGGGCTGGAGCGATAGCACAGCGGGTAGGGCATTTGCCTTGCATGTGGCCAACGCGGGTTCGAATCCCAGCATCCCATATGGTCCCCTGAGCACTGCCAGGGGTAATTCCTGAGTGCAGAGCCAGGAGTAACCCCTGTGCATCGCCAGGTGTGACCCAAAAAGCAAAAAAAAAAAAAAAAAAAAAATGGCTTTCAACCTGTGTATTCGAGTGTTTGACCACAAGCTACATGCCGAAGGCCCGCTCACCGCAGTTCTCTGCTCACGAAGTTTTCTTGCTTGCTTAGCGAGAAAAGGCTGGTCCAGGACCATCTCCTCATCAGACTTGACCAGGAGAACAGCCTCCAGGGCCTGTTACACGAGCGGTGGGTGCTCAGGGCAGGAGAAAGCTGCCTGGGCTCCAGTGGGAAATGCCAGGGCTGGGGGAGGCTTCGAGGGGCCGGAACCTCTGATCAGGTCAAGGTTGTCTCTTTGCGAAGGTCTGAGGGAGGTTAGGGTGAGAGTCCCAGTGAGAGGCTGCGCCCTGCTGGGTTATTTTTTTTTAAAAATTTTTTTAAATTTATTTTTTATTTTATTTTTTATATTTTAACTCCATTTTTATTGGGATTTAGCAGCTTTATAGATTGACAAACTTATGCATAGTGTTCCTTTATGCTTGCTTTTTAAAAAAAATTTATTTTATTGAATCACCATGTGGAAAGTTAGAGTTCTCAGGCTTATGTCTCAGTTATACACTGCTCAAACACCCGTCCTTTAACCAGTGCCCATATTCCACCAACAAAAAGAAAAAAAACAACAAAAACCCAGTACACATCCCACGGCCCACCCCCCAACCATCCCCCCTGCATAACTGAAAAATTTCACTTCCTTTTCTCTTTACCTTGATTACATTCCATATTTCAACACAATATTCACTATAGTTGTTGGAGTTTCAACACAGAACTCACTATTCTTGTTGGAATTTATCCCCTAAGAATACGGCCCTATTGACAGGGAAATATTTGATAATTTGTTTTCCACTGATGAGAATGAAGAGATATAAAGTCGCGCGGCCTCGGTAGCAGCCATGCAGTTTTAGGATTTCTGTATTTTAGTAATTAAGACCAGAGAGATTTAAGTTGGAAATTGAATCATTTTCCTTCCTGGAGCAGCATGGAGCAAAAGCTTAGTTCACAGTCTGGAGACATGGCTGCAAGCACTCGCTGGGACCCCAAGTCATATAGCTGGCTCTGGATCCTGCTCATTCAGCAGCAAAGCGGCTGTGCAAAGGCATGGCCACCCGGGTTGAATCTCGGCGGAGCTCGAGCCGGCACTGGCCCTGGCCCGAGACTGCCCATGCGTCCTGCTGGGTTCTGAGGGTTGTGTTGTAAGATCAGCTTGGGCATCATCCTCTCAACATTTTTTTTTTTTTTTTTTTGCGTTTTGGGTCACACCCAGCGATGCTCAGGGGTCACTCCTGGCTTTGCACTCAGGAATTGCTCCTGGCGGTTCTTGGGGGACCATATGGGATGCCGGGGCACGAACCCGGGTCGGCCGTGTGCAAGGCAAACGCCCTCCCCGCTGTGCTATCGCTCTGGCCCCTCAGTGTAACTTTTGTACTGTTTTATTTATTTCTGGCCCCATTTTGTTTTGTTTTGTTTTGTTCACAAAAAGTGTGCTCAGGGCTTACTCCTGGCTCTGTGCTTGGGGATCACTGCTGAGGGCTCCGGGAGACCGTACGGGGTGCTGGGGCCAGATCCTGGGCTGGCCATGTGCAAGACAAAACTCCCTCTGCTATCTCCCCAGCCCTCATCAAACATTTTGATTATTTATATTTTATTTTATGACTTTAGTTCTCTCTCTTTAATTTTTTTTTCTTTTTGGGTCATACCCGGCGATGCACAGGGATTACTCTTGACTGTGCACTCAGGAACCACCCCTGGCGGTGCTCAGGGGACCATATGGGATGCTGGGATTCGAACCTGGGTTGGCCGCATGCAAGGCAAATGCCCTACCCGCTGTGCTATCGCTCCAGCCCCTCAGTGTAACTTTTGTATTGTTTTATTTATTTCTAAATATTCTCTGATGCTGCTAGAAGTATAATTTTCTTTTTCTTAAAAAATTATTATTAAAGAATCAGTGATGTACAGTTACAAACTTATGAACTTTTGTGTTTGCATTTCACTCATACAGTGATCGTTTACCCATCCCTCCACCAGTGCCCATTCTCCTCCACCAATGATCCCAGTATCCCTCTCACTACCCCCACCCCATCTCTCACCACCACCCCCTGCCTCTGCGGCAGGACATTCCCTTTTGTTCTCTCTCCTTTTGGGTGTTGTAGTTTGCAGTAGAGGTATTGAGTGGCCTTCATGTTCGGTCTATAGTCTACTTTCAGTTCGAATCTTCCAACCCGAATGGGTCCTCCCAACATCCTCTACTTGGTGTTCCCTTCTCTATCTGAGCTGCCTTTTCCCCCAGCATGTGAGGCCAGTTTCCAAGCTGTGGGGCAGACCTCCTGGTCCTTATCTCTACAACTCTTGGGTGTTAGTCTCCCACTCTGTTATAGAAGTATAATTTTCTTAATGTCAGTTTCTTTCTTCTTTTATTTTTTTTGGGGGGGTCACACCGAGTAGTGCTGGGGTTACCGCTGGCTCTGCACTCAGTACTCACTCCTGGTGGGCTTGAGGACCATATGTGGCACTGGGGATTGAACCGGGATCAGCTGTGTGCAAAGCAAGCGCCCTCCCCGCTCCGGCCCTTCACTTTAAATTCTGTTGCTCACTGCAAGTATGTAAGACGTAACTATGGTTTGTATCGTACGCACCTACCAACCCGAAACACCCTGCTTGCTGAGTCTGCTTCTTAGCGCTCTCTTTTTAGGAAATTCGCTCCTTGGGGATCTCTCTAGAGTTTGCCACGTGCACATAAACATAGATTCACTTCTTTTTGTTCCACCTTGATGCTTTTGATGTTGGATTCTTGCTTAGTTTCCACAGATGCGGCTTCCAGAGTAACCTTGAGTGAGGTGGGAGCAGAGGTGTTTCCCTCCCGGTGGGGCAGGCATTCAGCCTTCCCAGGGCATGAGTGACTTCCGCCCCAGTATTTGAATCCACTGTGAGTGACTCCTGGCTCTGAGCTCTGGAGTGACCCCCGGCTAGTGGTCAGCTGCACCTGGCTGCAACTGGAGGGTCGTGTTAAGGGAAGGACAAATGCCAGCTGTCTCGCTGAGAGACAAAAAGGGAACAGGCGCCTTCAAGTGAGGACAAACCCTTGGCCCGGACTGGAACCAATTAGAGCTGAGGTACCCAGAAGGGGGCTGGGGGAGAGAACCAGGGTAGACCTGATGTAATGTAACGCCATTGATGGTCCCACTGGAGGGTCTTTTATTTTTTTTTTATTAGTTTTTTAATTGAATCACCATGACTTTTTGTTGAATTGCCCTGGATTACAAAGTGACAAAGATATTTATGACTGCGGTTCCGGTGCGTATTGTTCCAACACCAGCTCCTTCACCAGTGCCCCCTGCCCTCCGCCAGTGCCCGCAGTTCCCTCCAGCCCCCCCAGCCTGCCCCTGTGGCAGGACCTTCCCTCACCCCTGCCCGTCCCCAGCTCCCCACGGAGACCAGCTCCTCCTTCCTGCCGCCATCAGGCACTTGCCGCTCCGCCATCAGGTTTCTTCCTGTCCCACGGCCAGAGATCATTCGTCTGCTCCGCTGCTGCGGCCCCTCTAAACATGTGACCAACCTGCGTTTACCCATGACCAACCTGCGTATACCCTTGGCCAACCTGTGTTTACACGTGACCAACCTGCGTTTACACGTGACCAACCTGCGTTTACACGTGACCAACCTGCATTTACCCGTGACCAACTTGCGTTTACACATGACCAACCTGTGTTTACATGTGACCAAACTGAGTTTACTGGGGGTGAGAGGGACTCATACTCCTGCTTGTGAGTTGGAACATTGCTTGCCCGAAACTGTTTGTTTTTTTAATTTTTTTGGGGGTGCACACCTGGCTCTGTGCTCAGGGGCTACATCCTGCAGTGCCCGACCTGTGGGACACCAGGATTCGACCCATCGTCACAGGCACAGCCACGTGCACAGCAAGTGCCTTAGCACTGCCTGGTCTTCGTTTTTTTTTTGTTGTTGTTGCTTTTTGGGTCACACCTGGCAATGCACAGGGGTTACTCAGGAATCACTCCTGGCAGTGCTCAGGGGGCCATATGGGATGCTGGGAATCGAACCCAGGTCGGCCTCGTGCAAGGTAAATACCCTACCCGCTGTGCTATCTCGCTAGCCCCCTGGTCTCCGTTTTAACCGTCCCGTAAATCCTGGTGCCCGAGGACGAGCTGAAGGGGACAGGCTGGATCGTCGACTTTGGGGTCTCTCAGCCTACAGACATGTTCTGGGGCTGGAAAGAACTCAAGGGGTGGGCCTGAATTTAGTCCCTGGCTCCAGTTAGCTCCGCACCCACTCGGGCACTGCCTGGCACGGCGTTCCCGCACCAGCCTGTGGACTGGCCATCTCCTCCATGTTGGGTACAGACCCCCTAAGATGCTTATTTTTGGGAGTGGGCTTTTTTTTTTTTTTTCCTTTTCGGGTCATACCAGGTGACGCTCAGGGGTTACTCCCGGCTCTGCACTCAGGATCACTCAGGGACCCTATGTGATGCCGGGGATGGAATCTGGGTTGGCCACGTGCAAGGCGACCGCCCTCCCCACTGGACTGTCGCTGAGGTCCGGGAGTGTTTTTCTGTCAAGTGTTGGCAGGTGTGTCTTCACTTGAACTTCTGAAATCTCTCTCTGTGGCCTTCCCTTCAGCAAGCTGGCTAGCCACGTGTGTGATGTTCAACCCCACATGTTTGTGAAATGCCCATTTTCCTTTTCAGGGGTGTGTGTATGTTGGGGGCACAACTCTCATTGCTTAGGGCTTACTCCTGGCTCTGTGCTCAGAGATCACTCCTGGCAGACTCGGAGAAGCACGAGGGTACTGGGGTTCAGACCCGGCCTGGCGCCATGCAAGGTGAGTGCCCTACCCATGGTACTATCGCCCCAGCTCCGTGTCCTATTTTTCTACCGATTTCTAATTGTTTTTATTGGGAAGCATGCTTTCTTTTTAGTTTTGCTTTTTGGTCACACCCGGCAATGCACGTGGGTTACTCCTGGCTTTGCACTCAGGAATCACTCCTGGCGATGCTCTGGGGACCATATGGGATGCTGGGAATCGAACCCAGGTCGGCCGTGTGCAAGACAAACACCCTACCCGCTGTGCTATCGCTCCAGCCCCACATGCTTTCTGTTATTCCTGTTCTTTTGAAATTTCCTGACGTTTGCTCTCTGTTTTAGCCTGATATCTTTGCTGAGGAGTATTCCATGTGTGCTAAGAGAGTCTCTTCCCCTGGGGGTGCATATCCTAGGGATGACTAGAACTGCTGTATGGTTTAAGGCTGCGTGGTCAAAGTGATGCTCAAGTCTTTTATTTTCTTATTGTTGGTCTTCTGATTATTTTTGGTTTTGGGGGTCAACCTGGGATCGCTGAGGGCCTGCTGCTGACCCTGTGTTCAGGAATCACTCCTGACAGTGCCTGGGGAACCATTTGGGGTGCTGGACTGAGCCAGGGTGAGTTCTGTAAGGTAGGCCCCTCGCTCCTGTGCTTTTTCTCTAGCTCTGTTCCAGCTGTTACTCACAGTAGTCTTTAATGTAATTTAAGTTTATTATTTATTTATTTTAATTTTTTGCTTTTTGGGTCACACCCAATGATGCTCAGGGGTTACTCCTGGCTCTGCACTCAGGAATTACTCCTGGCAGTGCTTGGGGGACCATATGGAATACTGGGAATCAAACCCGGGTTGGCCAAGTGTAAGGCAAACGCCCTACCCGCTGTGCTATTGCTCCAGCCCCCTTAAGAATTTTTTATCAGTGAATCGCTGAGAGGTACAGTTACAGACTTACAAACTTTCATGCTTGCGTTTCAGTCATACGGTGATTGAGTGCCCACCCTCCACCAGTGCCCACCCTCCACCCATGGCCCCAGCATCCCCCCATCCCATCCCTCCTCTCTTTGATCGGCTTTAGAAAAGGCTTCCAAAATACTAAGTGTTTCATTATGCTCAGTTTATAAGTTGGTGACATATGATTACATACAATTATACGAGAATCCTCAGATCAATAAATAAGCCTTGGACCAAGTTATTATGTAGTTATTATGGAAGGAGTGATGTAATGTCTGTGCTGAGCTATCTTCTCAGGAAGTTTCTGCAGTTTCAGGAAGCAATTAATTCTGACACTATTTAGATTACTCTATACTTAGAGACAGAAAAATAGATTTCTACTTTTTTTTTTTCTGGGCCACACCCGAAGTGCTTAGGGAGCATATAGTAGTGGATTCCTGCCTCGGCACTCAGGGACACTCCTGGCAGTGCTCAGGGAGCCACGTGGGATGCCGGGGATTGAACCTGGGTCAGCTGTGTACCAGGCAAGCAAACGCCTTATCCGCTGTACTATTGTTCTAGCCCAGATTTCTGCTTTTTATATAGTCAGCAGTATAACTCACAAGTCAAATCTGGCCAAAGATAGTATGTAAAAGAGCTACAGTGAGGGCTGGAGTGATAGAACAGAGGGTAGGGCATTTGCCTTGCACGCGGCCGACCCGGGTTCGATCCCCAGCATCCCATATGGTCCCCTAAGCACCGCCAGCGGTGATTCCTGAGTGCATGAGCCAGGAGTGACCCCTGTGCATTGCTGGGTGTGACCCAAAAAGGAAAAAAAAAAAAAGAGCTACAGTGATAGTTACATATAGATAGAAGTCTCTCATATAATAAGATTATGCTGCAGCCATGTAGGCTATATGTGATATTTCAGTATGGTTTATTTTATCTTATTTTTTTCCTTTTTGGGTCACACCCAGCGATGCTCAGCATTACTCCTGGCAGTGCTTGGGGGACCATATGGGATGCCAGGGATTGAACCTGGGTCGCCATGTGCAAGGCAAACGCCCTCCCTGCTGTACTATAGCTCTGGCCCCTCGGTATGGTTTAATATTAGTATTAATACTTAATTGAATTTGCTAGTAGGGTTGTGAAGGAAAGCTATATCTTGATGGAATCTGAGCTTCATTTAAAGGACATTCAGTCCTCTTGTAAAATCCCTAAGACAGGATTGGATGAATCCTGCTGTCCCTCATCAAAGGTCATGTGCCTGGCAGGAATTATTCTCGTGAAAGTCAGGACGAAGATGGATTCCTTTGCTCTCATTCTTGTTATTTAACAGACTCAGAAGGAGAAGGCAATGCAGTTAGGCCAGAAGTAGAGCAAAGTAAATTAGCAAAGCCAGAAGTAAGAAGATTATATTGAGTTTTGAATAACACAGTCAATGGAGCAATTTTTTAGAAATCCTAAGAAAAATCTCTGTGGTAGTTGGTTAAATAATTATTAAAAAATTTGGTTTTTCTATGTGCATTTCAACAAATTAGAACAACATATAAGCAATATAGAAGATAAAATACCTGGTGATCTGAATTAAAAATAGAACTATTTTCAGTGTTTTGGGTTTCTTTTTTCTCTTTTTTTGGCCACACCTATCGATGCTCACAGTTTACTCCTCACAGTGCTCAGGGACCATATGAGATGCCAGATAGTGAACCTGAGTCAGCTTTGTGCAAGGCAAATGCCCTACCCGCTGTACTAGCTCCCAGACGTCAGCATATTTAAATGTTTTTTTTTTTGGCATTTTGAGTTACACCCGGCAATGCACAGGGGTTACTCCTGGCTTTGCACTCATGAATTACTCCTGGTAGTGCTCAGGGGACCATATGAGGGGCTGGGACTCGAACCCGGGTCAGACGCGTGCAGGACAAACGCCCTACTTGCTGTGCTATCACTCCAGCCCCATATTTTCAATTTTTAATAAATAAATTATAACATTTCATATGAGGATTTAAATAATTTTAAATAATTAGTAACATTTATCTAAGAATTTTTTGTTTTTGTAAGGGAAACATACTGTAAATGCTAGTTACTCCTAAATTTATATTTTTTGTAAGCTGTAATCAGCATAATATAATTGTGGAAGTTGGAAGCAGGGGATATGCAGGGAATAATTGTATAAAAATCAGAAAAGTAAATTTTTATTTTTTAAAAAATTAATCTTGATTAACACTGTGATTTACAAAGTAGTTCATTGTACAGTTATTTCTGATATTAGTGTCCTACGGCACCAGTGTCACCTGCTCTCCACCAGAGTCCCCAGTTCCCCCTCAGCCCCCGCCTGCCCCTTTAGGCACGGAACAAATTCACTTTATATTGCTTATTCCAACAAAATTTCAAGAAATGCAAATAGAAGGATCGGAAAATAATAAGAGCCGATTAGTGACTACTATATGATTTTGACTTATGTATTACTTGTATCACTTGTCATCCCGTTGATCTTCGATTTGCTTGAGCAGGCGCCAGTAACGTCTCCATTCGTCCCTGTCTCGTGCTAGTGTAGCCCAGTGATATCTGCTCGCTCCAGGAACAGGAAGATTGGAAGCCTCCATCCCTCCTGGGGAGCCCTGCAAGCTACCGAGAGTACGCTTGTCTTGCACTTTGCCAGTTTGATCCCCCTGACCACTGCCTGGACCTGGGTCCCCTGGGCACTGCCCAGAGTGTTTCCTGAGCATCGCCAAGTATGGCCTGGAACCAGGAAGACAAACAGAAAGCCAAACAATGCCCTGTTTGGACTGTCTTCATAGAGGCCGTGCGGAGGGTGTGGGGAGGTGTCTCCGGGTTTGCTGCTGCGGGAGGCAGGGAGGTGGCCGCAGGGCGGATGCTTCCTGCTGACCGGGAGCTGGGGGAGAGTCAGCCCCAGGCAGGGTTTGCTGGGAAGGGGAAATGTCCGATGCTGGGGTTGGCTCGGACTCCCCAAATGGGAGGGGGCTCCTGCCTGCGTAGTTTGCGGGTCGCAGGAGGAAAGACGCTGACAGTCTGGACCCCGCGGCGCTCTCACCGTGCACCCAGGGCGCCTTGTTTCATGACGGCCTTCTCCCGTGAAAGGCTGGTCACGGTCAGAGCGAAATGCTGCTGCTGCGTTTTCGGGGGCTCCGTGATCTGTGCTCTCTGACTGTGCTGCCTTCCGGCTGTTGGCTCTTGCCTCAGCTCAGCCACACTCTCTGGCTCCACCTGTGTCGGGAACGCTGAGCGAGAGACCCCTGATACTTGCCCCGTTGGATCCCAGCCCTGGCATCAGGGAAGCAGCCGCTGCCACTCGGCCTCGGGCCTGGAGCCGGGTGGGTCGCGTGGCCTTGGCCTTCGGGGTCCGGAGTGAGATGGAGTGGGGTTTCCTGGGTGTGCCCTGGGACGATCGGCAGTGAGTCGAGGGAATTGTCCCTTAGCCCGCCTCCCCTGATAATATGGCCCTGCTGTCGGGGGAGGGGGGGCTGCCGGGGACAAAGGGGCCTTGGCGATGTCTGTGTAATTAGTGTACGTTGGTTCCAGCTGAACGAACCGGAGGGTAATGATCAGGTAAATGGAGATGGAATACATTAATGCACACTAAAGGTATAAAAGACCGTTGGGAAAAACTTATACGAATGTTAATGGGGTTGTTCCAATATCCTTTTTTTTTTTTCCCCTCTGTTCATGTATGCTTATGTTTCTTGGACCGTCTTCAACTTTATCCCAGATGTACATGGAGATTAAAGTAATTTATAGAATTTTAAAAAGTCACGCATTTCCCTTTCCTCATTTATGTGATGGCTTTTCAAAGATATCCTTCAATCTTTTTGGAAAGGAGAGAAAGATCATAATTAAAATTCTTTTATGAAATCTGTTAATAAATGTATCCAGTTCACACTTATTGCAGAGCCACTGATTTGACTTGGGTCAGGGTGGTAAAAGCTTGTTTTGGGGAGGTAATTGCGGAAGCATTGCTGATTCTTATTGTATATTTTTGTGTAGTTGGAATCGTATATTTAAATAACTTTTTTCCCCCTGAAATTGCCCGTATTGTTAGTATAGACTGTTTTAAGATGATGGTCACCATGGGGATCCCGATTTCCCAGTTGCTCTTAATTAGGTCAGAAACATTTCCATTCCTTTGGAGTCGGAAGGAAATTCTATAGGATTCATTAATTTGTTCTTGCAAAAATACTCTTAGTTGTCATTATTCGATACCAAGTTTCCTTATCAGCAATGTAAAGGTCGTGGTGAAGTCTCAGATAGGGACTGTACTATTAGGTTTCATTTGTGGTTAGTGGCTGGGAAGGAATTGGTTTCATTAATGTGATTTTGGACCTTGGAGTTGTGGAAATTAGGTAATTAGAGGTTTTTGAAATGGCGTACTTGCTTAAACACTTGCTTACTTTTCTCATAAAACTTAGCTTTCAACAGCCATTCGGGATTAAGACTCTAACATATCTACCCAGGCAAATTCAAAACACTATGGTTTTTATGCAGGTTTTTACTAAAAACGGGGGAAGAAAGCGTTTAAGATTGACATTTCTTTTCTTTCCCCCCTCCCTTATTGTCTTTGGAGAAACATATTTTGCAGAGACATCATACTTTATTAGTATAGAATGTCTTGATTATCTCTGGCATGGCTAAATTGCTTCCTCCACGTTTTTAGGTAAAATGGAGTAGGATAGGATTCCTGGTAGGAATTTGTTCCATTAATACGGCTCATCAGGGACATTATATTTAATTGGAGATCCTGCAGAACAGTAGCAGGAGGCGGAGAGAATTACTCCGCATTAGCAATGGCTCGTCTGGGACCTGCGCGCTAATCAAGGAGCTTGAGTGTTAGCAGTGGGGATGATGGGAATTATGACGATTATGACATGTGAGCATGTCTGTGTTCGAACTGGACAGGCAATGAGTTAATCAAGAAGTATATTAAATGGCTCCCATGCTGATTCCTTATTATCTACCAGAGTGCCTGTCAGGTTGTGTATTTAAAAAATATAATTATTGCTGGATTCAATATGTATAAATTCAGCCACTATTCTTTGCTTTTCAACAAAATAACCTCAAATTACCTAACACAGACACACACACACACGTATAAAAACTCTCAGAAAAATGGGTCAGCCTGCCGACTGTGTGATGTGTGTGTTAAAGCCGGGTAGCTCATGCTTTTTAGCACTATAGAGTGAACCTTTTATTTCAGATTCATTTACAGATTTTTTTTTCTTCCGCGTATTTATTGTAAACACTCATTGGCTCAGTTCCATTGCATAAATAAAGGGGTTGGCTCCAGAAAACAGAATTTATGTTTCTTATTTACCAAGAGGCAAAAAAGGAACTCCAACATTTCAGAAAGACATTAATATTTAACACGTGAAGCCAGAGACAAATCAAAGCATTAATCTCTCCCACCATCAAAATGCTCCAAAATCGGGGGGTGGCCGTGGGGGGGCTCTGCTCGGGTGGGTGGTCCTTTGTGCCACGTAGATCCATTCTGTGCCCAGCATGCCCGGAGCCATCTGTCATGAAACTACCAGTTAGAAGCGCTGGAAATGTACATATTTTGGGGAAATGGAACCCATAAATTGAATTCCTTTTAGAAAAATAAATTGAAATGCAGCATAAATCCAGGAGCAGCCAGTATTGTATCTGCTGACAAATTCATCGAGTTTCTGTGCAGGGGAAGGCTTTCTTTTTTCTCATTATTATTGTAAGCACTGCCAAATTTAATAAAAAAAATAATTCTACCAAACCGTGACCTTTACGTATTAACTTAATTAAAGCAATATTATGGGTACGACTCAAAGTGTTAACTCGTGGGTGGTGGTTATTGAAATCCATTAGCCACGGAGTCAGTGTTAGTGGTCAGCTGCATCAGAACTAAAACTTGCAAGCAACAGTCTCCCTTGGGTGCTCTGAACGCAGCAGGTTAAATTGTCAGAACCCGTCAAAGCGTCTTAAAAGACTGAGAGTTTAAGCCCCCTGGAGTTCAAGGTAAACCAATCAGGCCAGCAAGCTAGGACGGGCTGGGACTTTATTAGCAGCAAAGCAAAAATGACATCTGGGCAGGAAAAGAGATTGTTATCAGCATCTTCCTGGGCGAACTTGATTCAGAGCCGGGCTCATGCATCTTGCAGCACAACTTTGACTCCAACATTTCAACTGCTTTTAACCTACGGAAAGGAACTAGTGAAAAATTTCCCTGCTGCAACGGGAAGGATACCTTAGACCATCTCCATTCTCTTCTACCACTGAAATTTTAAGAACAGAATGCAGTAAAATATTAAGAGTATATGTCTTTTGTTCTTGTCAGCTAAAACAAGGTTGTTTTTGTTCGTGAATGTAAACATAGTTTGAAGGGGGCTATTGATTGTGCTTGTCAATGTAATTGGTATCTCACAATTTGACAAGGGATATAATCAGGATCTTTTCCTTGAAGCATCTGTTTAAGAAGGTTTGGAAATTCTCACGTCTTACTGAAAATTAGATTTTCATGAAATTAAAAAAAAACTGGTTTATCTCAATATCATTTTTTGATATTGCAGTGTTAATCCAGTGCAGTGTAACTCCTAATTGTTAGAGCTTCATTTAAGACTGAAAGTCGAGGGGGCCAGAGTGAAAGTTAGGCAGGGAGGGCATTTGCTTTGCATGCAGCCAATGTGGGTTCCATCCCCAGCATCCTATATGGTCCTGTGAGCAGAGCCAGGAGTAAACCCTGAACATCACCAGGTGTGATACAAAAAGAAACCCCCCCCCCCAAAAAAAAAACTCCCACCAACAAAAAAATTACTTAAAGTTGAGGGAAAGGGTAGACTCACTTTCAGCAGTAGTTTTTTTGTGTTGTTTTGGGGTCACACTCGACGATGCTCAGGGGTTACTCCTGGCTCTGCACTCAGGAATTACTCCTGATGTTGCTCGGGGGATGATAAGGGATACTAGGGATTGAGCTTGGGCAAACACCCTCCCTGCTGTACCCTTTGCTGATGACATCGTTCTCATAACACCAAACATTAGCCAAGCGGCACAAATGCTGGCTGACTTCGACCTCAAGTGTGGAAAGGTCAGACTGCAGCTGAATCTCAGCAAAATGATGTTCATGAAAAATGAACTAGTCCCTGACATTCCGTTTGCTCTCAATGGAACGAACATCTCCAAATGCATCAGCTATGTGTACCTGGGTCGAGAACTCAACATGAGGAACGACTTGGCACCAGAGCTGCGCAGGAGGAAGAGAGCAGCATGGAACACCTTCAAGAGCATCGAAGAAGTGGTTAAGAGGACGAAGAACCTCCGGCTCTGGGCACATCTTTTCGACTCCACCATTCTTCCTGCACTAACATATGCCTCAGAGACCTGGGCACTACGAAAACAGTATGAAAATGCTATTGGGGTATCCTAAAGAGGAATCGAAAGAGCTATGCTTGGAATATCACATTTCTCTCAAGTGAGTTCTGACCTCGGTCGACAGTCAAGAATCATGGACGCTGTCTCGTTAGTCAAGGCATCAAAAATCAGATAGGCCGGACACGTAATGCGATTCAGAGATGACCACTGGGGGGGCTGGAGCAATAGTACAGCGGGTAGGGCGTTTGCCTTGCATGCGGCTGACCCGGGTTTGATTCCCAGCATCCCATATGGTCCCCTGAGCATCGCCAGGTGTGACTCAAAAAGCCAAAAAAAAAAAAACCAAAAAACCCCACAAAACCACAGAGATGACCACTGGACTAGAGCTGTTACCGACTGGATTCCACAGGACGTCAAAAGACCGAGTGGCTGCCCACCAACGAGATGGTCAGATTTCTTCGTCAAATCCCTGAGTGAACGATGTGAGGCTCTTCCTGTTCCTGGAGCGAGCAGATATCATTGGGCTTGCACTAGCATGCGACAGGGACAAATGGAGACGTTACTGGCTCCCACTCGAGCAAATCGAAGATCAACGGGATGACAAGTGATACAAGTGATACAAGCTTGCTGTTTCTGATTATGAAGAGCATGTGATGTCACGCGGCCGCTACCGCGCCCCAGGAGGCCTCTCGTGTTTCGTCACTGCAATCTCATACCTGGCTCTCCAGTAGGCTCTGTAAGACGGGGGCCACCATACCGCTGCGGGGGGGAGGGGAAGGCGGAAGGGACAAACACCTTTCCCCACCCGGGGTGGCACGGTGCTGTAGTTTAATGCTCAGTCCAGATGCATTTCTGCCGAAAGCCGCTGGGTTCCGAGATTGGTTTGTGTGCCTCTGGGAGCATGGCCAGGAGCCGTTCGTGGGCGGCAACTGGGGGCCTTGTCAGGGTGGGGAGAGGGTCAGCAGTAGTTTTAATTCTCCGTGTGTGGACAGGCCAGCAGAGGAAGGGCGTGGCCGCGGGAGGGAGGGAAGCTTCGCCTTCATAGCCTGGGACCCTCAGTCTTCCAGGACTTCCAAGCTCAGCAGACCCAGAGCCGAGATCCCATCCCTGGGAGCTGGGCTCGGGTGAGTCTCCCACAGCTCCCTTGCTTGCCCAGAACAGGTGAAGAGCACTCCCGGGGAGGCTGGTTGTACCCTGGTTCTGGGCCTCAAGGCCCGAGAGCCCGTGGAACAGCAGAGGCCAGAGGCCCTGGATACGACCTTGGCGTGTGCAGGGTATACTGGTCGCACCGCAGGGAGTGCTGTGATCCCCAGCGTCCTATGTTGTCTCCCGAGCATCACCAGCAGGGGTCCCTGAGCACTGAGCAAGGAGTAAGCCCTAAGCAAGAAGCACCCTATGCTGTCCCCCAAGTATCACCGCAGGGGTCCCTGAGCACTGAGCAAGGAGTAAGCCCTAAGCATTACCCAATGTGGCCTAAAACCCCAAATACTCATAATATTAAAATGCTGGTAATTCGTGGCAGCAGTTTAAGGACCACCAGACACTGTCTCCGGGAGAATAAGGGGAAGTCCTTTCCCGAGTGGTCACTTGGGGCAGTGGAGAGATGGCACAGAGCACTGAGCAGGGAGCACGAGGAGGCCTGGGTTCAGTCCCCTGCCCCGCCTGGTCCTCTGGGCATGGCTGGGAACGGCCTCTGAGCCTAGGGGTTGTTCAGGTCGGTCACCTCTGAGAGGCGGCGGGGCGCTAGTACGAGCCGCTCTCTCCGCGGCCTCCTCCCGAGGTCACCCGAGCCTCTCACGGCCGCCCCCCGTCTCTGGGCAGTCCTGGTGGGCTTCACTGCCGCGCTGCCCAGACCCCAAACCTCCGAAACACTCCGACCCTGCCTTCTGGCCGTTTCGGCATCTTTGTCTTCCTGCCGCATCCGTGGCCCCTGTCCGTTTCCTGCTCACGAGTCCTCCATTTCCTGCCGTGGAGAGCGTGTCCTCTTCCTCGCACCTGCAGGACACTCCTGAACCCAAGTCTAGCGCGGGCATTGATGGGAACATGTCGGCACTGGCGTGTCCCACCGGTGGCTCACACCGGCTGGTCAGACTGTAGCAGCAGGAAAGAGTGACTGTCGCCAACATTTCATATGACCCTTTAGTTTCGGCCCCGTCCCTCACAGTGGAACGTGAAGCGAGCACTGTTCAGGAAGCCGCCAGGGGGCCAGACACACCACAGTGCCCCGTCACCGCGAGGAGCTCGTCATGGCCCATCTGAACTGTGGGCCCTCCTCGCCGTTCCTTCTTTGGTGTTTGGATTTTTTTTTAATTTTGGGGCCACAGCTGGTGCTGCTCAGGGCTTACTCCGGGCCCTGAGCTCGGGGCTCACTCCTGGCAGTGTGTGGGGCACAGTATGGGGTGCCGGGGATTGGACGTGCGTGGGCCCTGTGCAGGCACACGCCCTCCCCGCTGTGCTGTCGCTCCGGCCCCTTCTTTCCACTCGTGGTAGTTTGCTCCGGAAGCAGTCAAAGAAACAGAACCTCCCCCGACAACAGAACAGAGCCAGGATGTCTCTTCATCACTCCTCTCCTCCCTTCTCCTTCGCGCTCTCGTTTCGGGGGGTGTTGGGGCTCGAGTCTTGGGCCTCGCGCCTGCAACAGCGTACACACTGCCACTCCGTCACCCCCGTGAGCCGTGGAGCGAATCCCCTTCTTTGTCTGGACATTTTCGGGATCCGGGCACATCCCTTCACCCAGATCTTCCTTCCTCCCCGAGACCGTTAAGGACTCTTAATTGAGTGAAGCTTTATTGAGCCTAGCAGGGGACTTATCTCGGGAGAGAAGGTGTGGTGGCTCCCAGCGGCTTCCTGAAGGTCCTCCAGCCCCTAATCTGCTGAAGCTGTGGTCATTACCTTACCGCTTCTTAGCCTAAGAGCCCTGCAGCCAGCTGCCCTCACGCTGGGGCTCTTGACTTGGAGCTTATCCAGCCTATCTGGTGAGCCTGAGACATCACAAGGGCTCTTGCAATCAGAAGAGGGGGAGGGGGAGGGAGTAGGAGAGGGAGGAGGGGGTGAAGAGGAGGAGGAGGGGGAGGAGAGGAAGGAGGGGGAGGGGGAGGAGGGGGAGGAAGAGAGGAGGGGGTGGGAGGAGGAGAGGAGAAGGAGGAGGGAGAGGAGAAGGAGGAGGGAGAGGAGGGGGAGGGGGAGGAGGGGGAGGAGGGGGAGGAGTTCTACGTGTGGCTGAAGATAAAAAAGATGAGCCAGAGGTGGGCAGACTCCTAAGCTAGAGGCTGCAGGTCTGGGCAGCTGGGGCCGGTGAGGACAGACCGGCCCTGCTGACCCCTTGATTTTACCTCCTGTAAAACTCTGATTCCCGCCCCTCAGAGCCTCAGATAAGGAGTTTGCATTGTCTGAAGCAAGTGTGCATTGTTTCAAACCACCCAGTGTGAGGAGGGGGTTTGTCAGGGGGGTAGAAGCCAACTTAGAGCTGGCTCCGTCCCAGGAAAGCTGCCCGTGTGTCCACTGGATTAGGGCGTGAGAAGGACGCCCCTTGGGGTCCGTCAGCAGTGCAGTAGGAAGGGCGCAGGAAAGCGCTACAGGCCCTCGCTGGACCAGCCCCGTGCCCAGCCGTGTCACGTGTCTAAAGCAGCCTCATAAAGCCCAGGTCAGGGGTCCTGGTGGATGCAGCTACCAAGCTATTGCGGAGGGGGGGGGGAGCTTAGGGGATAGGTGGAGTGGGCACTGATTGATGAGCAGCCAGGGGATGTCAAGGACAGGAAAGGGCCGTGGAGATAAAGGGCGAGCGGAGAGAAAAAGCTTAACCTTCGCTCAATCACCCACGGCTCAAGAATTCTACAGTGCACTGAAAAATAATAATAAGTTGCAAGAACTCAGTGACTCAGAAGCTCTGGGTAAATTGCTCCCGAGGAAACTGGATCCCATAATGTGACGGGGTAGTCTGATAAAGATTTTCAACGAGTTTTACTCCATAAAAAAGATTGCAAAAATTGTATTAAGTGCTTTGCTATAGCTGAGATATCTTCCCTGTAGTTCTGTGGTTTTGGGGCCACACTCAGCCGTGCTCATTGCCTACTCCTGACTGCCCGCAGGGATCACTCCCGATGGACTTGGGGGCCATCTGAGGTGCTGGGGACCAGACCCGGGTCAGCTGTGCGGAAGGCAGCCCCCTGCCCACTGTGCTGTCTCTCCGCCACCCCCCCCCCCAACTCAGAACATTCTTTTTTTTTGGAGGGGGCCCCACCCAGCGATGCACAGGGGTTACTCCTGGCTCTGCACTCAGGAATCACCTCTGGCGGTGCTCAGGGGACCATATGGGATACTGGGAATTGAACCCGGGTCAGTCGCGTGCAAGGCAAATGCCCTACCCGCTGTGTTATCGCTGCAGCCCCAGCAGAACATTCGTGATGAAGTGACTTTCGCCTTCCCCATCTCTGTCGTTGGACCAGGTTCCTGCAAGCCTGGTCACTAGCGCTGTTCACCACTCTTGCTCCGCGTTTGCAGAATGCTCACCATTGATCCCCACTCACCATTGATCACCTGTCTTCTTGATCTTATTTCCTGAATGCCACTGGCAGTGCTGGACGCTCGAAGCCCACAGTGCAGTCGTAAGGTTAGAGTCACTGTCACCTTTCAGTTGTGCTTGGTTGACTGGAGTCTATAAAGACTGGAGAAAAACTCCAGGTCACGGGCAGAGTCCCGACGTCCTCAGTTTTCACATCACTGTGTGTAACTCACCTGGCATCTGGCTGCAAGGTGGGCGGTTCCCACAGTGGGTGGGCTCGCTCCTTCCTGCCCACGCCTGGTCCTGCTCTGCCGAGACCTGCCACTGAAGGGCACAAGCTTTGCCCCTTTGGCCAGCTGCTGTTGCCACTTCTGAGTGTTTCCAGGGCTGTGTCTCATGTATTGACTGATGGTTGGGCCACTCCCAACAACGCTTGGGCTGTCTCCTGGCTCTGTGCTCAGGAATCACTCCTGGCACTGCTCAGAAAACCATATGGGACACCAGGATCGAACCTGGGTCGGCCGCTTACTATCACTCCTTCCTGGCCGGGTGTTATTTAAGCCCTTCCCTGGTGACTGACTCACGGCGCTGCTTCCCATCTGCCTGTTCGCCAGCCGTGTTTCCTCGCTGCTCTGGGTCTGTGTTCTCTCGTGCCCCTTCTTACAGCCAGCTGCTTTCCCGTGGGTGAGTCAGTAGTGTTAGGGTCTGGTGTCCATCATTTCCCCCTCTCCGAACCCGCACAAAGAGTTCAGCCAGTAATGTAGCACACAATAGACACGCAGGCCCAAGCAAGACCCCGAACAAGGGAAAAGCCGCAAATTTCAGTCAGTGCTTATGTCATAGCCTGCACTTACGAATTGTAACAAAAACACAAGTGAAAGTGCAAGTTTCTTAATTCAGAAGAAAGCATACTTTCGAATAGTACAAACAAGCAGTTACCGATAGGTGATCTGGACATGTTTTCAGAACATTCTGGCAGCTCCCCACGCTGCTTGTGTCTGGGAGGCTTCTACAGGCAGTGAATAGCGGTGATGAAACTATTTGCCAAGGCTGAGTTTGCAGCCCAGTTGTCCTTCCCTCGCAGATGGCCGGGTGGGGGGCGGTGGGAGCGGGGTTTTAAGTAAAACAAAACTTGAAGCAAGAACCAGGCCTGATGGAGTCGCTCCTGCCCCGCTCCCTGTCCAACAATAAACTGTTCGTTTTGGGTAATAGTTTATTTTTTAGCTGATTTTCATTTGTTTTTCCTCTAGTCTGTGCTGTATCTTTTGATGCTCAGGGGTTACTCCTGGCTCTGCACTCAGGAATTACTCCTGGCAGTGCTTGGGGGACCATATGGGATGCCGGGGATTGAACCCGGGTCGGCCGCGTGCAAGGCAAACACCCTACCCACTGTGCTATCGCTCCGGCCCCCCCCTGTATCTTTTGATTCTTTTCTTTTTTCTTTTTCTTTTTATTTTTGGGTCATACCCAGCGATGCTCAGGGTTTACTCCTGGCTCTGCACTCAAAAGTTACTCCTGGCGGTGCTCGGGGGACCATATGGGATGACGGGGATCGAACCTGGGTCTGACACGTGAAGGCAAACGCCCTCCCCGCAGTGCTATCGTTCTGGCCCTCTCTTGATTCTTTTGACATTGTATTACAGAGGACACAAGTTTTAAATGGAATCAGTTGTGTTCATGGCTTTTGGGATACACCCAGCCGTGCTCAGGGGCTGCTCTGTGCGGTCGCTGCTGGTGGTGCTCACGGTGTTCTGTGGTTCCAGGGTTCGGACCCAGGCCTCCCTCGTGCGCTCCCACCCCTTGAGCTATTTCCCCAGCCCAGAAGCTTCTGACTGGGATGAAGTCCCATCTACCCAGAGCCCTTGGGGCAGGATGTGAGAAGTCATCCCCATTCCTGGCGTGGTCACCTGGTCTCCTGAAGGTTTTTGACGTGTGTTTGAGTGTAGGTCTCTGATCCATTTGAGCTAAGTTTTGAGTCTATGAGGACTGTACCTAGGTTGACTTCTGGGGCATATGTCCCAGCAACACTTATTGAAAAGGCTCTTTGTTCCATTGTGTTGCCTTTATTCTGGTATTGCCTTGTTAACTTTATTTACCAGAGTTTATATCTGGGCCAGCCATTCTGTTCCAGTAATGTATTTGTCATGTGTCAGTACCATAGTTTTGACTTTTATTTATTTATTTGTTTTGCTTTATTTATTTATTTATTTATTTATTTATTTATTTATTTATTTATTTTGGTCACACCTGGCAATGCACAGAGGTTACTCCCAGCTCTGCACTCAGGAATTACTCCTGGCAGTGCTCGGGGGACCCTATGGGATGCTGGGAATCGAACTGGGTTGGCCGTGTGCAAGGCAAATACCCTCCCCACTGTGCTATCTCTGAAGCCCAAGTTTTGACTTAAAAAAAAAATTATTGTGTTTTGATATTGAGTCGTGTCTATTTCATGGCCACCCCCAGCTCTGTGCTCAGGGGTCACTCCGGGTAGCTCGGGGAACCATAGGGATGCTGGGGATTGAACCCGGCAGCTGCGTACAAGGTGAGCACCCTCCCCTCTGTACTGTGCTTGCGAGCATGGACCTCCCTCCCCCCCCCACACACACATCCATGGGTACATATGGACAGAGAGGAAGGCGCATGAGCCAAACATTTAACTCCACTTAACACTTTTTTTTTTTGGTGGGGGGGTCACACCCGGTTATGCTCAGGGCTCTGCATTCAGGAACTACTCCTGACGGTGTGGGATGCCAGAGATCAAACCTGGGTCTGCAGCTTGCAAGGCAAACGCCCTCCCCTCCATGCTATCGCTCCAGCCCCTCATAGGCTTTTCTGAGGCCTTTCTGGAGACCCCCTCCTGAAGCTGGGATCCCCCTGCTCAAGCTGCCTCATTAGCATACACAAAGGCTTCCTTATGGCTCCACACATTCCAAGGGGCTTGGCAAGTTTTGTGTCAGCACCTGGGGTCAGAAGCCAAATATTCCAACAAAGGTGCTCCTGGCATCTTTGAGGAACGGGGCAGAGACCAAATTGGTATTTTTCCTGTCACTGACGCAGAAGCGGTGGGCTGGACCCTCCCTCTGAGGCCTTCTCTCACCCCGGCTGCTGCTGCTAGAGAACGCCGTCGGGGAGTTTCTAAAGACCAGAGACCTGGATGAAGTCCTTGGCGGATCCCGGGCAGCCCCCCGCCTCCCCACCCTCGCCCCCCAGAAGTCTAAAGCACTGAGGAGCCCCTCAATGTTCAGTGGGCGGGGCTTAGTTTTCTGCCATCTGAGACCTCATTGGCGAGGGAGCTCGCAGAGTCTGCAGGTAGCGGGGTAGTGGGTCCCGCTCCCCTCGCCGGGTTCTGCTCCGTGGGCAGGCAGGGTGGCGATGCCCACGCCGCCGTCCTGGGGCTGGAGTGGCCAGTGGCGTTGCTCAGAGTCACTGAGGAACGGCTGTGGGGTGTGATGGGCAGTGCTGGGGTGGGGAGTGTTGGCGGGTTTGGCACAAAGAGCCCAGGCTCGGGGCTGCCCCGTCAGAGGTGCTGAAGGGGGTTTGCCCGGGGGCAGCACTGCTCACCCAGAGCTGCTGGGACTGGCCCCCAGAGCCGCCAGCAGGTGGGTCCGGAGACCCCCTTCCGTTCCTCGCTGGCAACTTTTCCTTCTGTGGGGGACAGTGGGAGCTGCCAACTGGCTCAGGCCCGGACCGTCTTTGTTTGTTTATTTATTTGGTGGGGGAGGTTGGGCCACATCCCGAGATGCTCAGGGGTTATCCTGCTTCTGTGCTCACAGGGGGCCTGGTGGTGCTCAGGGGACCATGTGCAGGACCAGGATTCGAACCAGGCACCAGGCCAGCCCCGCGCAAGGCCCGCGTCTCTCTGTGCTGTGGCGTACAGTGCAGTGCACACAGCCAGTGTGTGGCATTCCGCCCAGCCGATTCCCCACCACTCTCCCTCAGCCCCTTTCCTCACCTCCCTGGAGGTGATGGGGGCGTTTCCGGGCCGTGAGTGGCTCTCAGGTGACCGGGCGGGGCTTCCTGGCCACGGGCGAGCGCCTTCTCTCGGGAAGTCACCGCCTCCTCTCGCCCTTCCTGCTTGCGAGGCATCCAGCGCGACATTTCAGTAACCGAGTTTTCTGGGAAACCTTTTTTCTCCCCCGTGGTCAGTCGAGCCGGCCCTGGCTGCCCAACCTGGGGGTCCCGGAGGGCTTCCCCGGGTGCCCATGTGGGTCTCCCCGCTGGATTCCCCCACGTGGGCGGGCGGGATGCGGGTGGGAACAAGCCAGGCGCCATGGGGCAGATTGACACCCTGGGACTTGGTGCGGGCCGGAACCTGTGTTTTTGGAGGAAATGTGTTTCAGGCGCCTTGGGCCTGGCGAGAGACACTCAGACCCCTGACACAGGGTCTGTCCCGCCTTGCAGCTTCACCCCAGCGGGCATCTCCTTCCTTTCGTGCTTTCCCGGGCGAGCAGCTGCCCTCTGTGAAGGGGGGGACTGCGGGCACCTACTTGCCCTTTGATGCAGGCGAAACTGTGTCCTGGGGTTTGCAGAAATGTTGGGGGGGGCGGGGCCTGCTCAGGGAGTACTCTTGGCTCTGTGCTCAGGGGTCACTCTCAGTGGGTGCAGCAACCCTCTGGGGTGCTGCGGATAGAACTGCACCCGGGTCTGCTGCATGCCAGGCAAACGTCTACCCGCTGTGCTGTCGCCCCAGCCCTGAGTGAAGCTTTGGATTTTCGACGATGGAGCAAGTAGCTTGCGGCTCCTTGGCGACTCAGCCTGCCTTTCTAGAACCTGGGCTCACGTGTTGTCTCCCCGTGGCCTGGGCCTCGGACAGCCGCCCTTCTGCCCCGTGGGTTTTCCTGCTCTTAAGACGTCTCGTCTGCCCTACGTGGGGCTGCCACGGTAGGGGAGAACCCCCTTGGTCTGCTCCCCAGGGCCCTGGCTCTGTGCGTGGGGTCCGTGGATGAAGTTCCCCCAGAACGAGTGGGCCGGGGGGACGCCCGCTCTAGCAGAGTCCTTAGGCTCAGGATTGGGAACCGCCCACGCTGGGGTGGGAAGGAAACCCATCCTCTGGTCCAGAAACCCTGGTTTCCCCTCCTGGGGGAGGATGAGAAGCGAGAATATTTATTTTTCAGAGAGAGAATGAAAACATTTCCCAGATGTTCTTGATGGTGTCCTGCTTGGGGAGAATGTGGCCAGAAGCTTCTGGAACCCTCTGGCTGCTTCCTGTGAGGGTCGAATGGGGGAAGGGGAGTATCTGGAGTGGTCTTGGGGGTCTTAGGAGAGAGGGTCTGGGTGGTTGGTTTGACTGCTCCCCGTGTTCCTATGGTGCCCGTCCCTCTGGCGTGCTGTGAGGTCAGCCATCCGTCTCGGACTCTGTAAACCAGGGAGCTTTAGGGGTTTTGAAAACCTGAATATTTGGCTTCCAGAAATTAAATATTTGGGGAGTGAAATCCGAGGTCAGAAAGTCGCTAATGAAGCAGCGATTGGGCCAGAGTGCTGGCGCCGTGGACCGGTGCTGGCCTTGTCCGCAGTGGGCCTGCTGGCTCCCCTGAGCCCTCCGAGACTGAGCCCTGAGCACCGCCGGGGGTGGCCCCCAAACCAAACGTACCAGAGGAGTGCCTTGCTGGGTGGGAAGCGGGGTCAGAGACGGTGGCCCGTCTGGATGCATGAGGGAGTCGGGTCCCGGGGAACCGCCTGTCACGTGTCTCCCGTAGTTACAGCAGGCGCAGTTGGCAATAGCGATTCATCGATGTTTTTCACGGCAGCCTGGAAAACAAGTTTGAACTCTCATCGTATTAATTTTATTGTAATGTGAGGAGGCTGGGGGTGGGTGCCCGGAACCTGGGTGCCCTCCTGGGGACTCTGCCAGTGGGCAGCTGGCGCAGTCAGCATGATCCCGCTGCCTCGGTTCACGGAGACTTCACAGCTTCCCTCCCTCCCTCCCTCCCCCCTCCTCCCTCCCTCCTTCCTTCCTTCCTTCCTTCCTTCCTTCCTTCCTTCCTTCCTTCCTTCCTTCCTTCCTTCCTTCCTTCCTTCCTTCCTTCGTATGGAATGTTTTATTTTTTATTTTATTTAATTTATTTTTTAGAATAAAGACATGCAGTTACAAGCTTTCATGTTTGGGTTTCAGTCGTACAATGATCAAACACCCATCCCTCCACCAGTGCACATTCTCCACCACCAATGTGGAGAATTTCCTGAAAGGCCGTAAGAAACCCGACATGGCTCGATTCCCGTCTGGAAACCGCCTGTGCTGAGCGGTGACCTGGTTCCGTCGGGCCCGGGGGTCCGAGGCTCTGCTGTCATCCTTCGCAGTGAGGAGGTGCCGGTGCCCAGAGCCAACACGTGCTCAGCGCAGGCGCTGGCCATGCCGAGACCGTGCGGTACTGTGATGCGTCACACGTGGCCTCGTGCGGCAGGGCAGGGTTCAGACTCGCAGCCGCTCTGGCTTCGGGCCTGCGAGGCAGGTGCAGTACCACCCACGGAGCCAGAGCCCAACTTTTACTGATTTACTTGGCTTGTCTGGGTCACACCCGGCGATGCTCAGGGCTTACTCCTGGCTCCGCACTCGGGGATCGCTCCTGGGGGAACATGTCGGGTACTAAGGGTAGAACCCAGGTCGGCCGCGTGCAAGGGGAACGCCCTCCCCTCTGTACTGTCACCCCAGCCCAGAGCCTGACCTTTTGTTTTTTAGTTGAATCACCATGAGATACAGTTACAAAGCTTGCATGTTTGAGTTTGAGTCATACAATGACCGGACACCCACCCCTCCACCAGTGACCACCAGTATTCCCCTGCCTCTATGGCAGACAGTTTCCCCCATATCAGAGCCTAACTTTTTTTTTTTTCTTTTTTGCTTTTTGGGTCACACCTGGCGATGCACAGGGGTTACTTCTGGTTCATACACTCAGGAATTACTCCTGGTGGTGCTTGGGGGACCATATGGGATGCTGGGAATCGAACCCAGGTTGGCAGCCTGCAAAGCGAACGCCCTCCCCCATCCCTGGTGCATGCTTTTTGTCTTGTTTGAGGGCCATATCTGGTGGTCTCAGGCCTTACTCCTGACTCAGTGCTCAGGGATCACGCCTGGCCGGGATATTGGGCACCTGGGGTGGAACCCCATTTGGCCGCATGCAAGCATCCTATCCAAACTCTGGCCCTTGGGCGCAAGCATTTTTGGGGTTTGGTGGAGGGTGGGGCTCTTGAGTATTTTATGTTAAGTGATTTACAGATCAATAGTGTAGATATCTTTTATCTCTCAATAAACAAAATAAAGCTTTCTTATGTAAAACATTTGTATTTTGGAAAATATGTAATATTGATAAATTATAATTTTAGAAATCTAAAAAGTCTACTTAATTTTTGTAGACATTGTTAAAAAAAGTGTTTAAATTGGAATATTGGTAACACTCCAACGTCTTTGCCACAGAGGGCCTTTTGCGTGGGGCATGGGTAGGGGTGCGTGAAGGGCTCTAAAATGCTCAGGGCTCAGTGCTCGGGTATGTATGTTGGCCCTGGAAGGTAAATGGAAGGACTGGCTGTTCCTTAAACTGCAAACATTTCAAAAACATGTGAAAAAAATTATTTTTCTTTTTGGGTCACACCCGGCGATACACAGGGGTTACTCCTGGCTCTGCACTCAGGAATTACCTGTGGCGGTGCTCAGGGGACCATATGGGATGCTGGGAATCGAACCCGGGTCGGCCGTATGCAAGGCAAACACTCTACCCGCTGTGCTATTGCTCCAGCCCCAAACATGTGAAATCTTTAGTGAATATGTTATCATTCTTATGCAGATCTCTTTTATTTAAAAAAAAATTTTTTTAGCACCAGCATATTATTTTTGAGGCTAAGAATGCCTACGTTCTCAGTGAAAGAGGAGAGCTCAGTGTCGCCTTGCCTCAAGATAGGTGCCCGGGGAGGTTCAGGACGTCACGGCCCCATGTGTGGGTTCCTGTGAAACAAAGGGGACGCGAGGAGGAGGGTCTGACGGGGCTCCGTGTGGGGTGCTCTGGAACCCTTTGTTCAGTCCTGCTGCCCGGCACTGCTGCTAGAATATGGGGTGACTGCCCGTGCGGGAATATGGGGTGACTCTGCCAGCAGGAAAAGTCTAGAAACCAGCATCTTTGCAGACCAGGGAGCCAAAGAGCAGTTCGCTGAGATTAATACTCAATGGGGCCGGCCGGGAATACTCCCGGCACTGGGTGGGTTAGACCGTGAGACTCGTCTGTGAGAAACGAGACAGCGGGTCATTGCTGCGGGTCTGTGCTTCATCGTTGACATTGTTATTTAAGCGAGTGTCCCCTGCTCTCCGCTCTCCATATCCCAGCGCTCCGTGGGGCTCCCCGATTTGCAGCGGCGTGTCTGTGGGTGCCCGCGTGTGCCCGCAGCCTCTGTTGATGCAGTTCTGTCTCCCCAGGTGCACGTGAAGATGGCGGATGAGGCCGTGTGCGTGGGCCCCGCACCCACCGGTCAGAGCTACCTCAACATGGGCGCAATCCTGGAGGCCGTCAGGAAAACGGGCGCCCAAGCTGTAAGTCTAAGGGCCGCTCTCCGGGCAGCTGCTTCGCGTGTGCGGTGCAGAGTGCCAGGGTCTGTGGTTTTTGTTTTAAAAAAAAAAAGAAGAAAGGAGGATTGAGAACGCAGTTGGGGTCAGGCATGTCGCAGGGGCTCACGGCGGCCGGATTCGCTCCTGGAAATTAAAGGCTCTGGAGCATCTGGCAGTGTGGGCACTGACCCCGCAGGTGCCCACTGGACGGGCTGCACGCCGGGAGCAGTTGCAGTTCATTTCCAAATTTGCAAGGGAAAAAAATAGAGAGAGAGAGAGAGAGACTGAGAGAGAGACTGTGTGTGTGTGTGTGTGTGTGTGTGTGTGTGAGAGAGAGAGAGAGAGAGAGAGAGAGAGAGAGAGAGAGAGAGTGTGTGTGTGTGAGAGTGTGTGTGTGTGTGAGAGAGAGAGTGTGTGTATGAGAGAGAGAGAGAGATCCCAATTAGTTTTTGAGCATTAACCCTTTCAGAATAATACACGTATTAAAAAATTCTGTAATAGCCTCAGGATCTGAAGGCCCTGGCTTAAATTTTGGTTGGATCATTTAAAAAAATTTGTTGTGCTTACTGAGAGCATCAGAAATAAAAATTGGTGCTTAATTTAGTGTGACGTCAGCAATAGAGTTGCATGTAAGTGCCATGAGATGTCAGGACCCCCGGCCCAGTCTGGTTTGAACAGAGTGGACTCCAAGGAAAAACACTGGTGATCAGGACTCATGATTTGAAAAAAAAATCAACTAATTACAAATAATGTTAAAATTTTGCAGAATTTTCTCTCAGATTGGATGGATACAGCCAACAATTAGCTTCCATTGGTGTCCACATTTATTTCTTGAAAAAAATGCTTTAGTAAGATGCATGTTTAACTGAAAAACTGAATTTGTGAACTCGAGTTATAGGTGTTTACAGTTTATTAGCAGAGTTAATGGAAGTAAAACTCTTAGCTTTTTTGTTTTGTTTTTGGGCACACCCTGCAGTGTGCTCAGGGCTTACTTCTGCCTCTGCACTCGGGACCACCTCTGGAGGGGCTCTGGGAACCATGTGTACTACTGCTCCCGTCCCGAAGCTCTTAGCTTCTTAATTAGCTTATCAGGATATAATCTTTTGTGGAATATTAGTGACATGAAATTATTGGAATGAAACTCTTTCCCTCTGCTGCAGGTTAAAGTCTGTAGCATGCTAATCAAAGCTCCATTCAGCATCTTATTTTATTTATTTATTTAAAATTTTTTTTTGCTTTTGGGTCACACCTGGCAATGCTCAGGGGTTACTCCTGGCTCTGCACTCGGGAATCACTCCTGGTGCTCAGAGGACCCTATGGGATGCTGGGAATCAAACCCGGATCAACCGCATGCAAGGCAAACACCCTACCCGCTGTGCTATTTCTCCAGCCTACCATTCAGCATTTTAAAGTCTCAGATGTATAGTGACTTCTGGACTCTGATATTGATGCTTGCTTTTTTTTTTTTTTTTTTGCTTTTTGGATCACACCTGGCAATGCACAGGGGTTAAACCTGGCTCTGCACTCAGGAATTACCCTGGCGGTGCTCAGGGGACCATATGGGATGCTGGGATTCGAACCCGGGTCAGCCGAGTGCAAGGCAAACGCCCTACCCGCTGTGCTATTGCTCCATCCCCTGATATTGATGCTTTCTGAAGCTTCTCTTTTCATATAGAAGGATTTTCATTTTTTTTTTTTTAATTAGAAGTATATCCCACACTGCAGAAATGCAATGAGTAGGTTTTGTTGGGCCAGTGTGTGAGCCCAGAGTACTCCATTTAAACAGGAGGGAGGAATCATCCTGCGTTGCTAGGTACTTGGGAGAGATTAAAAATTGGGGGTGAGGGTACCGGAACAATAGGACGGTGGGTAGGGCGCTTGCCTTGCACGCAGCCAACTGGGTTTACTCCTTGGCACCTCATACAGTGACCTGTGCTCTGCCGGGAGTCATCCCTGAGGGCAGGAGTGAGCCCTGAGCACCTCCGGGTGTGGCCCCAGAACAAGACGAAAATGGCGGGGAGAAGGACTAGAGAGAGCGCTCAGTCGCTCAGTGGGCTGAGCACGTGCTTTGCGGGCAGGAGACCCGGGCTCAGTCCCGGCACCGCCTGGTGGCCCCCAGCCCCGGAGAGTGAGCCCTGCCCCCAGAGCCCTGAGTAGCCCCTCGGCTCGGCTGGTCGTGGCGAAGCTTGGGGTGAGGCGGGAAAGAGGAACGGCTACCAGGAGAGGGCACAGCCCGGCTTTCGCTCGGGTTCGGTGGCGGCAGAGTTTATTAAGGTTGTTAAGAATTAGGTAAATTTGGGGCTGGAGAGATAGCACAGCGGGTAGGGCGTTTGCCTTGCACGCGGCCGACCCAGGTTCAAATCCCAGCGTCCCGTATGGTCCCCTGAGCACGGCCAGGGGTAATTCCTGAGTGCAGAGCCAGGAGTAACCCCTGTGCATCGCCAGGCGTGACCCAAAAAGCAAAAAAAAAAAAAAAAAGAATTAGGTAAATTTGCTAAATTCAGAAAGCAGCCACTCTTGGGCTTTGAAGGGAAATGTAGTTTTTTAAAATTGGTTGTGCAAAGGGTTTCCATGAACATCTTTGTTTTTCTTGGGGGTTGGGAGTAGGGGGGCACACCTGGCAGTGCTCAGGAGTCACTCCCGCCCAGGGTCTATATCCATCAAAAGTGCTCAGGAGTCACTCCCATCCATTAGTGGGTCTTGATCCCAGCAGTGCTCAAGTAGTGCCAGTCTTTGTACCCAGGGGGTCCTGTTCCTGGGCCCCCTAAATCACTGTGTGCCCTGCCAGCTGTTCCCAAACTCTGGTCCAGAGTCAGCCTCAGAATCGGAAGAGGGGACTAGAGCGATAGTACCCCGGGGAGAGCGTTTGCTTTGCAGACAGCTGACCCGGGTTCAATCCCTGGCATCTAATAGGGCCCCCTGAGCACTGCCGGGAGAGATTCTTGAGTGCAGAGCCGGGAGTAAGCCCTGAGCATCCCCCGGTGTGCCCCCAAAACAGAAAAGAATAAAAGAAAAAGAAAAGGAAAAAGAAGAGGGACAATTTGAGTTGTATCCTGAAATACGCAGAGGACAAACGTGCAGGGCAGAACCCATGTGTGTCGTTGGCCCGACCCCAGTGGGGACACAGGACATCTGCCAGAAGTTTCTAGAACTTGAGATTCACTGGTGCCCCAGAAGAGCGAGTCCCTTCCCCCAGGGCCCTGGGACAGTAGGCACGACGCTCGGGGACGGGAAACGGAACGTGCTCTCTGTCTTCTTTTCAGGTCCATCCGGGCTACGGGTTTCTTTCGGAAAACAAGGAGTTTGCCAAGTGTTTGGTAAGTGGCCGCCCCCCTGCATGTCCGAGGCCGCCCAGAGGGGGCTGTGGGGGTGGCAGCGTGGGAGGGTCCCAGCAAGTCTTTCTTCCTTATAAGGTTTTCGGTGGTGGAGGGGGCACCACTTGTACGGCCTAGAGTCACTCCTGCCCCGAGTGCTGGGGCACACTGTGGGGTCCCCCCATGCAGAGTGCGAGCTCCGACACACCCCGTGGGGTCCCCCGAGCCCCAGTGGGTGATTCTCCTGGCGCAGGGCCAGGAGTAAGCCCTGAGCAGACAAACAGATGAACGAGTGATTCGGGTATAGATTTCCCGGTTCAGCGTCCTGGTGGAGCCGACGGTGCACCAGGCTCGTGCCTGTCCCAGGAGGTGCCACTCTGTCTCGCCTCTCGCCTGCGGTGCTGTGACTCGGCGCGCGCCCCCCCACCCCTGCGCACCCCGTGGCGGTGGCCGGGAGGACGCAGAGACCTAGGGGCCCGCAGAGCGGCGAGCACTCGCCCTGCAGCCCTTGGCGGGAGAAGCCCGCCCACCCCTGGGGTCGCTGGAAGCTCAGGCCCCAGAGACGCCACAGCCACGCTGGCACGTGATCCGTGTGCCACTCACGTGGTCAGAGAGGCGTGTGTGGGCCTGTTCGAGGTACCCGGGAAGGGTTACAAGCCAGCCGCAGAGTCCGGGCGCGTGCTGCAGAAGCTAAGTCAGGGATGCAGGTGGCGTCAGCCGGGGACGGAGACGCGGTGCAGTCCCGTGCCCTGGGGGAAGGCCAGAGAGGCTCTCCCGTCCGGGGCTGTCCGCAAAGGGGCACTCTGCTGTCACGGGTGTCCTGCCCCATGCCACCCCCTCTGTTTCCTGGTGTTGTTCTGCCTCCACCCAGCCCGGCCCCTGGCTGCTTGGTGCCTGGCTGTGGGCACCTCTGGCCCCTCGGCCCCCACTCCCAGCTTCTAACTGGCCCCTGCCTGCCCGGCGCGCTCGCTCTGCAGTCAGGTCGCAGCAGTGATGCGGTGCTTAGGGGTCTCGGCGCATACCTGCCCGCTGCAGACCACCCCCCCCCCCCGCAGGCCAGCCCTCCTCACACCCCGTTTTGTTGTTGCTCAGATAACCCATGGAGTAGACAGTGCTACAAGTGACGCCCAAGAAGAATAGCATCAAGACATGTTTGTTAATTGTAGCTGTGGGGCCAGTGCTGGGGTTTGGCCCGTGTGCTGCTGGGGATCGAACTCCAGCCCCCACGTGTGCGAGGCGGGACGTGTTCTACCGCTTGAGTCCCATGACCAGCCCAATAACAGCATTTGAAATCATTCTAATGTGCTGAACACACATCTCATTTTCAGACTGATTTCCAGCCTGCGTTTTCCTGGCGGGCGTCATGGTTTCAGCTGGTGCAGCAGAAGATGGGAAGGAGTGAAGGGCCTTAGGGTTCAGAGAATAAAGCTGGGGCTGGGCGGAGAGCTCCGAAGGCTGCAGGCCCCACGTTCACTCCCTGGGGCCCGCCCTACCCCACCCGCATCACGGGGTGTCTCCCTGGGGGTGCCAGCGCCATCAGCCCAAGTAGACTCTGTGCCAGAACCCCTCAACCTTCAGGCCCACGCAGCCTCCGCACTGCTTGGGGGCCGCCTGACGAAAGAGAAGTTGCCGTGTGGGTGAGGGGAGGCGCGAGGGGTGCCTGGGCTGACTCTGCCCTCAGGGACCATCTGGGGTGCTGAGGGTTGGACCAGGACCAGCCGTCAGCCAGGCAAGCACCTTGTCTCTGTGCTGTCTGTCAGGCCCAAGAAGTTGTGTTGTTGTTTTTTTTTTTTAATTTTCTTTTTTTTCTTTTTGGGTCACATCTGGGGATGCACAGGGGTTACTCCTGGCTCTGCCCTCAGGAATCACCCCTGGCAGTACTCAGGGGACCATATGGGATGCTGGGAATCGAACCCGGGTCGGCCGTATGCAAGGCAAACGTCCTACCCGCTGTGCTATTGCTCCTGCCCCAGAAGTTTTTTTTTTTTTTTTTTTTGCCCACGTACAGAGAGATGCCCTTTTTTTGGAGGGCAGAGAAGGCAGGGTGGGGGCATCCCTGGCAGTACTCAGGACTTACTCCTGGCTCTGTGTTCAGGGCTCACTCCTGGTGGGGCTCAGGGGACCACATGGGGTGCTGGGGATCAAACCTGGGTCAGCTGCAGGCAAGGCAAGCGTCCTCCCGGCTCGACTCTGGCCCCAAGAGATGCTTTGTGTGTATCTGCAGAGTTGGGGATCGCATTCCCCCAGGTCAGATTCTAAAAGCTCAGACTCTTCCCCCCCCCCACCTGCCCCCATGCTCCAGCCACACCCCACCGCTACCCAGATAAGCTAAAATCTGCTCTTTGTAAGGTGGCTTGCAAGAGCAGACTCAAGATAGCGCACCCCCTTTCTCATTGTGAAAAGAGTTTGATCCAAAGATTAGCAACAATGTGTCTAGAGAATGTAGCCAGGTCTGGCTCTGCAGAACCTAATCTCACAGACGTTCACGCCTTACTTCCGCCACATGGAGCTGCGAAGAGCCCGCGTGTGTGCACGTGCTGCTTGCAGAGTCCTTGGCGGCTGCGTGGAGATGGAAGCTGGGTGTGAATTCTGCGTGTGCTCGCTCCAGGACTTGCCAGGGCTCTGGGCAGGTTCCACGCTGCAGCCTGGCCGTTGGGTGGAGGGAGGGAGCGAGCCGAGGAATGACACGGAGATGAAGGGCAGAGCCGTGAAGGGGGTCAGCCACACCCTGGGCTGGAGTCTCTCCTGCTTTCCCCAGATATGGCACAGTCGGAGAGCTGAGAGCTGAGAGGAGGGGCCGTAGTACAGCGGGTCGGGCGTTGGCCTTGCTCGAGGCCGACCTGGGTTTGATCTCGGGTATCCCATATGGTCTCCTGAGCACCGCCAGGAGTGATCCCTGAGCACTGTTGGGATCCTCCCCCTTCAAAAAAACAAACAATAAATAAAAGCTGAGAGGGAAGGAAGAGAACTAATGGGCTCACTTGTATTTGCCCAGTGACTGCCCAGTTTCCCTAGGGGAAAGAGAAGGCGTGTTGCGGGCTGGGACCCCTGCATGGCTCCCTTTGTCCGGGCCCTGGTCTGGGCACAGCGCAGAGCCACTGCAGGCCCCAGGTAGAGGCACTGTGACGGAGACGCATCCTGTTTCCCTGCACACGCAGGTGCCCGCTGGCATAGGTACTTCATGGGTGCATCTTACCCGTTACATGTGGAAGGTCAGTGTGTCTGCTGTGAACATGTTTGGAATGAGTCAGAGGGCGTCTGAGAGATAGGACAGTGGGGAGGGCATTGGCCTTGCACACGGCCGGCCCGGGTTTGATCCCCAGCATCCCATATGGTCCCTTGAGCACCTGAGTGCAGAGCCAGGAGTAGCCCCTGAGCACTGCCAGGCGTGCCTTAAACCAAACATTGCCTTCATTAATGATCTGGATATTCCGTTGCGATTCAGACTGTTATTTTACCTCTTATTAATAGGGTATATAGAGGAGTTGCTTTTTAGAAACTTTTAATTATGCTTTACAGGTAGATAAATCACACAGAACATAAAATCTGCCCTTTTCGGGGCTGGAGTGATAGCACAGCGGGTAGGGCGTTTGCCTTGCACGCGGCCAACCTGGGTTCGAATCCCAGCATCCCATATGGTCCCTTGAGCACCGCCAGGGATAATTCCTGAGTGCATGAGCCAGGAATGACTCCTGTACATTGCCAGGTGTGACCCAAAAAGAAAAAAAAATCTGCCCTTTTCAATATTATATTTTATTGTTTTGGGGGGCCATACCCATGGTGCTCTGGGGCCACCCCTGGCCCTGTGTCCAGGGGGACCGTGTGGTGGTCGGGGATCAGATCAGGCCCTTTGTGTGCAAATCACACCTCTAAGCCAGTTCTCTGGTCCCCCTTTTCAATATTAGCTTATTTGGGGGTCACAACCAGCTGGGCTCAAGAATCACTCCTGGTGGGGCCGGGGGGACCATGTGCCATGGCAGAGATCAGACCTGAGTTGGCTGTGTGGAAGACAAGTGCTTTGCTTGGTGCCCTCTCTTCGGCCCCATTTTCAGTGTTTCAGTGCATGGCACAGAGGCAGTCAGTACATTTGTGGTATGCAGTTACCAGCACCGTGCATCTCTAGAACTTTCCTTTCATCCCAGACTTGGCACTCATTAAATGGTTCCAAACATCCCACCTTCCCCTCCCAGCCTCTCTCTCACCCCCCTTCCCATCTGTTTATGAATTTGTCCTGCATGTTTCATAAATTGGAATATTTGTCTTTTTGTGTCAGGCTTATTTCACTTCATATACTATCTCAAATTCAGTGATGTTCCATTGCTTTTTAAAACTGAATAATAGGGGGCTGGAGCGATAGCACAGCGGGGAGGGTATTTGCCTTGCACGCAGCCGACCAGGGTTCGATCCCAGCATCCCATATGGTCCCCCGAAGCACTGCCAGGAGTAATTCCTGAGTGCATGAGCCAGAGGTAACCCCTGAGCACTGCCGGATGGGACCCAAAAAGAAAAAAGAAAGATAAAACTGAATAATAGTTTATTATATAATTGTACCTAATTTTGTTTATTTGTTGCTTATCACCCAACTGGGACAAATATAATAGACTGAAATGGCCTTTTTTTTTTTTTTTTCTTTTTGGGTCACACCCAGCAATGCTCAGGGGTTACTCCTGGCTTTGCACTCAGGAATTACTCCTGGCGGTGCTTGGGGGACCATATTGGATGCCGGGGATCGAACCTGGGTCGGCCGCGTGCAAGGCAAACGCCCTACCCGCTGTGCTATCGCTCCGGCCCCTGAAATGGCCTTTTCTGTTTTTGTTTGGGGGGCCATACTTGGTTGTGCTTACTCCTGACTGTTCAGAGATTACTCTTTGAGGGCTCGGACGCTGGGAATTGAGCGTGGGTCAGCTGCATGCAAGGCAAGCATCTGAACCCCGTCCTGTCTCTCTAGCCCTTGATATTTTTAAATTCTAATTTTATCACCATCATTATTATTACTTGGATTTGAGGCTATAGGCAGTGGTGCTCAGGGGTTACTCCTGACTCTGTGCTCAGGATCGCTCTGGGGCTCAGGGGACCCTATGGAGTGCTGGGGGTTGAACCTGGGTCGGCCGCGTGCCAGGCGGGGGTCCTCCCTGCTGTCCTGTCACTCAAGCCCCCCCGCCACTACTCAAACTTCCATACGTGTTTGTTTCTGCTTTTGTATGAGAAGTTGCTGAATTGAAAGTTGGAATCCTGGAATGAAACGTAGCAAGACTGTCCCGTGTCAGCCTTTCTTTTCCTGGGAAAGTGCTGATTTCTCCTGAGAGGAGCTTGTGGCCTCTTACAGTGAATCCTTGTTGACTTTTTCTGTGCTCTCTGCTAGGGTCCTCAGCAGCCTGTACTCCAGCCTCACCCGAAGATCTATCTCTGGCCTCAAAATGTCCTTTCATCCGTTTCCTTGTATGTCACGGCTAAACTTAGAATGCAACAGGAAAGAATATTTTCGTGTGTGTCCTACTGTAGGTAATAGACGGAGGATCCTGTTGAATTAAAACGTACCATTAATTATCACTGTCACATTTAGTGAATGATTCCTATTGCCCGAAGGTTCTAAAATTACACTTCTAAGTGCATGCTTTCTAAAACGGGTAAAAAGGCAGAAATAACGCGAAGATTGCTGGGCTTTGTTTTTGGACTGGACCTTACGCGCGGCACTGCTGCCAGCTTCCTCTTGGCATCACGCTGGCACGAAGGATGTGCCATGCCTGTTGCGGAGAGGGTCTGTGCGTGCACACTTGCTGCACGCTTCCGCTGTGAGTGTGTGCACGCACACTTGTGGGTGTGTGCATGTACGTTGTTCTCCCGATGCATTCAGGTCTTTACATGCTGGTTGCCTAGTAGGGTTGAACAGAAATGAAAACCTTTGATATTTCTTCTCCTTTATTTACTTATTTTTTGCCTTTTGGGCCATTCCTGGCAGTGCTCAGAGCTCACTTCTGGCTGTGCACTCGGGGATCACTCCTGGTGGGGCCTGGGGGACCATCCTGGGGGCCGGGTGTCGACCCCGGGCCAGCTCTCTCCCTGCTGCGCTATCTCTTTGGCCCTGGTATGCTGCATTTCTTAGCAATATTTTATTTATGGAAGCGATGCTCACTGGTGGATGTTACATAATGACAAAATACTAGAAGCCTTGTAGTTTGTTGCTCTACATTTGAATTGGGTTTAAAATAATTGCTGAATCTGCAGTGAACAGCGGGAATTTTTTCTGCTGTAATGTGCCTCCTCCCTGCCCCCTTCGTGCTGGAAAATAGGAGTCGGGGCCTTGACATGCAGGGCAAGCACTCTGCACTCGGCTCCGTCCTGGCCCTGGTCTGTGTTTTGATCCTATTAGAAATTTTTTTTTTATTAAGAAAAGAAAATCCATGAAAGGAAACTCATAGGACTCAGAAGTATGTGTGTATATTCTATATTATAATTTTTTTCTTTTTTCTTTTTGGGTCACACCCAGCATTGCTCAGGGGTTATTCCTGGCTTATGCACTCAGGAATTACTCCTGGCGGTGCTTAGGGGACCACATGGGATGCTGGGAATTGAACCCGGGCCAGCCATGTGCAAGACAAATGCCCTCCCCACTGTGCTATTGCTCCAGCCCCTGTAATTTTTCTTGGAGGCTGAATTTCTACTGAAGGTATGTTGGAGTCAGTGGTGACTGTCTTGGCTCATATATTAAATAAATGTCAGACACTTGAAGTCCTCTTGTCCATTCAGCTTTGGGGAATTTCAGTGTCTTTTCTGTGTTCCTTTTTACCAAAATGCTTTGTTTTTGTTGTACATCATCCTTTAGACTTGAGACTTTCCTAACCAAAGGAAGAGAAAAGTGTTTTATTTTCATTCTTGAATATTACCCTGAGCACCACCAGAAATAATTTCTGAGTGCAGGGCCAGGTGTAATCCCTGAACATCGGCCGGGTGTGACCCAAAAGCCAAAAAACGAAAGAAAACAAAAACAAAACCCCAAATAGAACAAAACCAAAACCACACCCAGTGTTGAACTGTGTTATCAGAAACATTAATTTTGGCCCAGAGGGCTAGTATGGAGGCTCTGCGCCTCAGCCCGAGCTCCAGCCTCAGTGGTGCCTGGTGTCCCGGGCACCTGGGTGTGGCCCTGAGCCCCCCAAAAACTCCAGTGTAGCAACATGAACTTTCCCCGCTGGTCTTCGTCTGGCCTTCTCAACTCCCGAATGGTCACCGTAAAAAGAAGTCGCCTTGCGATGTCACTAAGCTCAGGCCCTGGAGTAAGGATCCCCACCTGGGTGACGGACACCAGGGGCAGCGCCTCTCGCCCACCCCGAGTCAGCCCAGGAGACTACAGCCCCTTCTTCTGCTTCTCAAGGCCCTCAGAGAGCTTGGCGCGGTGCTGGTTGCTGTCGCTGTTCTTATCAGGCCACGTCAGCGGTGCTCAGGGCTCAGTGCTCACTCCCACTGGGCTCGGGGACCCAAAGGGGTGCTGGGGATCGGACCTGAACATAATGAGATTGTTACTTCGTTTATATGCGTTACTGGCGTGTTGCCTTCTGATGCAAGTGGGAAGGTGCCAGAGCCTGGGTAGGTAGATACTAGTTATATTAACTACACGGAGAACAGGGAGAATGAATGGCTGACGGCCTGATTGTCGAGGAGGTAGGGAGGAAGCTCGTGAATAAGGCAGCCCCGGGTGAGCCCCGTGAGGGGCACTTGAGGGGCCGAGGGGGGCCCAGCCAGGGGAGCCCGTGCTTCTTCTGTCTCTCTGCTTCTCAAGGCCCTCAGAGAGCTTGGCGCGGTGCTGGTTGCTGTCGCTGTTCTTATCAGGCCACGTCAGCGGTGCTCAGGGCTCAGTGCTCACTCCCACTGGGCTCGGGGACCCAAAGGGGTGCACTGGCGTCTTCTCGCAGAGACCCGGGTCATGTGGTCTAAGAGATCGAAGTCAGGGGCAGACACTGGAGTCCGACTGTCCCCTGATAAGCCAAATGTAAGGGATCTCCCAAATGTCAGGCATGTCCACGCTTGCTTATCTGTGTTAACTGTGAAGATTGATTCATTCTTGTGGTCTGGGTTTTGTTTGTGTGTGTGTGTGTGTGTGTGTGTGTGTGTGTGTTTGTGTGTGTTTTGGTGCTCAGACGTTACTCCTGGCTCTGCTCTCAGGAATCACTCCTGGCTGTGCTTGGGGGTCCTTATGGGCTACTAGGGATAAAATCTCTCTGGCCCCTCTTTCATCCTTTTAAAATGAACAAACATGGGAAGTTTTTTTTTTTTTTTTTGCTTTTTGGATCACACCCGGCGATGCACAGGGGTTACTCCTGGCTCTGCACTCAGAAATTACTCCTGGCGGTGCTCAGGGGACCATATGGGATGTTGGGAATTGAACCCGGGTTGACCGTGTGCAAGGCAAATGCCCTACCCACTGTGCTATCACTCCAGCCCAGGTTTTTATTTTAATGTGGTAAATTTTGATCGATATAAGCAAGAGCTGCTTGCAATGCCTATTTTTTTTATTAGATTTTTTTAACTGAATTGGTGCTGGGCCTCCCAATCGCAGAAACTGTGCCATAAGGTGACCGAGGCACCACTTGACACAAGGTGACACAGGGAGGTCTGAGAGGGTGGCCTTAAAGCGAGGAGTTCGTGGAGAAAGAACCTTTTAGACAGACAGAGGGAGTTTAGGCCCTGGACCCCTCTCACAGATCCTTCAGAGCCATCATCCTCTGCGGTGCACTCTTAGCCCCAGGGGGTGGAGGGCCACTCCTGGTGGTACCTGGGGACCCTGCAGATGGGGGATCAGGCCCAGGCTTCTCCATGTAGAGTGCTCTCAAGGGCCCGAGTGATGGCACATCTACCTTCCCTGTCGCTGACCCGGGTTCCATCTCGGAATCCTGTAGAGTCCCCCAGCACCACCAGGAGTGATTCCTGAGTGTGGAGCCAGGAGTAACCTCGGGGCATCGCTGGGTGTGACCCAGGAATAAACACAACAACGCGTGCCCCCGGCCCGGCCCACGGAACCATTTCCTTGGCTCAGATTAGTATTGCGTGGGTGCTGGGAGGGAACCCAGGACCCAGCCAGCCCCGCCCCGGCCCTGCCCCGATCTTCCAACTCACCCGCTGAGTTCAGCTGCTTCCCCGCTTAGGAAGGGGTGACACGCCTGGGGCTGCTCAGGGGTTCCTCTGGGCGCTGTGCTCAGGGCCAGGTGTGGTGGTTCCTGCCTCTCCCAGGACCCTAGGGTAGCCCCGGCTCTGCCAATTTACTGGAATTACAGGTGTCAGACAGTGTTGGGTTTAGAGACCTTTTTCTCTTCAGGCGGTGGGGGCTTTTCAGTCTTGCCATGCCCCCAGAAGTGCTATATAGATCATGGACTCTAAGATGTGTTGGCTGAATTAATGAAGAAGCCCATAGGTTGCTTCCTTCTTTCTTTTTTCCTTTCTTTCCTCTTTCTTTCTCCCTTCCTTCCTTCCTTCCTTCCTTCCTTCCTTCCTTCCTTCCTTCCTTCCTTCCTTCCTTCCTTCCTTCCTTCCTTCCTTCCTTCCTTCCTTCCTTCCTTTCCAGCCAGGTCTTATTTTCACCCCCAGGAGCCTGTTTGAAACCGTGGCAGTGTTCAGACTCACATCTTGCCCCAAGCCGACCCACGTGTGCATTACGTAGTCATGTCAGTGGGCTAAGGGTCTTCGGGGCATCGTGCGTGGTGGCAGGGCGGCCTCATGGCCATAGCCCAGGCCGGCGGCTCCTGGCACTCGCAGGGTTAAGTAGCCAGGTCACCGCCGGCCAAGGTCCAGCCGCCACCCGCCTTCGCCGCGCTCATTAGCGTGGCCGGCCAGGTTTCAGCACCGTCTGTGATTTACATCTCAGGGCCCCTCGGCCGCCGGCGTTCAGGAGAAGCCCCAAAGCCTGATGAATATATATTGGAAGTAAACAGGAGCAGAATTGAAAGCAAAAGCCCTGCCAGGCCTTTCAGCGGCTTCTGAAGCTGCCAGTGGGTCTCTGATTAGCAATGCATGAAGCCAGGGAGCGGGCCGGGATGAGCTTGGGAAAGGCGTTACAGGTGGGCCGCCCCCCGAGGCCCCGGCCTGAGACCACCTTTCTCTTTCACCTGCCCCCGGCCCTTTCTTCCGGACCCACTCTCGGCCCTCAGGCGGCCGAGCACTGCGGGCGGTCCCCCGGCGGCTGGCCCTCCGGGGAGCACTTAAGCCCCGGCTGATTGTTATGCAATGAACCCGCCCAGGCAAAGGGCCCGGCAGGCCCGGGGGCTCCCGGGGACCCCATTATTGGACGGGGGGGTCTGGGCGATTCCTTTTGGGATTCCTTTCCCCCCTGCGCCTGATTGCTACCAGCTTGTCCGGGCCTCTCTCCGAGCCCGCGGAGATCATTAGAAATCTGGGCAGGCCCCGGGCCGCGTGCTCGGCCGCCAAGGGCGGGAAGGGGCGCGGGCCGGTGAGATTAGAAAGAGAATGGCTCAGAGGAAAAGGCCGTGAATGGGCCCCGGATATGCACCCGGGCTGCGGATATGCAGAGATAATCCGCTCCCGCCCTTTGTCTGGCCGGCCTGCACGCCTCCCGCCCGGCCCGAGCCCCGACAGCCCCTCCTGCAGGAGGTGGGAAAGAAGTTTTCCCTTCTCCTGGGCTTCTGCCGCCGGCTCGAGGAAATCCCGGGCCCGGGGGCTTGCACGGCGGCTCAGGCACGTGCCCTCGCCTGCAAGGCCAGGGGCCCGGCCGGGTTCAGGCCCAGCACAGCAGCCCGGAGTACGGCTGCCGAGTACCGCCAGGAGTGACCCCGGGCACGTCCGGCCCCTGCAGCCCACCCGCAAATAAAATTGCTCCTGAGTCTGGTCGCCCCTGTACTTCCCTGAGGAGACCAGAACCGACCCCGGTGCTGTAACCCCGGGACGCAGGGGCCGCACGGGGGCTGGAGTGTGGGCTCGCCCGCAGGGCCGGGGTTCCCCTGCTGGACGGGAACCTGATGTCATGAAGCGTTTGAAATTGGGCACTGGCTCTGAGTCACTTCTTGCATGGACAGAGCTGGGGAGCACAGCAAGCTCGCCGTCTGAGTCTCCGGCGTGGTTTAGGAAGCCTCTGGGCCCCTTCCTGGCTAGTTTTTAATGGAGGAGCACCGTGGTACAGTGTGGGGTTTTTTTTTTTTTTTTGGGGGGGGAGAAGGAGAGGTGTAGCTAAATACGAGACGCCTGAATCTAAATTTAGTTATCTGTTCTGATCAGTATTTTGTAGCCTTGGCCAAAAAAAAAAAAAGTAACAATAAATTTCCCTTCTAGATGGCTCCTTGGAATTATTCTTTCTGGAGACTCGCCAGATGAACTGCCCGCAGGATTAAGTTCTGGAATATCACTTGCCGGGGTGGGGGCGGGGAATATCTGTAACTTTGAATATTTTAACTGTCCAAACTGTCCTCCGCACATGTTCTGTCTCTGGATTAGGTAAAAAAAAAAATCCTAAGTTTGTCAGCCTGTTAGAATTAAAGGTGACATCTGCTTTTAATTGGTGTTTTATTTTCTTCCAAGTCAGTAAAATTTGGTCAGACATGAATTATCAAATTTTGCAGCGCTAAGCAGCTTGTCAGGTGACAGTAAGTGTTGTCTGGCGCTGCTGTACAGATGGGAAGTGTTAACATGTTGATTAATCGCCCAGTGTTCTGATCATGGTTGTAGAGGGTCCAAGCATATGTAACCACTGTCAGCTTCTACGGTTGAAATAGTCGTTTCATTTTGCAGACTCCCTTCATTCCCAGCAACTTGACTCTGAGAATGAGCGCTTAACTAGAAAAGACTCCGTCTTCCAGACTTCAGATGCACAAGGCAATATCCGATGTTTCTCTCTCCTCTGGCTCTTACAGATTTCACAAGCATCTTAAATTCTTTTGAGTACAAAAATTAATTTAAAAAATATCTGAACCTGCGTCTTAAGAGGATGCTGCCGTGGCCGTGCTCCCATTAAGGGAGGAAGTTGTCCATTTGAGGCATGGCAAAGACAGTCTTGCTGGGCCCCCTGTTGAAAAAGAAAATTGATTATCCCTTCTTTTTTTTTTTTTTTACCATTTCCAAAACATTTTAAGATCTAAAAATGTAAAAACGTAAAAATAAAGAAGTCAGTTCTTTCAAGAAGAGCCTGTAAAAATAACTTCTGTCATGCTCAGAACTAAAAAAAGATGAAAGAAAATAATTCCCATCCCGCTGATTACATTTTATTTTTCTAGTCACTTAAAAATGTAAGCGTGCGTCTAATTAGTTTCTTTATATAAAGTGTCTATAAAATCCAACTTCAGGTTTTGCTTTGCACGAAAGAACATCTCTATTTTCTGTTTGAATGTTGGTACTTATAGTAAAGGTAGAATTTTATTTTCAGCAAGGTTTAGGACTTTCAGCAACACTTTTCAGATGAGTTTTTTCAATAGGGTCATATTGGAGTTTAATCCAGATTTTCTTTTCATTGTTGTTGTTGTCTGAATATCTATAAAACGCTTTAGGCAACAGTTTTGTTACCAGGAAATCATTGGGTTATTAAATTTGTTTGAAAATTCTGTCTCGTCCACTGACCTGGGTGTTGATTTAACTTAAAAGATCCAGACCAGAAACTGTGCATGAACTGAAGAGCTTTGTGGCACCTGGTAAGCCACGCCTTCATCCCAGGCCCAGCTAGCAGGTCTTACACCTTTTTTAGAAAATAGTTGCAAAGTTAGAAGATTTAGGTCTTCGAGTCAAACCACCTTTATAGTCATTTTGATGCCTGATAACTTCAGGGTTCATTGCCCCTGTACATTTTTCAAATTATTTGCTTCTGAGTGCATAAGGCTTTAATTTGCCACCTACTGGCAGCCCCCAAATGGGTTTGTAAGAATTTTGAAAGCCAGCTTGCTCAGGCGGCCTCTGCATGGGCTCCTGTTGCTAAATCCTGCAGGACACCCCCAATTCAGCGGGGTGTCGGGGGCAGATGCAAAGGTGGCATCATTTTTAATTTATTTTTTTTAAGATAGGGAATTTCTGTTTTAGATAATATTTTTCTTTGAACCCCATTCCAATGCCTGGTTATTTAAAAATACATATATGTTTTTAGGTACAAGATCTAAACACATTTTCCCAATGTTAAAGTTTAGTTTTTTTTTTTTTTTTTCCTTAGCGGTAAGGGATTTGGGCCACACCTGCCTGTGCTGGTCCATGGTTCCCCTGTAAGAGCTCTCTGGTCCTCTATGGCTGTTTTTTTTTTTTTAATATTGAAATTTGCATAATAATACAAATGTGTTCTGGTCTGGAGAGACTATGCAGGGGTTTAAGGTGCTAAGCTTGGCGCCGCCCCCCTCCCCCCAGGGCCACCCGGAGCGATGTCTGCGCACAGCTGGGGGTGACCCAGCCCCAACCCTAAAATTTTTTTGTACCCTACGGCAATAACAGTGTGTAAATAGCGCTGGCAGTGCAAATAAAGACGGCAGCTATGCCGCAGGACATATGCACGGAGGCTAATCTCAAGCATCATTTTTGAGCTGCTGAAAGTGACTTTTGTCTTGCTCTTTTTGGCTTTCCCTCCTTTCGGTGGTGGTGGGGGCTGGCCCAAGCCTTACACTGCTGAGCTATGTCTGAGTCCTCTTCCACTGAAGAACCTCCACCCTGTCTTTGATGCTCTTTTTCCCAGGCATAAGAGGAAGTTGATAAATCTGTATTTTACTGGAAAGATGACTAAACCTCCAGCGAGGTATTTTTCAAAAACAAACAGCAAGATTTGCAAGAAGGAAGGTACATCTGCAAAACAGGAAAGTAGGGACTGGACAGGTCGGGTGCTTCGCCTTGCTTGCGGCCACACCAGGTTCCAGCCCCCGGACCCCATAGCGTTACCCCCCAGCCCCCAGCACTGACAGGAGTAAGCCCTGAGCACCTAAAGCCTTTCATTGAGGACAGAGAGAGGGGAGAGGGGAGAGGGGAGGGTGCCCCCTGGAGTCCCTGGAAGGCACTCCTGCCTCTGGCTGGGCCCCTGCTGGTGTCTGAGTCGGGCAGGGGGCTGGTGTCTGAGTTGGGGAGGGGCTGGTGTCCGAGTCGGGCAGGGGCTGGTGTCTGAGTCGGGCAGGGGCTGGTGTCTGAGTTGGGCATGGGGCTGGTGTCGTGTCTGAGTCGGGCAGGGGGCTGGTGTCTGAGTCGGGCGAGGGGCTGGTGTCTGAGCCGGGCAGGGGCTGGTGTCTGAGCCGGGTGAGGGGCTGGTGTCTGAGTCTGGCAATCCAGAATTCGTGCTTGACCCACGAGCGTGGCTGTGCGTGGCGGAGGGCCTGAGGGAGCAGGTGCTGCCGGACGTAGTTCCTGTCCTCGGGGGTCGGGGGAGGGGGGGACGCAGTCCTGGGGAGTTGAGGGAGGAGTCGGGGGGCCTGAGAGGTGCTGAGGTTCCTCGGTGCTCGGGACTTTGAGGAATACTCCTGGCAGGGCCTAGGGGCCTTGTGCACTGCCAGGGATGGTGGAGGGTGCTCTGATGATATGCAGCCCCAGGACCAAATTGGGTGGTTCCTCTGCACTGCACGCAGTGCCGAGGGTTGGGCCGGGCACTCTGGTACATGCATGCCAGGGATGGGCACTCCGGTACATGCATGCCAGGGATGGGCACTCCGGTGCATGCCTGCCAGGGATGGGCACTCCGGTGCATGCCTGCCAGGGATGGGCACTCCGGTGCGTGCCTGCCAGGGATGGGCACTCCGGTGCGTGCCTGCCAGGGACGGGCACTCCGGTGCGTGCATGCCAGGGATGGGCACTCTGGTGCATGCAGTGCTGGGGACCAACCAGTCTTACCTCTCCATCCCCGGGGAGTATTCAGATGGAGATGAGGCGTGGGGCAGGAGGAGACCCTAAGGGGTCTTCCAGGAAGGGGATCTCATGGCTGTGCCCACCCACTTCCTGCTGGTCTCACGCGGTGGCCTCTCCCCCCCCTCGCATCCCTTCAGGCGGACGTCTCCCCTGTCCTTCCCCGAGAGCCCACCTCTGTCTCCTGTCTGAACTCCTCTGTCTCTGTCGCTGTCACTGTCTCTGTGCTCCTGGAGGCTGGAGGTCTCTGTTGGCGTCTGTGACCCAAGGAAGGAGACAGAGTCATAAGTGCGAGCTAAGAAGCTCTTTATTCGAGCCAAGCACACTTACTGGTCGGCAGGGTCCCCTGCACCGAGGGCGACCCCATCTCCCTGCAGACGTCCCCTTTTATCCCCTTACTTGGGTTCGGACCTTCCTGCCTTGGGTTGGCCCCTCCCTGGACCCTAGGGTTGTGCTTTTTTATTGTTTTTTTTTTCCCCCTGGGTGGTTTATTCCTTCCTTGCACCCCTTGCCCGTAAACTCAGCTTGTGCTACCCGACTTCCTTTGCCCCCGTTTGGGTGCTTTGCCTCTTATGGCCTTGCACTGTCGCTTATTCTTCTGCTTTTACAGGCCTTCCCAGAACTTACGCCAGTGGTGGTCTCAGCCAGGTTACAGATGAACCCGGGTATCCTGCGCAGTGTGCCCTCTTAGCAGTAAATCGCTGCCTTGTGGGACTGTGGCTGATGCTGAGTCCCCAGTGCTAGTTCTCGCAGCCTTCCAGGCTCAGCCGTGGACTCCTTGCAGGAACACCAGCCCTCGGTTGGGTGCCAGGGGAAGGAAGGGAGGAAGGAAGGGTGGGAGGGAGGAAGGAGGAAGGGAGAGGGAAGGAAGGGAGGAGGAGCGAAGGGAGGGAGGCAGGCACTGAAAGATGCCTCCTGCCACCCCTCCCACTCCCGGGCCCCAGTCCTCACTGAGGGTCCTGTAAAGCACCTCCTGCTGCCCTCCTTCCGGTCCCTCCGGCTGGGGCATACCCGAGTCAGGATGGCTTCTGCCCCCGGAGCCGCCTCTCCGGCCCCCAGGACAGGAGCCCCCGGCATCTGTGTGTCTGCTCCAGTGGCAGGTGAGGTAGGGATGGAGCCCAGCCTGGCTTCCTGTCGCGCCCAAGGCCTCTCTGCTGGGGTCAGATACTCCATCAGAGCTGGCCAGGTGGCCGCCAGCCCGTGGCTCGGGTGGGAAGGACACAGCCCGACGTGCGTGGGGAGGGAAGGGCTGCGGTCTTGCCCAGAGAGCCTGACTTACCAACACGAACGCGGGAACTGTGCGTGATTGGAACAGTGAGAGGTGCTCTTCTGACGTCTAGCTTTTAGAAGCTGTCCAGGTGGATGAGGGAGAGAGTGAATTACCCTCAGGTCTGGATGTATGTGTGAAACCGCTCCGTGTCTGGACAGACAGACCCAGAAACACAGTGGAGGAATTATTTTCAGAGCCCAAACCATCCGTCCACACATGGCTGAGAAACCACCAAACATGAAGGCACTTATGAACTGTAGTAGCTCGTGTGAGATTAGACTGGTGAGCTTCAGTCTTCCCGGAAGAGTTGAATTAGGCTTTTAAGTTTGTTTGGCTGCTTTTTTAGGCTTTTTGTTTGTTTTTTGCCACACCTGGCAACACTCAGGGCTTACTCCTGACTCTGTGCTCAGAGATCACTCCTGGTGGTACTGAGGGGGCCATATGGGGTATTGGTGATCGAACCCAGGTCGACCGCCTGCACAAACACTCTTGCTGTAGCCTTGAATCAGACTTGAACTAGGCATTTGCTCTTCCAGGGCCAGCTGGGCCGTTGTTGGGCCTGGGGGTTCTAGGCCATGGAGCTGGCACATAGGGGCTCTCACGGGGCCCCTTCTCGCTTTTTGCCCCCAAATTCTCATGCGTTGGTCACTCATGGCTAAAGCATACTGAGTAGGGATTACCGCTGGGATGCAGCGAGAGCTGGGGAGGATGGAATCAGAGTTTCTTGCATTTCCCCCCTCCTTTGTGGTGTGGGGCATTGAATCGAGGTCCTCACGCGTGAAAGGCAGGCACGCCGCCGCCCGTTCCCCAGGCCCTGCCCTTGCCAGCTGTGCCCACCGCAGGGAGAAGGAGTTCTTGGGCAAGTCAGAGTCTGGGAGAGAAGCGCCTGCGGTCTGCCGGGCGGCCGGCCCGGGAGCCAGGGCTATTTCGAGTCCGCTCCTATTCATGGGGCGGACCTCAGGGTGGTGGTGGGGGGGGATGCTGTGTGCCGTCTCTGGATGACCTGCGACACCATCCTGGGTGGTTGCCATAGAAACCAGCTATTTTGAACAGCGCGTGTCTATTTTATTTAGACCCATACAGATGAGCACACTTAGCCCAGCAGCTCGCGAGCACTCATCACCGTCTGGAGAAGTGTCGGCAGTGACTGGGTTGGGGCCTGCAGTGAACTTCTTCAGTGTGTCTCATTCATTCATTCATTCATTTATTCATTTGTTTGTTCGTTCATCCCTTCATTCAGCTGGGATCACACACACGTGTGGTTGTGGTGCTCCCTGGAGATCCCGTGGTTTCTGTGCCTCATCCTCACCTGTGATGCTGGGGGGGGGCCACTCTGAGCATGGTGCTCACACACAGGTGTCTGTGGTAACTAGAAGACACGCACGCACACACATACACACACACTCACATGCACATGCACGCACATGCGCACACATGCAGTCATGGACCATCATGGGGGTGGGGTACACTGGGCCCTGGGCACTATTTAGCGCCCCCTCAGGCTTTTGGGAGTATTTTTCACTGCTATTATAAGGTCTTTTCTATATTGAAGTCGAGAAACAATTTGTAATCTCAAAAGACTGACTTTTTGGTTCATGAGAGAGAAAGAATAATTGGACCAAGGAGAGAGGAAAGCAATTTAAAATATCCACATGGGGGGCTGGAGCAATAGCACAGCGGGTAGGGCGTTTGCCTTGCACGTGGCCAACCTAGGTTTGAATCCCAGCATCCCATATGGTCCCCTGAGCACTGCCAGGAGTAATTCCTGAGTGCAGAGCCAGGAGTAACCCCTGTGCATTGCCGGGTGTGACCCAAAAAAAGCAATAAATAAATAAATAAATAAATAAATAAATAAATAAATATCCACATGGTGGGGAACTGAAATCATCTAAGTACAAGAGAAGAGAAGGAGTGCTTTGCTAACTTCCTGGGACTGGCTTACAGGACCTCATCTTTCCGTCCCAATTTAAAGGAAGCCTCTTGCCTCCTGAAGAGATTCATTTTTTTTTTTTTTTTTTTTTTTTTTTTTTTTTTTTTTTTTTTTTTTGCTTTTTGGGTCACACCCAGCGATGCTCAGGGGTTACTCCTGGCTTTGCACTCAGGAACTACTCCTGGCGGTGCTTGGGGGACCATATGGGATGCCGGGGATCGAACCCGGGTCGGCCGCGTGCAAGGCAAACGCCCTACCCGCTGTGCTATCGCTCCGGCCCCTGAAGAGATTCATTTAAAGAAAAACTTAAAGATCTGTGTGCCTTCCATCGCAGCATTATCATTAGTGTATTCTAAACCAGAGCAAACTTCCCCTCTTGAAAAAAATCCCAACTTCTGAGACAGCTTAACAGAGTCAGTTTTAATCTGAGGAAAATCAGTGTCCTTAACTGATTGTCAATATTTTGGTGGTGTATTTTTTCAGTGTTCTGTGTTAACTTTAGAAATTCTTTCAGGAGACTGGCTGAACTTTCTCCCAGAGCCTGACTTCCTAGTTAACTCTAATTTTCTCAGTGTTGTTGCTTAAGAAGCTATTGAGTTCCTTCTCTCCCGGTGCTGGCTTGCTTGTCTTTGATTCCTGCCAGCCCTACTCGGCTAAGATTTTACATGATAAAGGCAATCGGTGGAACTAATCCTGGAAACTTTCTGTTTGCTCACAGAACACCTCCCGGCTCCGAGAGAGCCAGCGCCTCATTTGCATCCTCACACACTGGCGAGGGCGAGGGAGGCTTTCAGCTGGAAATGTGACTGCATCTACATTTCCCCGGGGAGGAAAGGTTAACCGCCACGCAGGTTAATGGGGACACATCTCTTTTTAGGGTATAGAGTGTCACAACTTAACCAGGCAGCCGCCTGCTTTCTTCTTACTGTCCTTTAGACCCTGGAAGTAGATACCAGTGCAGATAAGAGGGAAATGGAAATTGATCCTCGAAGGCCACACCAGCAAACCCGCATCTCGGTCTTGAAAGTGGGAAGAGCATTTCTGGAATGAATTGACGGATATAGTCCCCAGAGTTCAAAAAAGATTTCCCTCTTCCCTTTGAGAAGTTTGCTCCCAGAGTACAAAGTTCACATATTTATAGTGTTTACTCGAGCAGTTTGTGTGAAATGATAAGCACCCACATCCTTCTCTGACTCGCCTCCTCAGTGGAAGCCACGTTTAACAAAAGTCGGTTAACACATTCCTGATTTCATGGTAGCCAGCAAATAGAAACGCCACATATTAGCAGGGGAAGGCGTTTTGTTTGCCTGTTAAGTGTGGAAAGCAAAGAGTTCTCCTTGCTTGCAGCCTGACTTGTGCGGATTGTAAGAGTGGGAGAAAGTCGCCACCTCTTTTTTCCTTATTAAATACTGTCTGCGGCTCTCATCTGGAAGTCATCAATATTGCTCAGCTACGTGTTGTCAAGTAGGTACAAGACGTACATTAGACAGCATGAAAGCCAGATCCAGCAATGCTGAAAGACAAGGCGAATTTCTTTCTTTCTTCTTCCTCCCTCCCTCCCTCCCTCCCTCCCTCCCTCCCTCCCTCCCTCCCTCCCTCCCTCCCTCCCTCCCCCTTCCTTCCTTCCTTCCTTCCTTCCTCCCTCCCTCCCTCCCTCCCTCCCTCCCTCCCTCCCTCCCTCCCTCCCTTCCTTCCTTCCTTCCTTCCTTCCTTCCTTCCTTCCTTCCTTCCTTCCTTCCTTCCTCCCTCCCTCCCTCCCTCCCTCCCCCTTCCTTCCTTCCTTCCTTCCTCCCTCCCTCCCTCCCTCCCTCCCTCCCTCCCTTCCTTCCTTCCTTCCTTCCTTCCTTCCTTCCTTCCTTCCTTCCTTCCTTCCTTCCTTCCTTCCTTCCTTCCTTCTATGGGGATCTAGCCCAGGACAGACCACAAGAATCTATTTAGCTTTCTTAAGACTCTTTTTACAGGAGCCCGCATTCTAGAATAACTTGATTTTCTGCCCCTGAGCAAGGAATTCAGATACAGGCACCCCGGTTCGCAAGAAGGGTGGTGGTCAGACCAGATAACCAGACCCATATCACATGACCCGTATCACAAGACCCAGGACTGCCCCCAGAACCGGGACATTCCTGAATATTGGCGCGAATACTGATCTCTAAAACCATAGGCTAAGGAGTGATGTCCTTTTAAATGGATTGGTTAAGAAAGTTTGCAATATTACAAATCTATTGGCTATGAAATGCGCGGGCTCTGCTGTAACGGCCGGGGAAGGCCTATATAAGATCTCCTTTGGAGAAGCTCGGGGTCTTTTGCCCAACCTGCTGGACCTGCGTGTCCGTGTAGGCGGCTGGACCCTGGCTAGCCAGTCTTACAATAAACCCTGCTTGCTGTTTGCAGTCTCTGGAGTCTCTTTGTCGTTATACGGAGATCTCGATCCGCGCCCTAACACCTTCCTTCCTTCCTTCCTTCTTCCTTCCTTCCTTCCTTCCTTCCTTCCTTCCTTCCTTCCTTCCTTCCTTCCTTCCTTCCTTCCTTCCTTCCTTCCTTCCTTCCTTCCTTCCTTCCTTCCTTCCTCTCTGCGTCAAACTCGGTGAAGCTCAGGGGTTCCTCCCAGCTCTGCATTCAGGAGTTACTCCTGGCAGTGCATGGGTACCATATGGGATGCTGGGGATAGAACCCAGGTTGGACGCATGCAGGCAGACGCCCTCCCCGTTGTCCTGTTGCTTCGGCCCCGAAGATGGAGTTCTTAGTTAACCAAGCCCAGCACCCACAGTGGACAGTATGGTTTAGAAGTTAGATTTCATGACGTTTTGCAGTTTGCGTGCACAAAGGCTTTATCAGTCTTCCCCATCACTGTCAAATATTTTAATATTCTTACTCAGAGTAAGTTGTGTAGACAGGCTGCCCACTTTGCCAGAGGCTATACAGAGAGACTTCCAGATAAGCATGCACATGCGTGCTCTCACACACACACACACACATGCACACACATATGCACACAAATGCACACACACACACACACACACGGAGCTCCGAGTCTGCCCGCAGCCCTTCTGGGGTCCTTCTGGGAAATCACTCTCACGCAGAGGGGCGTGTACATGAGACAGCTCACGAGTGGGGTTTTGGGCCTGGAGTTTTGGGTTGCAGGCAGTTTTCAGGGCTGGAGGTTTTGGTGCCTCTTTGCTGCTAAGTGTGTATCAGACACGCGCAGGGAGAACCAAAAGGAACTCCGGGTCCTGAATCTGCAGAGTTCACTAGGAAAGGGGGTTCGTGGTTTTGTTTGTTTGTTTGGGCTTTGGGGGCCACACCCAGTGATGCCCAGGGTGAATCCTGACTGCTCACCATCCTTTGGGTTGGTGTTTTGGTTGTGAACTCTCTCGGAGCCAGCCACTGCCCTTCCCGACCCCCCACAGTCCTTTGAACCCCCTGGTCACCGGTTTATTTTCTCTGTTCTTTTCACCTACAAGCCAGTGTTGTACAGCTGTAAATCTGGCTCATATTTTAATTAAAAAAAAATCCAGAAAGATTGCTGGTAATACTAGCTTCTCATTGCTAGAAATTACATTTCCCCTTAAAGGAATGTTGCTAGAACATACCCCAGTCAATGAGGGTTGAATTTCCCAGGATCACTCAGCTAGGGCCCCTGCCTTTGGGGCCTTGGGGGTGTACCCAGTAATGTTCAGGGCTCTCTCAGGAGGGCGTGGGCCAGCTGCTCGGCAAGTGTTCCTACCCCACGCACCGTCTCTCTGACTCTCAGGTAATCCTTTTATAGAATTTTCAAGTCTTTTTAAGTCTTCTTGATAGTTTTTACTATTTTTCTTTGATTTAGTTTTCTTCAAAGACTTCTCTGATCCATATATTGGATAGTCGTCGTTATATTTAGCATTTGTAATTTTTATTCCTTTTTTGGGGGGGTCACCTCCAGCAGTGCTCAGGGCTTACTCTGGCTCTGTGCTCAGGGATCACTCCTGGCAGTGCCCAGGGAATGCTGAGGAATCGAACCCTGGCTGGCTGCATGTGTAGGGCAAGAGCCCGACCTGCTGTACTATCACTCCAGCCCCACATGGGTATTTTTTCCTTAGCTTTTTGTTTTGGTATATTTAACATTTTAATAAGCTTTTTCCTGGGGCTGGAGCGATAGCACAGTGGGGAGGGCATTTGCCTTGCATGCAGCTGACCCAGGTTCGATTCCTAGCATCCCATATGGTTCCATGAGCACCGCCAGGAGTAATTCCTAAGTGCAGAATCTGTGCATCACCGGGTATGACCCAAAAAGCAAAAAAAAAAAAAAAAGAAGAAGAAGCTTCTTCTTTTTTACCTTCCATTTCTTGAGGTATTATCATGCATGAAAATATATAGACATTATCATGTATATGATAAAGCAGGTATATACATGCATGTACATACACAAGAACACAGATTATACAACCTGTATTACATGTTACATATGGTATGGGTCACTGTCACTGTCATCTCGTTGCTCATTGATTTGTTCGAGCAGGCACCAGTAACATCTCTCATTGAGAGACTTATTGTTACTGTCTTTGGCATATCCAATAAGCACGGGGAGCTTGCCAGGCTCTGCTGCGTGGGCTCGATACTCTCGGTAGCTTGCCGGGCTCTCCAAGAGGGGCGGAAGAATTGAATTCGGGTTGGCCGCATGAAAGGCAAATGCCCAACTGCGAAAATATATATAACATGTAACATCTTATGTATGTTATATATGTTCCCTTTAGTTACCCTTTTTTTTTTTTGTTAGTTTTGTTTTGGGGCTACCCTCGGCAGTGCTCAGGGCTTCCTCCTGGCTCTGTGCTCAGGAATCACTGCTGGTAGTGCTCGGGGAACAATATGGGATGCCAGGGATCAGACTCCAGTTGGCTGCGTGCCAGGCAAATGCCCTCCCCACTGTGCTGGGGCTCCTGCCCCAAGTGGCCCTTTGTTTCTGGGGTGAGTCTTGTTGTGTCCATTCTCCACCGAGGCCTGCGACCTCATTTCTGAGCACGTCTATTTTCCTAGTTTCCATTCCTTCCTTGCTTTCTGCCGCTTCTTCCCACCCGGGTTCCAGCCGGGCCTGAGACGGCGGGCCGGGCCGTGGTTCTGATCTCCTGCGGGCCGCAGTTCTGATCTCCTGTCCCCGGCCCTCCTTCTCTCGCATCTCTCTCTCTCCGGTGACTTCATTTCAGTCCTCATTTCTCTCCCCTACAAAAACAATGTGCGGAATTTCGCCGTGGACGCTCTCCCTGGCTCAGTTTCTATTCCAGCCTGTTCTCTTGGTGCGGGCCCCGGCAGGCACCTGACACCCAGCCTGGCGCGTGTCGGGAAGTTGGGATGAGAGCTCCGGAAACGGCTCCTTCAGAAGCCCTTGACCGCAGCACGTCTCCTGTTCTTTGTTTTCTGTTTGTTTCCGGCCCTCCCCCAGCCCTGCGCAGGGCTTCCCCCCCCTCCCCCCGCTCTGCTCTCAGACCACTCCTGGCAGGACTCCGGGCCCCTGGGGGCTCCTGGCATCAGACTCAGGTTGGCAGCACCCTGCCCGCCATGCTAAGGCCCGGGCACCCCTCTGGTCTCTCCTCTCCTTTCGTGCCTCGTTGCCACGCCCATCGCCCCTGCTGCCCTGTGCTCATGCGACAGCACCCAGCTCCTTCCTTACCCACGCTGCTCCTGCCGAGTGCCCACGTCACGGCACCCGCCCTCAGACGGGCCTTTTTCCCTGCCACGAGGGATCTGTTCACGCCCAGAACCCAGGTCCTCGGGGCAGGCGTGTCAGCGGCCCTCCGGCAGCGATGGCTCTTGTCCCCGCTCTCCCACGCTGACCGGAAAGTCTGCAATTAAGAGAGAAAAGCAGCAATTCAGAGTACAGCGGTTTACTAACCGGGCTGGTGCTGCCGAGAACAAACGATGTTACGTACATCTGAATTCTTACAAGCGATGATTATTTCTGACCTTTATGCCAAAAATAAAGCCGATTGTAAATTAAATCTCATTCCTTCCCTAACCCCAGCCCATGTCCCCACTCCTATTAAAATCTCCCTGGAACTATGAAATCACAGGATCTAGAAAATGAAAGGGATCTGTAATTGCAACCCTAAGTTTTGTGATTCTGTAGCTTTTCATAACTTCTTTGCTGTGTCTCTACTGCTGTTGAAATGTTTTCCAAGTGAGGATGAAAACTGCCCACTTTTTCCTCACCATCACAAGACATTGCATTCAGGTATCATATTTGCCATTTATGTTTAATTTAAAGGGACTATGAAAAGCATATTTTTAAGAATTGAATTTTAATTAGTCTCTCATGTTAAGTGATTAGGGGCCATGATAAACAATGAGTGTCAGCAGGCGGATAAGTGCTAACATTCATCTCCAGAGCACTCAGAAGACTGGTTAAAACTTGAGGCCCAGGGGCCAGAGCGAGAGCATGCTCAGTGGGGGAAAGTGTCTGCCTTGCACGAGGCTGACCCAGGTTTGATCCCCGGCATCCCATGTGGTCCCATGAGCACAGCCAGGGGTGATTCCTGAGTCTGTTGGCAGGAGGAACCCCTGAGCATGGGCGGGTGGGGCCCAAAAAACCACACCGAACCGAACCGAACAAAGGAACCGGAGGCCCTTGGAAATTTGCTCTGTCCTCTGCGGGCCCCACTGTGCCTGCGGTCCACCCTGCCCCTGGCGTCCTCTCGGTCAGGGGATTCTGAAGGGGAGGAGCTGGGCTGCCACCTTCCATTGTGCTTCAGTTGCGTTTAATTCCCTCACCCAGGGCCGGGTGCTCGTGGTACCAGCACAGCTGGGTGAAAAGGAGACGGACCCCTGGAACACCTGGTCACTCAGATGGCCGCCGGTGGTGGGCTTTTGGGGGACGGGACAGAACAGTCGCTAATGCCCAGCTGGCCTTCTTGGTGATTCTGCAGTTCCGGGCAGCCGGCTTTCCTCGGATTAGGGCACGGGGAGAAGAGTGGTCAGTCAGCGGCGTCTGGTCACTGGGCTCCTCCTGTCAGTGTGAGCTTGGTGGCTGCATTTCCAGCCTTCCTCCAGCCCTCCGTGTGGGCGCACCCATGACGCGGCCGCAGCTGTCCGGCAGGGTGGCATTTGGAGCAGCGTGTGGCAAACACTCCTCCATCTGCGCGCGGGGAGTGAGGATCTGGAAAGAGCTGGCGGGCTCACCCTGACGGTCTCCCGCGGTTCCGGGGCTGCAGGACGGGGCGGGGTAGGATGGTGGAGGGAGGAGCTGGAGCCTGGGGGGGGGGGGGAAGTGCTGGTTCCCGTGTGCGGCAGGGCCGGGTGCTCGTCAGCTCGGTCCTCCCGCCCCTCCTGTTGCAGCAGCTGTGCCGACTACTCGGTTGGCAGGGGTGCTCCCCGGGGGCCCCCACCTGGCTGTGGAGCTCCTGGTGGCCGCACACGTGGCCGCAGTGTTTGCACACGTTAGTCAGGACACTTGCTGGGGGCGGCACTGTCATGTGTCCGGGTGGCAGTGCCACCCACATCAGTGGCCCGGGGTTGAGCTCCCTGGCTGCTGTCTTGGGGCGGCTGGTCCACTGCTCAGGGCCTCTGGGTTTCGCTGATTTCCGCTGAACAAAAGCAAAGCACTTGGTCAGTGTCTGTGGCCACAGAAGGGACTCTCGGCCCTTTGCTCTGGGAGACCCTGGGGATGGTGGGCCGGAGGCTTCCTCGGAGGTGGATGGGCTCAGTGTGCCTTTCTCACTTACCTGCCTAGGTTTTTATCTGTTTGTTTCTGTTTTGGGGCCAAACCTACCATTGCTTAGGGTTTACTCCTGGCTGTGCTCAGGGGGCCATATGGGGTGCTGAAGATGCTTAATTTTCAGCTCAGGACGTGTGAGTAATTAGTAGAGATGCATAAAGCTTTTGCTTTCTGTGGAAACCGGGACTCAAGCCTGTGCATTTCTCCGCAGGCAGCGGAAGACGTCACTTTCATCGGGCCTGACACGCACGCCATTCAGGCCATGGGCGACAAGATTGAAAGCAAATTATTGGCCAAGAATGCGAAGGTTAACACAATCCCTGGCTTCGATGGAGTGGTCAAGGTGAGAAGGGATTTCAGCCTAATCTTACCTCCGGGCACGGCCTCCGGTCAGTGGAAGAGGGAACGCATTGTTGCTTTGTATTGGGTGTTCCTTAAATGATACACCAACCATGGAAAATATTCCTGGCCTTGTCTCTACTGTCCTTGGGTGTCAGCCTCATGTGATGCTACCCTACACTCCACAAATGAGTGCAGTCCTCCTATGTCTGTCCCTCTCTTTCTGACTCATTTCACTTAGCATGGTACTCTCCATGTCCATCCACTTACAAGCCGATTTCAAGACTTCATCTTTCCTAACAGCTACATAGTATTCCATTGTGTAGATGTACCAAAGTTTCTTTAACCATCGTCTGTTCTCGGGCACTCGGGTTGTTTCCAGATTCTGCCTATTATGAGCAAAAGTTCACAACTTTCTGTTTGGAAATTGAAATGGCCGTCCACAGGCTGTACTTCCCGTGGGCGAGTCTGGGGTGGGTGGCCTCAGTCGCAGGCCGCTGGGATGGGCCCCGCCTCCTCTCCCCGCCCCAACTTGCACAGGAATGAGGCAGAGGCGAGGGACCGTGTGTTCCCGACACGGAGCGTTTGTGCTGGAGAGCGTGTGGGGGTGCTGGTGCCCAGGGCCCTGAGATGGCTGGCGGGGCTGTGGCTGTGCCGGGGGGCACGGGTGCCCAGCGGGTCTGGGGCGCCACCCCCGAGCGCAGCGCTGCCAGGAGGGGTCGGGTGGTGGGGGTTCACGAGGCCTGTGTTACTTAGACAGAAGCGACCGCCCCGGGGCCATCGGGGTTGATGCCCCCTATCTCGGCTTATTTTTGTTTGGGGCCCACTCCAGTGGTCCATAGGGCTGACTCTTGGCTCTGTGCTCAGGGATTGCTCCAGGTGGGGCTCAAGGGAGCATTTGGGGTGCCAGAGATTGGGCCCCTGGGCAGCTGCTTGTAAGGCAAGTGTCCTCCCCACCACCTCTCTCTCTCTCTCTCTCTCTAGCCCCTGCTTTTTTTTTTTTACTTTTTTTTTGGGGGGGTGTCACACCCAGCAATGCACAGGGGTTACTCCTGGCTCTGCACTCAGGAATCACTCCTGGCAGTGCTCAAGGATCATATGGGATACTGGGAATCGAACCCTGGTTGGCTGTGTACAAGGCAAACGCCCTCCCCGTTGTGCTATCGCTCCAGCCCCTAGCCCCTGCTTTTGCCCCTTTAGAAGTTAGACCCTGGGTAGGAGGGCGTTTGCCTTGCAGGTGGCCAACCCAGGTTTGTTTTCCAGCATCTCATAGGGTCCCCTGAGCCCCACCAGGAATAAGTCTTGAATGCAGAGCCAGGAGTAACCCCTGTGCATCGCCGGGTATGACCCAAAAAGCAAAAAAGAAAAAAAAAAGTTAGGCTCTGATATGGGGGAAACTGCCTTCCAAAGAGGCAGGGGGAGGGTTGGGGTTGGGGGGAATACTGGTGGTCATTGGTGGAGGGGAATGTGCACTCGTGGAGGGATGGGTGTTCAGTCATTGTATGACTGAAACCCAAACATGAAAGCTTTGTAACTGTATCTCACGGTGATTCAACTAAGAGACTGTGGTCTGGAGTGATAGTACAGAGGGGAGGGCGTTCCCCTTACACGAGGCCAACCCGGATTCTACCCTTAGTACCCGACATGTTCCCCCAGGAGCCATCCCTGAGTGCGGAGCCAGGAGTAAGCTCTGAGCATCGCCGGGTGTGACCCAAAAAGCCAAATAAATCAATGAAAGTTAGGCTCTGGCCCCGTGGAGGCACCTGCCTTGCAGGCCCGAAGCCAGAGTGGCTTCGAGTCTGAACCCTGCCCTGACCCACGTGTCCGCATGTACATCACAGTACTGCATGGCTGCGGCGTGTCACTCGCGTGTGGCCAGTGCCTGCTCTGGCGTGTGCGGGCTCAGCTCACGGCAGGAACGGCAGCTTTATTTTTATTATTATTATTTTTCAGTTTCTGGGCCACATCTAGGAGTGCTCAGGGCTTAATCCTGGCTCTGTAGTCAGGGATCACTCAGGGCAGTGCTCAGGAGATCATCTGGGGTGCCGAGGCTCAAACCCAGGTCATCTGTGCCGAGACAAGCATCCTACGCCCTGCTGTGCTAGCTCTCCAGCCTCAGTTGTTGCCCCTTGAATAGGGGTTTCATTCTGGATTCTGAGGAGGACATTTTCTCTCATTGGCCACACTTGCCCTCGGCCATCTAAACTATATTCTTTTTTCTTGTTTTTTTTTTTGCTTTTTGGGTCACACCTGGCAATGCACAGGGGTTACTCCTGGCTCTGCACTCAGGAATTAACCCTGGCCGTGCTCAGGGGACCATATGGGATGTTGGGAATCGAACCCAGGTTGGCCACGTGCAAGGCAAACGCCCTCCCCGCTGTGCTATTGCTCCAGCCCCTCTTTTTTCTCTTTTTTTTTTAACTCTTTGGGGTCACACCCGGCGATGCTCAGGGACTACTCCTGGCTCTGTACTCAGGAACTACTCCTGGCGGTGCTTGGGGCACACATGAGATGCTGGGAATCGAACCGGGCTTGGCTGCGTGCAAGGCGGATGCCCTACCCGCCGTACTATCATGTGGCCCATTAATTATATTCCTGGCGACTACTCTGTCAAATCTCAAATCTGATTATCTGTCCTGGATACCTCTCCTGAACTTTGAGCAGCTTATCTAGCTGTTCCTTTTCTCCTTCTTTCCTTTTTTGGTTTCGTTGGTCCTTGGCCACACCCAGCTGTGCTCCGGGACCCGGGTTTTCCACACGCAGGCGAGCGCCTTAACCCCTGTCCCTGCTCAAGCCTGGCTGCTCCCTGACCTGGGAGAGCTGTCCTGGGTCACAGGCTGTGCACTCTTCCGCCTCTCGTCCCTGTCTGCATTTCCTCTGTGGCACCATCACCGGGTCAGGCTCCCGAGACGGCCACCAGCAAACCCACGGAGCCCCACTGGCCACTCGCAGGGCCTGGGCAGAAGGGTCCGTGGCGTCCTGCCCTGAACCACTCCTTCCTGCCCACCTAAGAGCGTCCTGGCCTTTCCCCACCCCGTTTCTCAGTCCTTCTCACACCCCTCAGGGGAGTTCGTCTCCGCACCCTCTGACCCGCCCATGCCTCTCCCGGTGATGCTGACGCCCGGTGCCCACTCCGGCCTCCGCCGTGCGCCGTGGCCTCCCCTGCAACTGGGCTGCCTTAGCCAGTCCTGGTCCATTCCGACAGGGAGGCTCCAGGAGCCTCAGAAGTCCAGGCTGAGGGCCGGTGCCAGAGGACAGCAGGAGGATTTGCCTTGCACGCTGCTGACCTGGGTTCTATCCCCGGCACAGCCCGAGCCCGCCAGGAGTGATTCCTGAGTGCAGAGCCAGCAGTAAGCCCTGAGCACTGCTGGGTGTAGCCCGCCCCCCAACAAACACACACAATCCAGATGGAATAACTTCCTGTGGCCTGAGCTTGGAGCTGCTCCCCCTGGCCTCACTGGAGGCGACTCCGCGTCTCCGCCCGGGGCTGTGCAGCTTCCCTCTGCGCCTGCGCCACCCTACGGGGGTGCTCATGCGTCTGCTCGGGCCTCAGCCCTGCTCGGGAGTGCTTCCGCCCCACGCCGCCTCCTCGGCCGCTCCCACCCTTGCACACATTCCTCGCCGGGGTGTGCCCACAGATCAGATTGGGCTTCTCTGCTGCTCTCCCCTCACCGCCCGCCTCTTTCCCACCTGTCATGGTCTCTCTGGCTGATACTAAGGTCACGCAGTGTGTCTGACCTCGCTGGACGTGTCATGCCTTTCATAGGGAACAGGCCAAACCCACAAAGTCTGCCCTCGTGGGCTCCTGCTGGACGGCCGTGACCCCTCAGGAAACCCAGAGTCCGTGGTCCGGCTGGTGAGACAGGGGATCTCGCTGGGTGCCCTCCAGTGCCCACCTTCAGGAGGTCCAGCAAGGGCCGGCGAGACAGAACCGTGGGAAAGGTCCTGGCTCTGCGTGTGACTGACAAGGGTTCCGTCCCCGGCACCCCATATCATCCTCCCAGCCCCTCCGGCAGTGATCCCTGAGTTCGGAGCCAGGAGTCAGCCCTGAGCACTGTCAGGTGTGGCCCCAGATAAAAACAACGGCCACAAGAGAAAGCCGGGACCAATCCTAACCCAAAGGCACGTGCACTGCTGCATTCCCCCGGGTGGATCCTGCCCTTTGGGAGGAGGACGGGTCAGGGAGAGCCTCAGTGGATTGGAACCCTGGGACCAGGTGACCTCGCCCCACGCGCTTCTGTGTGTGCCCCCCAGCCAACGAGGGACAGCTGAGGACCGGGATGTGCGTTTCAGTGGGGCCCGCTGCAGGCGCCCTGGAGAGAGAGCATGGGCGAGGGGTGCTGGGCCTGGGCTTTAGTCTCCGCCATCGCCCTGGCCCTGAGCAGGGCCAGTCACAAGGCAGAGACCCCAAGGGCTGCCGGGGTCCCTGTGCCAGCGGCCTCCTGTGTGGGTGACGCGTGAGGGGACTCCGGGCACCCCGCCTCATCCAGCTCAGAGCGGAGACAGACATTCCAGCCCACCCTGCTGCAGGAACGTGGCCCAAGGATTCTGAGCCCGAATACGTCCAGACCGTTCTGTCCTCCAGAGGGTTTCCGCAGCAAGACGGCAGGTTTTGAGGCTCACACGCATTCTCTGAGCCAGCGGCTCTTGGCTCCTGGAAGGAAATTGTAGTTTGGCCCAATGTGAGACCCTCACCTCTGCCATGGGGCAGGGGAGGTGATGGGGGCGGGGTGAGCGGTGGCTGTGAGGCGTCCTGTCCCCACAGATCTCCCTGGGGGTCTTGGTGCCCGTGGCACTCAGAAACTTGCCTCCTCAGGGATCTGTTTGCCAACGTGCATCTGAACCTGAAAAACAAGAAATAGAAAGTAGGGGTTAAAAAAAAATCCACTTATCTCTGTCTTGGATGCTTTAGGTGATTTTATTTTATTATTATTATTTAATTTATTTTATTTTATTTTGCTTTTTGGGTCACACCCGGCGATGCACAGGGGTTACTCCTGGTTCTACACTCAGGAATTACTCCTGGCGGTGCTCAGGGGACCATATGGGATGCTGGGATTCGAACCCGGGTCGGCCGCATGCAAGGCAAACGCCCTACCCGCTGTGCTATCGCTCCAGCCCCTATTATTATTATTTTTAACTTTCTTTTTTCTTTAGATGATTTTAAAGATCCTGTCTCACCCACCGATAATGTTAGCTATTCATGATCTGGGCACTCTCTACCCCTTTTAACACCTGGCGTCTGAGTTAATTGGTTTACTTGGCCCTTGTAGTTGCCTTTTTTTCTTTAAAGATCTTTAGGAGAGGCCAGAGTGATAGTTCAGCGGGGTAGGGCGCTTGCCTTGCATGCAGCTGACCCGTGTTTGAGCCTCAGCACCCCAGTAACCCATATGGGCCCTCAAGCACCACCAGGAGTGCAGAGCCAAGAAAAAGAAAAAAAAAAGATTTTTAGGAATCTTCTTTTGTTGTTTTATTCTTGATAACTTTAATCGATAATTTTCTTTTTTCTTTTTTTCTCTCTCTTTTTTTTTAGTTTAGTACTAGTTCTGTTTCAGGTTTGATTTTAGTTCTGATAAACTTTATACTTATTTTTCTTTTAAATTTGAATGTGTGAATTTCTCCTGCAGGGAACTCCACCTTTAGAACTAACTACACAACTTGTCACCTTTTGTAGTTTAGATTGGTGACTTAAAAGATTACATTTGAGGGTATCTATCCAGATAGAGTTTTGCTGATGCAGATAGTGAAAATTTTTGGAATACTTTGTGGTTTTAGCAACTCATTAGCATTATTTTTGCATTAAAAGAATGTGTGTGCTAATTCAAGATAATTGTATCTTGTTTTAAAACTATAGCCTCTAGAAATTAGCCAGTGGTATTTTTAATTTATATTTTCTGAGTAAGTGAGATTTATTCGAATCTTTCTTTTTCTGTATATTTTTTCCAAATAAATGGCACTTTCCAGTGTTTCTTCGAATAATAAAATAGTTAAAAGAGAAGAAATTTTCCTGGAGGATCTACATATTGTAATTAATGTGGATACTTAACAGTGTTGAGTATACACTTCTCTTTACTTATATTTCTGTCTTAAAGGAAAGTATGTGGGGGAATAACAGAATTTATTTAAAAATTTAAAAATTTTATTTTCATAAAGTTGTTCACAAGAATTGGTTTCATTCAGTATTTCAACACCAAGCCCACCGCCATTACACCTTCTCACTACCATTCTTTCTAATTAGCCAGTGGTATTTTTTAAGACTTAACTTTTTCCCCTTAAACTTATACCTATACCAAGCTGGGAATTTTCCTTCCCTTTCCCTACTTTGTATTAAAAAAACAAAACAAAACGAAGTGAAAAACCTCTTTTTTTCCCTTGAAAACTTCCTGCACTCCCTTTCCTTCCCCCTAAGGACTTTCCACATCCACCTTGAGGTTGGTTCAGTGATGGCTTTTGTACCTTTCCGGTTTGAGCGTTTTATTTTATTTATTTATTTTTTTGCTTTTTGGGTCACACCCAGCAATGCACAGGGGTTACTCCTGGCTCTGCACTCAGGAATCACCCCTGGCGGTGCTCAGGGGACCCTATGGGATGCTGGGAATCAAACCCCGGGTCGGCTGCGTGCAAAGCAAACTCCCTACCCCCTGTGCTATCGCTCAAGCCCCCAGTTTGAGCATTTTAAATGAAATACGAAGGTGATATGGTGCTATTTCACCACACTCTTTCATTTTTTTTTTAAATTTTTTTTGGCTTTTTTGGGTCACACCTGGCAATGCACAGGGGCCACTCCTGGCTCTGCACTCAGGAATTACCCCTGGCGGTGCTCAGGGGACCATATGGGATGCTGGGAATCGAACCCGGGTTGGCCGCGTGCAAGGCAAACGCCCTACCCACTGTGCTATCTCTCCAGCCTCCACACTCTTTCATTTTATTTTATTTAAACAAATTTTGGTTTTGGTTCTGGTGCCCAGGGACCTCGGCCTTGCCGGGTTCCTGGTGTGGCCGTGGCAGTGCCAGGATTAAGTCCAGGTCTGCCTGCAGGGTGTTGCCCCAGCCCCGCTGCTGTTTCATTCATCGAATTTCAGGGCTTGTGTTTTATACTGCTTCCTTTCACCGCTGTCATGGTGTTCCCGGGTGGGCGTGGCTCCCGTGGTGGGGTGCCCAGCTGTCTGTGGTGAACCCCTGGCCCTTTGTTGTGCTGTGTGTGGTGGCACAGAGGCTGACTGGCTCCCGAGCTCTGGGTTGTGGAGAGTTGTATGAACATTTGCAGACGACACCTTGGTCGCCAGGGGTTGGATGGCGGGGAGGGCACCTGCCTTGCGTGCAGCTGACCCGGGCTCCCTCCCAGCATCCCGGACGCAGAGCCAGGAACGACCCCTGAGCATTGCCGGGCGTGGCTCCCGGACAAAACTAACAACCCCCACCGCCGGACGCTCAGATGGTGCAGCATCTGAGTTTCTTGTACAGTGGCTCCGAAACGAAGCAAACACCCCCTTGCCCCCATGCTCAGGTGATTCGTAGTTAGGATTTATCGTACAGTGCAAGCAGATGGGGAGACGGGGCTGGCTCTGACCTCAGTCCTGTCCTGTCCTTCGCCCGTGTACGACGGCACTCCTCCTACCCATGGCCCGTCCAGCTCGTGTGGTCCTTGCGCTGTCCACTGGCAGCTGCTCACGCCAGTGTTCTGTGGCGCAGTCGTGTTACTATTCTTTGTCCCTGTGCAGTGACCAGGTCCATGTTACTACTCTGTGTCCCCGTGCGGTGACCGGGCCGTGTTGCTACTCTGTGTCCCCATGCGGTGACCGGGCCCGTGTTGCTACTCTCTCTCCCATGCGGTGACCGGACCCGTGTTATTGCCCTCTCCCATGTGGTGACCGGGCCCGTGTTACTACTCTGTGTCCCTGTGCGGTGACCAGGCCCGTGTTACTACTCTGTGTCCCCGTGCGGTGACCGGGCCCGTGTTGCTACTCTCTCTCCCGTGCGGTGACCGGACCCGTGTTATTGCCCTCTCCCATGTGGTGACCGGGCCGTGTTGCTGCTCTGTGTCCCTGTGCGGTGACCGGGCCCGTGTTGCTACTCTCTGTCCCCGTGTGGTGACCGGGCCCGGCCCTACGCCCGCTCTGGACAGTGTACACCTGGAATCTGCAGCTGGAGCCACGTCTCCTGTGTTTCTCGATGGGGCTGCTGCCCTGTCCCCTGTCCCCGGGCTTCCTTGGGCTCTGGCCTGACCACTCGGCTGAGGGGGAGATCCCTACTGTCCTGACATGGGTCGGGCCTTGGCGCTGCTCGCTGCTCTCTCCCACCCTCACCTGTTGCCGCTGGAAGCCTTGTTGGCGGGGGGATTGTAAATGGCCCTTCAAGTGACCAGTTCCCCTGGTGGCCCCTACTCCCCACTCCGGCACTCGGGGGCACGCTGGGGTCACAGGGGCACTTGCCAGGCAGGCGCTCGAGCTCCTGTGCGGGGACCGTGGTCAGCACTGGGGAGCCTCTGGGACCGATTCCCCGAGTTCTCCTTATTCTGTTCGGGGCCCCACTCAGCGGTGCCCAGGGCTACCTCCTGGCGCTGCTCCCCGGGGCCACTCCGGGCGGGGCCCTTGCGGCTTGACACCCCAAGGTCTGTGAACAGGGATGGCTCCTGCTACAGCAGCCCTGGGCAGAGGAAGGAGCACCTGACTGGGGGCAAGGCCAGCCTGGCTCCTGTCTCTCCCTCTGGGGTCTCTGTGGGTCTCTGTGTGTCTCCGTGTGTGGGGGGGGGGCGGGGGACAGTGGGCCCTAGGGCTCCCCTCATGCCACCCAGCTGAGCCCCAGCGCCAGCTTTCTTTCTTTTCTTTTGGGTCACACCTGGCGATGCTCAGGGGTCACTCCTGGCTCTGCACTCAGGGATTACTCTTGGAGGTGCTCGGGGGACCATATGGGATGCTGGGAATCGAACCCGGGTCAGCCGCATGCAAGGCAAACGCCCTACCCACTGGATTATCGTTCCAGCACACCCCCCCCCCCCGCCTTTTTTTTTCTTTTGCCGGCGGGATTGCTTTTGAAGCCTCTTTAACCCCCCGCGACTGACCGTCTCTTCCTCGTCCACTCAAGTCTTAGTGTTTCTTCCACCTTGATCTTCCAGGTGCGATGCGCCCGGCTCCCCGACTTAGAGCTGCGCGCAGCTATTGATCTCTCTGGAAGTAGCTCTCCGGAGCTTGATCATCGTGTGCTGGGTGGCTTGTTGTTGGAGCTGATTATTCGAGGAGCTCTCTGCCGTCCGGTGCTTTACAGGCGCGTGGGAATATTTTTGGAGTGAACGAAGGACAAGGGAACATGTCATTTTTCAGGCAGTCAGACTCGACGTGGCGGTTCTTTTTCACGGAGTCTCTTCTTACCTTGGGATGACGTGCGTGTACTGGCCCCTAGGAAGGCCAGCTGCTTGTGTGGCAGTGTATAGAGAGTTGGACACAGGGCGCTGAAGCGTGTTTGGGAAGCTTCCCTGGGCGGAAGTACCTACCTCTCTGGCGCACACCTGTCGGCAACGTGTGACCAGATAAACACAGGACAAAACTGAGTCAAACGATTTCTTGGAGTTCTCTCTCTCTCTTTTTTTTTCTTTTTGGGTCACACCTGGAGATGCTCAGGGATTATTCCTGGCTCATACACTCAGGAATTACTCCTGGTAGTGCTCAGGGGACCATATGGGACACCAGGAATTGAACCTGAGTCGGCCGTGTGCACGGCAAACGCCCTACTCACTGTGCTATCGCTCCGGCCCCATGGAGTTCTCTTTCCATGTTCAGCCTGTCCCTTCTTCCCAGGCGGGGAGTGGACCTCATAGGCCGAATTTTACTTTCTCGCACAATCTCTCTGGCAAATGTATTATTCCCTGTTTGAATGAAGAGACCGTTGGGCTTCCTCTCCTGGTCAGTCCACCCTGCCCCGGCTGTGGAGGCCTTAATGGTCCTGGCATTTGGCAGGTTTAACACTTCCTGAGGGAGGTGATTAGGCGAAGTATTCTCCCATAACTGTCACTGGCTCCACAAAGACCCTTCCAGCTCAGTGTGGAGACCACTCACCTCTTAAATGGCCCTTTCCATGGATTTTAATCCCGCGAAACTAAATTTTGGAAATGTAGGGTCAATGAAAATAGTAAGATATGATAAAGTAGTTACCCTCCTTTCCCCCGCCCCCGACCCCCCTGGGGTTGGGGGAGGGAGGTTAGGGGGTATAGATTTATCTCTGACTTGAAAAACAATTGTTATTTGGAAAATCTCATTAGCAGATGTGACTGCTTGGAGTTAAAAAAAAAAAAAGACTTAAAACTGATGTCGCTCTCAGGCCTGCTTTGAACTTAACAAGCGCCTATTTGTGGAGCAGACTGGCTAATGAAAGGAAATTAAATTTTTCTGACAACTTCCCCTGCCAAGCTCCTTATTCGGGGGATGTTATTAGGAACTGAAGACTTTTAAGGAAGATTTTTTTTTATTAGACATAAATGAACCAGTTACAAACATCCCCAGCTCCCTTAGCCCACCACTTCTTTTTTTTTTTGAAGAGGAAGATTTGCACATGGTTACTCTATGTTTTTGAAGTATGTGCTTAAAACGTTGAGCATCTTACTTTAATATTCTACAGTTGTTTTCTAAAGGTTCAGTCATTCTTGTGAGCTAGCTGTTTCAAAATATTATTGTTGTTCCTTGTAATGGTTTTCGTTGGTCACTGGATCATAAAAATTAAATTCAGAAGGAGGCTTTGGGTTTAACACCTTTTTAGCTTTTTTTCTTTATTGTTTTGTGGGGGAAACGGTCGGTGAGAGTTAATGATCAATTAAAGGGTTTTAATCCAAGGGAGATTTTTGTCCTTTCTGATTCTTCAAAGTACAAATGGCATTTGTTGATGTTTAGCAGTAATGAACCTTTACATTCAGAAACTCTTTGGAAAAGCGTTTTCTTCCTTCCCATGCTGGAAGTGCTTCTCCCAGCCCCCACTAGTTGCTTAGTTGAATTTAGGTAGCAGATGTGGCTGGGAAAGATAAAATAGGTACCCAGAAAAAAGGATGGGGAGAGAAGGGGAAAGGAGCAGTAATGGGCTTTAAGGAGAAAAATTTGGGAGGAGGATGGCAACAGGCAATTCCTTCAAGACTCTGGAAATTTACTTTTTAAGAAATTTCCAAGAAGCCTATTGTGCTCCAACCCAAACAATAGCGAACCCGCTCCCTCTGCTGACAGGATCCTGGAAAACAGGCGGCTCAGCCGTGCAGAGAGCGGCCAGCCGGCTGTGGACAGGCTTTAATGGTCCGGTTTATGATTCGGTACTGATTGTAAACATCCAAATTCTGCCATTAAATCTCAGCCACTGCTCCCGATCATTTGGCAGTTCTGGTCATGCTTCCTGTCAGGCTCGTTCCAGACGGCTTTGAGCTTCTTAATATAATAATGATGAGGTAGAATTTACATTCCACTTATGGTATTAATTTTACATTTCTCAGAATGAAAAGAGGTAGAAGGTTGTAAAATTGAGCATTAACTGAATCAGAGGAGACAGTAGTGCAATATATGACCGCCCCGAAGACATTGTGCGCTGGCCGATGGGATTAATGTTGGGTCTCATTTCCTGCTTTTACAGGATGCAGATGAAGCTGTCAGAATCGCAAGGGAAATTGGTAAGTTCTTAAATTAACTTGGGTTGAGTTTCTGTCTTGCTGCAGATAGGGCCGAGCGAAGGTGTAGCGGGGAATTCTCACAGAACAAAGACTCGCTTAATCATCTCGGAGGACTTGTTGCTTCCGAAGAACCCATCAGTTAAATATTCCACTAAAGTAAACTTTAAAGAGGAGAGTAATTGGACTGTCATAACTTATTTTTTTTTTTAACAAGACGAAATAACTTCCTAATTAAAAGAAGACATCTTGAGTTTCTTTTTTGGAGATTGGAGGCCATGTAAATTTATATGTGTATCATTGAATGCAGCTTATTAAAATGAAGGGCATTGATTCAGCTGGGATGCTGTATTCGATGAGATTCTTTCTTTTCAGGGTTTTTTTTTTGTTTGTTTTTGGTCACACCTGGCGGTGCTCAGGGCTTACTCCTGGTTCTGTGCCCAGGGATCATTTCTAGTGGAGCTCAGGGGACCATATAGGATGCCAGGGATGGAACCCAGGTTGGTCACGTTCAAGGCAAGTACTTGCCTTACTGGCTATAGTGTTACGTGTGTGCCAGTTTGTTTTTTGGGCCACACCTGGCGAACACTCTGCCCTCTACTGTGTCTCAGGCCCTCGCCTCTTTTCAGTTTTGACGCTTTCCTCTGATGCTGAATATCACCTGACCTCATTGGAAGGAAAGAGCAGTCGGATGGTGAGAGCTGCATGTTCCACATTGGAGCGGAGAGGGTCTCGGGGAGGACCTCTGCAAGGCTCCTGGGCCTGCTTGTCTGAGCGGAACCACAGGGGCCTTGCCTCCAAACTCTTTCTCTTCGAAATATATTCCCGCTGCTCATAACGACTTTCCTTTGGATTTTCAGTGTCTATTACTGAGAAGAGGCATGAAGGCACACTGTTTTCTGTGGGTTAGCAATGCTATTTTATAACCGTACCATACTACTATAAAACTCAGATTTTTGCATACAGTGGACAGAATTGTCCACCTCTGAGGGGTCGGCCTTCATAGCATTTCCTTTCTTCTTTGTGCAGTGCGCTACCAGGCCAGGCTTCCCAGCAGCCCTCCTGGACATTCCGTTAGTTCTGATTTCACAGTCAGATCAAATGTTTAGAGTTCAGTGCATTTGGAGAGCATTTGATTGGGCATTTGGTTTGCGTTTGCATAGCTCTGCCCTACATAGAAACTATCTTACTAACATGACCATGACCCAAAAGTTGTCTTTGCAGTAGGGACTGGCTCTCTCTTGAGCAGCTTTTTCTCTTTCGACAGACAGAGTTCTGGCCTGTTGCTCGCTTTTCTCCAGGGCCTGTCTGAATGGTGTGTGTTTGACACTCTGGGAAGTGCTTTCGCTGTTTGGCAAAACTTTTTCTCTTATTGGTAACGGGTTTGGGTTTAAGACAGGCCCAAGGAAATAGTTCTCTGGCCGCAGTGGCTCTTCCTGCAATAGGATTGGCTTTGCACACATCAGTCCCCCCATCTTTTTTTTTTTTTTAAATGTAGGAGTCCTGCTATTTATTCAGTTGTTGATTAAGCAGATTGATTCGGGCATGAATCCCACCTTACTTTTTTTTTTTTTCTTTTTGGGTCACACCTGCTGATGCACAGGGGTTACTCCTAGCTCTGCACTCAGGAATTACCCCTGGCGGTGCTCAGGGGACCATATGGGGTGCTGGGAATCGAACCTGGGTTGGCCGAGTGCAAGGCAAATGCCCTACCCGCTGTGCTATTGCTCCAGCCCCCACCTTACTTTTTTATTTTTTTTAAATTTTAAAATTGGATATCCGTGAGATAGACCATTGCAAAGCTGTTCATAATTGGGTCTCCGTCATACAATGATTTAGCACCCAGCCTTCCACCAGTGCACATCTCCCACCTCCAGTGTCCCCCATTTCCCTACCATCATCCCCCAACCCCCTACCCCCTGCCTCCAGCCTCCGTCTATGGAAGGCACTTTCCTTCTTGCTCCCTCTCTCTCCTTTTCCTTTTATGCATTATGGTTTGCAGTACAGGTGCTAAGAGGTCACGGACACATGAGCCCTTTGAAAAGGCATCTCGCTATGTCCCGGGAAGACCTGGTGGATGGCTTAATAAGCTGGGCTGCACAGGTCTGATTTGTGGTCTCGTCCTTTGAGAGAGTCGAGTGTCTCTCTGTGGTTTGGCACTGCTGGCGTTCCTCGTCTCTTCAGAGGCGTGTGACATACCTACTGGCTTTGGAGATTCCCCGACCCCCCAGATCATCTCGTTGTATTCAGATGTGTACTTTTTCAACTAGGACGTCGTTTCTCCAGTTCTAGGTTAGGTGGTATCATCCACTACGTAGTAGGTACGACATACGCCGGTGCTAAGATGATAAGAGTGTGTCCACAGAAAGGATGCAGTGTTGGGAGACATTTAGAGATGGGAAGAGAGCGAAGAAAAGCAGCTGGCCTGTAGCATTCTCTTCACATGAAGAGCAAGCTGCACTGTCCCCTGGTTCTCAGGACTGTCATGGTTTTTCTGCTTTGGCAAGACCAGTTAATCGTGGGGGCTAGGGAAAGAGCACTGGGGGGCGCTCACCTGTTCTCAGAGGTCGCTTCTGAATTCTGTCTCCAGGTCTGACTTTTCTGTTGGGCACAGACTTTACAGCTCCTTCCTCTCTCCTGTCCTTATTCTTTAACAAATCACCCCTTCCCTCATTTGTGATATAAGCGATCTGAACATGGCTACTAAGTATGAGAGCACTAGTGTTTTGCTGATAATAAAAGAAAAAGGAAGCCATAAAATTTGGGGTGAAATAAAACATAATAGAGACCAGGGGCCATCAGCTTTAGAAGTCTTGGGAATTTCCCTGGATCACCCCAGAAACCCAGAAAGCCTGGCCTCACCGCTGCTGCTCCTGAAGGAATAAAGTGGTGCTTTTTTTTTTTTTTTTTTTGCTTTTTGGGTGGTCATACCTGGAGACTCACAGGGGTGACTCCTGGCTCTGCACTCAGGAATTACCCCTGGCCGTGCTCAGGGGACCATATGGGATGCTGGGATTCGAACCCGGGTTGGCTGTGTGCAAGGCAAATGCCCTACCCGCTGTGCTATCTCTTCAGCCCCAAAGTGGTGCTTTTTATTCAAGGCACTTATTTTGCTGTTTTGTACGATGAGACTAGAGTTTTGCTCCCCACTACTTTAATTGAATTATGTCATCACATTAAAAAAAACAAAAACTGGGGCTGGAGCGATAGCACAGTGGGTAGGGCGTTTGCCTTGCACGCGGCCGACCCGGGTTCGATTCCCAGCATCCCATATGGTCCCCTGAGCACCGCCAGGGGTTATTCCTGAGTGCAGAACCAGGAGTGAACCCTGTGCATCGCCAGGTGTGACCCAAAAAGCAAAAAAAAAAAAAAAAAAAAAAAAAAAAAAAAAAAACAAAAACAAAAACAAAAAAAACACCTCTGGTAGGATTTCCAGAGGTCTTGTGTGTTTCTGGGCAACTTCTCAAGTTCTGAAGCCCAGAATTGTGCTCCAGCTCTTCGCCTCTGCATTTGTGAGGTCCTGCAGGTGTCTGACCTCGTCACTGTCACCGATTCCTCCGACTTGGTGGCTGCTTGCTGGGAAGGAGCCTTTTATGTGGGTCCTCCCCTCCGCCTTTCTCTTCTCTTCTGAAAGCAGGAATCTCTCAGCCCCGGGAGCACTGATGGGCCAGGTTCCTTTTACATGACAGTAACCCTTGTTTACCCTGAGTTTCCCCCACCCCTGCCCCTGCCCCTCCCCCAAGCCCAAGTCGCTGGCCCTTTGAGAATGTCATTTCTCATGCTAATTCTGGGGTTAATTATTTCTATTTGCACTTAAGAAAGAAGGGTTGAGAATGGTCAGCCATTCTTCAGTAGCACTGCGGAGTGCTGGATGGGCCTGCTAGAATGTAGATTCCTTTAGCTCCAGAGGCCACGCTGTTCTGTAAACTTGGACTACACGACTCAGGTGAGAGTTGAGAGCCGAGATCTGAGATCACTCCTAGGGAAAGACAGGGAGTGAGGTCCGGGTGTGCATCGTGGCCGAGACGCCCAGGGCCTTCCCCAGGGGCCTGGGGGAGACATTGGAGACCCCGCACCTCACCTGGACATGCCTGGGTCTTGGTCTGTCTGTCTCCTCCCCTCTTGGTCTTTCCCTCTGGACCACTCTGAAGTGTGGAGATTCAGGGCTGTGGGTGCCCACTTTCTCTTTACACCAGAGCACCCAGAACTCAGGAATCAGCGGGCTTTGATTGCCATCAAAGTTTCATCTTTTTTTGGGGGGGGGCACACCCGGTGATGTTCAGGGGTCACTCCTGGCTCTGCACTCAGGAATTACCCCTGGCGGTGCTCAGGGGACCCTATGGGATGCTGGGAGTCGAACCTGGGTCGGCCATGTGCAAGGCAAACACCCTACCCGTTGCGCTATCACTCCAGCTTCCAAAGTTTGATCTTCTTAACTAGCTTTTCAGACAGTTCAGCCACAATCAGTTTTCTTAAACGCTGAGGAAGTAGTAAACTCCTCTTGAATGACGTCCAGACGATTAAGATGAGTTTCCTGCCTTGCTCATCATTGCAAATCACATCCATTTTTAAGTGAAATTTTTTTTTCTTTTTGGGTCACACCCGGCGATGCACAGGGGTTACTCCTGGCTTTGCACTCAGGAATTACTCCTGGCAGTGCTCAGGGGACCATATGGAATGCTGGGAATCGAACCCGGGTCGGCCGCATGCAAGACAAACACCCTACCCGCTGTGCTATCACTCCAGCCCTTAAGTGAAATATTTTTAACCCCGCAAGAATCTCTTGCCCTGTGCCTGGCTGTCTTCACTGGGGCCCCTTGGAGGGGGTGGGTTGAGTTTCCCTCCCTGCCCCGAGCAGAGCCCTGGCAGCCGAAGACCTCTGGAACCCAGCCACAGCCACGCTCAAAGCCCCTCTCCACATGCTTGGATGAGCCTCACACATGAAGGAACCGGCAGAGGAACCCAGGTGTGTGGGACCCAGGACTGAGATCTTCAAGCCTGCTCAGATCGGGACTGGGCTTCTTCCACCGAGATCCCCCATTTTCCAGTAGCTAAGCGATCACACCTAGAAACAGCCCTGGTGCCGTGTAGTCCCATCAACAGCCAACATCCAGAGACTATAAAACGAAGCTTAGCAGTCATGTGACATCTTATAGCCTAGTTCTCCCTCTTGGAGAACCTGGCCAGCTACTGAGAATTTCCTGCTGGTATGGGAGAGCCTGGCAAGCTCCCCATGGTGTATTCATATGCCAAAACCAGTAACAATGCTGGGTCTCATTCCCCTGACCCTGAAAGAGCCTCTAGTGCAGCGCTGCTGTTGGGAAGGACAAGTAAAGAGAGGCTGCTAAAATCTCAGGGCTAGGATGAATGGAGACGTTACTGAGACCGCTCCAGAAAATTGACGATCAACAGGACGATGATGATGATGATGATGATGATGATGATGATGATGATGATGATGATGATCTTTAACCCCGGTGGGGGTGGCACCAAGCGGGTACCTGCTTTTCCCAGAGCTTCAGCAGCTGAGTGATGGTGGCTGCTGTCTCTCCTCCCCCGTGTCCCATTGTCAGGCGTCAATGGAGGCTGTCAGCTCCGCATGCCCAATATCCGCCAGTTCTCTGCTCTCCTCCACTCTGCCATTGTCCTCACAGGCCCATGGCCATTGTTTCTCTCCTACTGGAATACTTCAAAGCCATTCTTCACATAGCAGCCAGCATGCGGCGGCTTTAAAATCTAAATAACAACACACCCCGTAGTGCCCCACCCAGAGCTGCTTGCCAGTTCCTTTGCACTCGATAAAATTCTCCTCACCCGCAGACCCCCACCTCAATTGGCACCCGCCTTCCTCCCCGACCTTCTATCTCTGACTCCATCGGTCCACCATTGCCCTTGCCTGTAGACCCACTTTCTTGCTTCCCCAAACTCTGGAACACACAGAACTTCAGGGCCCTGGAATAGGCTTCTGCGGGAAGGGAGTCGGGGAACGGGGCTTGTTTGATGTCCACGGCGCCTTGTAACCTCCCCTGTCTCAGCTGGCCAGAGAAGGGAGAGGCGCTCACAGATTTGGTCTGTTTCTAATTGAACTTTCAACCCCTGCAGAGTGTAGGGACTTGCTTTCAGGTCGGGCCTGGAGGTACTCAGTGGCTCCTTGGGGTTCCGTTCAGTGCTCGGGGGACCATGACGTGGGGCGTTGCAGGGTCGAGCTCCCCCCGCGAAGCCTTTGCTGCTGCCCCTTGACCTGTCTCCCTAGCCCAGCACTCACTGCTTTGGGGGATTATTCTTTTCCCTGTTTGCTAATTTGTTTTCAAAATGTTTCTCACTTGCGCAGTTGTTTTGGGAAGAATTTCACTGTGTGTGAACTTAGCTAGCCCGTCTCTCCGTCTTACCCCGGAACACCTTTCAAAGTACACTGTAGGTATCTGTGCTCACCTCACTAAATGCTGCACTGGGGGCCCGAGAGATGGTGCAGAGGGTAGGGCACTTGCCTTGCACTCAGCCAACCCCAGCCCTGGCGTCACATGGTTCCCTGAGCCTCGCCAAGAGTGATCCTGAGCACAGAGCTGAGAGAAAGCCTGAGCATCACCCTGTGTGACCCCCCCCCCCAAAAAAAAAGACCCCAAAAACAAAAATAAAAAAAACATCAATAAAGGTGTTGCTAGACCGCCCCGTCTAATATTTGTGCACGATTCCGTCATCTAGAGGGGAGCCTGCGTCTCAGTGAGCAGACAGTCATCCTCTGTGCTGGTTCTGGTAGATCCGTGCCTCCGTGTGACCCCAGACGCCAGCCAGGCACTGACTGACACTCCGGAGAAGTACCCGCCCGGTCGCCCTTAGGCTCCAGCCCCGGTGGCATCTGGTTCTCAAGTTGATGTTTTTTCCAACGTGATGCTTGCTCTTAGGTTTTATAGTTACAGTAGGTGCCCAGGGTGCTTGGTGTCCAGCTGTGGCCTGACTGAGTGTGGCTGGCGGGGGCGGCCCTGGTGTCCCTGAGCTCTGCCGGGGAGGGACCCTTGCAAACACATCTAGGAAGGAATAGGGTATAAGCTGAGAAAGTTTAAATTCTATAAAAACGCAGCTTTTTTTTTTTTCTTTTTGGGTCACACCCGGCGATGCACAGGGGTGACTCCTGGCTCTGCACTCAGGAATCACCCCTGGTGGTGCTCAGGGGACCCTATGGGATGCTGGGATTCGAACCCGGGTCAGCTGTGTGCAAGGCAAACGCCCTACCCGCTGTGCTATCGCTCCAGCCCCAAAACGCAGCTTTGGAGGTTGGACCAAGTGCTGGGGAGAGGCCTCAGTGGGCTGGGATGGACCCTGCACTTAGGTTTGATTTTTGGCATGGGACGGTGCCCTGAGTTACAGATGTAGCCTCTAGGGCTGCCTGGGGGAGGCGCCCCCAGAGGACTTAACTACTCAGTCCTCTTGCGTATCTTTGCAAGGTTAAAGCCACCACTGTTGCCTGATCCCAAAACCCTTCATCGCCCCTGAAAGAAACGCCATACCTTTAACATTGCTGGCTGCCCAGTCATTTTACGTTTCTCCTTTGGAAGAAGCGCCTAATTCCTGCCGCAGCAGAATCACTCGACACCCTGACCTGCAGTCTCCACGGCAGTGCCAATGCTGGGGTTCTTTTCTTTCTGTCGGCCTGAGGGTGGGCTGGCCTGGGTTCTAGCCCTGGCACCCTCTGTGGTCCCCCAAACACTGCCAAGAGTAATTCCTGAGTGCAGGGCCAAGAGTAACCCCTAAGAATCTCCAGGTGTGACCCCAAAAGCCATCCCCCCAAAATAAATAAAGCAGAGTGGAGGGCTGAGGGCTCGTTTGTTGGGCAGGATGCTTGCCTTTCACTCAGTTGCCAAGGTGCCATCCCTGCTGCCACAGATGGTCCTCTGGCCCCGCCAGGAGGGACCCTGAGCAATACTGGGTTGTGGCACCCGAGCCAAATGCCAAAACCAAAAGCAAACCCCAAAATGAAGCAAAAAATAAAATAGTAAGGGATTCTTTGCGTTAAGCCAATTCTGTTTATCTTTGCAAATGACTCTTTTTTTTTGTTTTGTTTTTTTTCTTTTTGGGTCACACCCAGTGATGCTCAGGGGTTACTCCTGGCTCTGCACTCAGGAATTACTCCTGGCGGTGCTCAGAGGACCATATGGGTTGCTGGGATTTGAACCCAGGTCGGCCGCGTGCAAGGCAAACGCCCTACCCGCTGTGCTATTGCTCCAGCCCCACAAATGACTCTTTTTATGCTCCTTTGGCTTTGTTTTTCAGTAAGCTGACCATGGGTAAGGCTCCTGGGTGTTCCCACACGCGCTTTGCTCATCCTGTGGTATATATTTGCCAAGGTATTGCTCGGTTAATGTATCTGAAAGGGAGTGAGTGCATACGGTAAGCGTATAGACGGATCGACTAATTGCACATTTTCATAGTTTCCTCTGTATTTATAGACCAGGATTTCACAGTGACTAATTTTCCCTCACGAATCTCCACTTGATACTGGAGATGCCTCAGGGGAAGGGGAATTTCCATGTCAGCTCTGATGACGTCTTTGCAAATGGGTAGTTTAGAGACGCAGCCCGGGGATCTCTGAGTCAGTGCCCACATGCCGTTGCTGAGTGTGCTCCCGCCCTCTAGGTCGGCCTTAGAGGGCGCAGGAATCACAGACGCCCGTCGAGAGTCTGTCCCGATCCTGACTGGACCCTGCCCTGTGCTCCTGCTGCCCTGTGTGCCCTGCCCCCGTGTGTCCTGCCCCTCGTGTGCTCTTGCGTGTGCCCGGCCCCCGACATGGCCGCGTGCTCCCTGGCCCCTGGAGCCATGTCCTTGGCCCACACGTAGCTCTGCTGGACAAGGGCCTGCTGTCCCCGTTGGGGACTGTGGTTCGCCCTTCTCTGCCCTGGCTCCGTGGCTTTGTCTCGTCACTTCCCATTTTCCCAGTGACCTGCTATAATTATAGAAGAATTTAACAAAGCATTCTTTTTTTCCCCCCTCAAGTCATGGAACACTTTGTTCATAGTTAAACATTCTTGACTAGGGCCTGGAGTGGTAGCACAGCTGGTAGTGTTTACCTGGCATGTGGCTGACCCGGGTTCGATTCCCAGCATCCCGTATGGTCCCCTGAGCACTGTCAGGAGTAATTCCTGAGTGCATGAGTCAGGAGTAATCCCTTTGTATCTCCGGGTGTGACCCAAAAAGAAAAAAAAATTCTTGATTGCTGGGTCAGAAAAATAGTACAGCAGGGAGGGCGCTTTGCCTTGTGTGCAGCCGACCCAGAATATTCTGTGAAAAGTATTCTTTGTGAAACCCTCGAAAGGTCTTTCTTTTTGCTTCCGAAGTTACCTGGTTCGGAGCCAGAAGGTTGTCAGAGATGGCCACGAGTGGCCAGGACCCGTTCCCTCTGCCTTTCCTTCCAGTGATGATGCCGTACTCGAATCTTCTCCTGGGGCTCCAGCCAACGGACTCTGGGTTGGCCCAGCATCTCCCAGTGCTCTTTGGGGCCAGCACTTCTCTCTGCCCCTCTGCGGCTTCTTCCCGTTCGGTCTCTCATCGCTTTGTTCCTGTTTATTGGCAGGCCTTCCTGTGTAGCTTACTGACTTTTCTGTTGCCGTGTTGCTGAGAGCTGAATGTTCCAAGAATGGTGTGACCACATGAGCCTTGACTCTTGTTAGGAACGTGATTCCCCATTTCAGGCGTAGCTGGAACCTGGTGCTCTTTATTTGTCTGAGAAGGGGGAAGTAGGAAGACATGGTCAGTTTTTTTTTTCTTTTCGGGTCACACCCAGCGATGCACAGGGGTTACTCCTGGCTCTGCACTCAGGAATTACTACTGGCAGTGCTGGGGGACCCTATGGAATGCTGGGAATCGATCCCGGGTTGGCTGCATGAAAGGCAAACGCCCTACCCACTGTGCTACCACTCCAGCCCCCCGACGTGGTCAGCTTTATCTGAAAAGAATTGCCTTTCATCGCCAAAATGAATAATGCTACATATTGATTTAATTCACCTGGGTCGTGTCTTTACATCTGTCATATATGGTTCATTTGTATTTACATGATGGCTAGTCTCAGAAAGGATTTTTCTTCAGAGATAATTCTTATTTCCTGCCAGTGAAGAGTTTTTATTTCTTCTTTCCCAAATTTTTGTTGTTTGTATTTGGGCCACACTGGGTGATGGTCAGGGGTCACGCCTGACTCTGCACTCAGGAGTTACTCCTGGCAGTGCTCGGGGGACTAGGTAGGAGGTGCCGGGGGTTGAACCAGGGTCGGCCTCGTATTTGGAAGGCAAGTAAGCTGTCTGCTCTGCTGTCGTCCGTCCTCGCCTTCCCTGTTCTTAATTTCTTTCTTCCCAGTTCCCTTCTCCTTGTCTGGTTGCATGGCTTGGGCCCGGGACAGGAGTGGGGTGGAGCCGTGAGAGGCTCCATTCTCCGTCCTGGTCTCGGGGAGGAACAGTCAGATTCTGATCCTGAAAGTGACAGATTGGCTGTAGCTCTTCACAGACTTTCCAAGTTAAATATAGGGAGCGTGTTTTTCTCTTCCTACTTTGTTAAACATGGTGGGTGTCATATTTTATCAAATGGCCTTTTTTCTTCACTTCCTAATTGTTCTAATTGGTCATTTGCTTCTTAGCCGCTTGATTACACTAACTGGTTTTTGGATGTTGAACCAACCTTGAATACTTGGAAAAAGGCCAACATAGTTGTGCTTTCTGATTCAATTTAGGCAATGTTCCTTCTTTCTTCCTGCCTTCCTTTCCTTCCTTCCTTCCTTCCTTCCTTCCTTTCTTTCTTTCTTTCTTTCTTTCTTTCTTTCTTTCTTTCTTTCTTTCTTTCTTTCTTTCTTTCTTTCTTTCTTTCTTTCTTTCTTTCTGTTTTTTCTTCCTTCTTTTTCTTTAAATTAAAATTTGGGGGGCCATACCTGGTGATCCTCAGGGGTTACCTTTGGCTCTGCACTCAGGAGTCACTCCTGTCAGTGCTCAGGGGACCAGAGGATGCTGGGGGTTGAATCCAGGTTGGCTGTGTGTAAAGCAAGGGCCTTCCCGCTGTACTCTCTGTTCCCTCTTTTCAGTCATTTTATTTTTAGTGTTTTATTTCTCTTGTGTGTGTTTGGTTTTATTTGGGAGGGCGGCAACACCTGGAGGTGCTCAGTGGTTACTCTTGACTCTGTGTGCAGGAATTACTCCTGGCAGTGCTTGATATGGGATATCAAGGCTCGAACCCCAGTCGGTTGTGCAAGGCAAGAATCCTACTCTCTGCATCATCGCTCTGACCCCATGGAATTCTAGTTCTTATTTTAAATAATATTTTCTATTTTTCTTTTTTTTAATAAGAATTTTATTTTATTGAATCACCATGTGGAAAATGACAATGCTTTCAGGCTTAAGTCTCAGTTATACAATGCTGAAACAACCATCCCTTCACCAGTGCCCATATCCCACCACCAAAGAAAACCCCAAAAAACCCACACAGTACACCTCCCATCCCGCCCGCCCCCCGCCTTGTAACTGATAAGTTTCACTTTACTTTCTATTTACTTTGGTTACATTCAATATTTCAACACAAACCTCACCATTATTATTAGGAGCACCCCACTAGAGTCAGACCTGTTGTGAAGAGAAATGAGGTTTTGAATTTCTGTACTTTAACAATTAAGTCCAGGGAGATTTCTTCCAGATATTGGATCATTGCAAGCTGTAAACCCCATCTGTGGTCGTCATAATATGGCGGTCCCCACGCCCTTCTTCCCCCGGAAAGGAAGAGGCGAGAGAGAGAGAGAGAGAGAGAGAGAGAGAGAGAGAGAGAGAGAGAGAGAGAGAGAGAGAGAGAGAGAGATACCTTTCCCCTCCTGGGCGGGCATGGGGCCTCGGCTTAGTTCTGAGGCTGGAGACATTCTGCGAGGAGCTGCCCATGCTGAAAGTGGTTTAGCTGGGTCTGGATTCACGCTCGTGCAGCTGCGGAGAGGCCGCGCACACGTGCGCCCCCCGGGGTCACATCTCAGTGGCAGCAATATTTTCTATTTTTCTCCTTATCAGGTCCATTTTTTTCTTCAAAGTTGCTCCCGTGTGTAGAGTAATTGTAGTGCCCTAATTTGGAATCATCTTTGCAAAGGCTCTTGTTTTGTTTGGGGTTCACACCGATGGTGTCTGGGGCCGCGCCCAGAGGTGCTTGCGGGACCTGTGGTGGCCCAGGTCAGACCTGAGGTCATCTGGAAGCATAGCCAGCACCGAGCCGGTCTGAACCCAGCAAATGAATCAGCTCTACCCGGAGCAGAGCTGACCCGGGTTCGAACCCCGGTACTGCTGAGGGCGCCCTGGGCCCAGCAGGAATGGCTCCTGAGCACAGAGCTGGGAGTCGGCCCTGAGCTCGGCCCGGTGTGGCCCCCCCAGCCCCCAGGGGAAGAGTGAGTGTGCAGAATCCACGGTGTAGTCTCACATTGGCTGTGAACCTGCACCCAATAGTGAATAAACGATCAGGTAACTTCGAATTGTGCAATATTCCATACAGTGGATTTGAAGAAAGAATTGCTCTCACGAGGGGTCCCCTCCCCACAAACTCCAGGAGTCCCCCAAAGGCCCGGGCTGGCCTGGCGCTGGGCTCTGGGCACTGAAGTGGGGGAAAGGGCACGGAGGCCCGGCGGCCCACTTTCATCTGGGGATTTCCTTCCCCGGCCCTTGGACCTGCCCCCCACCCAGCCCGCACCCCATTCTTTTGTTTTCTCCTTTGAGGCCCCTTATCAGGCCCGAGCTGCCCACCGGGGCCCCCTGCCCTCTGAAGCAGCCCGGGCTTCCTCTGCACTTTGAAGCTGGCCTTTAGGAAGCCAGGGCCGGGCAGTTGTTTTCCAGCTCGGTTATGTTTGTTTGTTTATGGGCTTTATTTAGAAATCCCCAGGGTGACCTCTGAGACTTGGATTATTAACCCAGTAATTCCTTTTCCTTTGTACGTCCCTATTTTCATATACTGTTATGGCTTCTTTGAGAGCCGAAGAGAAACACGTCTTTTTAAAAACTCAAATGTGATGCTTTTTTTTTTCTTTTTAAATTCTTTTCTGGTATTGAAACATAGCACTGTGGGTCTGGAGAGGCAGGAGTGTGTTGGACACTTGCCTTGCATGCAGCCACGCAGAAGAACTGGGTTCTATTCCCGACACCCACTGTGGTCCCCTGGGCACCACCAGGAGTAATTCCTAAGGACAGAGGCAGGAGGCTCCCCTGAGCATCGCTGGGGGCCCCCTCAGATGGAACGAAAGCAAACAGCAGTGTTAGCCCTTGGCGGCATTATTGTGTTCCAGTGTGATTCTTTCCAGGGGAGGGGGAGGTCTACAGGTGTGTTCCCACTCTCCCCCCCTCCGTAACAGCGTCTTTGCCGTTTCTCGGAGCCCCGTCTCCATCTGCGAGGAGACTGAGTGAGCGGCTACGGGAGCTCAGCTGATACCCCCTCCTCGGGCCAGCTTCTCCACTGGGGTTGTTTGCTGTTTCCCCAGGGGGAGGCTTTGGGGCCTAGGAGTTGTTCTGCCAGGGCCCTGTGTGTGACGGCTGCTCGCTTTTCTGAGCGTATGCTTTATTTGCACGGTGGTGCTCAGGGCCCATCCGGCTGTGCTCAGGAATCCCTCCGGGTGGGGGTGCAGGCCTGGACTCGGGTTGGCCGTGTTCCAGGCAGGTGCCCTCCTCGCTGTCCTGTTGCTCGCGCCCGTCTTTCGGTTCCTTCTTGTGTTGGGTCCTAGGCTGAACACAGGACACGTGCAAAGCTTGAGGTCCACCGGGGGCTGCAACACCAGAACTTAGTTTTTAAATTTTTTTTTTTTAAAACCTTTTGGGTCACACCCAGTGATGCTCAGGGGTTACTCCTGGCTCTGCACTCAGGAATTCCTCCTAGCGGTGCTTGGGGGACCATATTGGATGCCAGGAATCGAACCCTGGTCGGCCTCATGCAAGGCAAACGCCCTACCCGCTGTGCTATCGCTCTGGTGCCAGAACTTTAAAACTGGATCCAGTTTGGAATTCCTTAAGGAACCCGTGTTGTTTTTCCTTGGTTGCAATGAGAGCGAGTCTTTGTGGCTTTGGGATGTGGTTCTGTGGGCTTTTCCTCTGCATCCCTTAACTGGAGCTGAGAACTTCGTTAGATCAACCCAGGACAGGAAGAACACTTGCCCGTCTGCTGCCTGCTCGTGGATGCTCGCACACATAGCACACATGCACGCACATACATGCACACCCATGTACGCTCACACATGTGCACAGACATACACGCACACCTGCATATGCCTCTCCTGGCGTCAGAGAAGATGGTGAGTGTGTGGGCTCAAGTGCCGCCCGCCTGTTCTCAGGGAACCCTCGTGAGGAGAGGAACAGGCGTTCGTGATAAACCTCTGTGCGTGGTGACGCTGGCGCCTTCCCGAGCGGGTCCCAGGGGCCCGGTCTGCGTGACTAAGGCCTTTCAGGGTTTTAGCTTCCTCCTCAGCATGCGAACTCTGACTGTCGCTTGATCTTGGTTTTCCTCACTGGCCACGGCCCTGTGGAGCGGGGTGACGACATCTGTGGGCCCCAAGAACCCGGCCCGACTGCAGACCCCAGCTTGGCGGCCCCCCACCCTCTAGTCTGCTCTTCCTGATCAAAGCGGTAGTGGCTCCCCAGGACTCCTCAGACGAGCACTGCTCAAGGGGCTATAAATCATCCCGGCTGAGGAGAGGGACTCAGCTTTCGGGGGGCGGAGAGAGCAGTTTTGGGGGAATCACCCAGGTTGCTCCTTAATGCTCCATCATTCAACTCCTATCTTTGTTTGGTTCGCAGTAGAGCTACATCTACTTTTGTCTGTTCGTTAATTTTCTTAGTTTAGGATCTAATTACTTGGAAAATGTTACATGTATCAACACTGGCATGTTTTCTTTCCTTTTTAAATGACCAGACCACATGCTCATTATGAAAAAAAAAAAGAGTACTGTAAATCACAGCACTTAACATGTTAAAAATAAAAGACCCAAATCAACGCCCCCCCCTCCCCTCCTCCCCCACCAGTTCACTGGTGTTATTTTCCCAAGTTTCAGGAAAGGAACTTTTAAATAAATTATTGTCTTCTGCGTTGTTGAGCATGTGGTCACTTGTCATGTTCATGCATCCAGATGATCAAAGTCTGAACTCCTGTCTCATTCCTCCCTGCTGTTAGGGTACCCAGTCATGATCAAGGCCTCAGCGGGCGGCGGCGGGAAAGGCATGCGGATCGCTTGGGATGATGAAGAGACCAGGTGAGACGCTGTCCAAAATGTACCTCAGATGAACATTGCAGCTACCGGAGTTTCATTAAACTGACAAGTAAACAGATACCCGGGAGCATAATGGAGTAATTACATTAACCATCTCATCTTTTATTCTCTTAGGTGGGAAGGCAGGGCAAGGACACGCCAAACTTTCTTACGCATTTTGACGATGATGACAATGTATAGGAAGGTTTTTACTTTTGTCAGGCATTTACAGAGGCTCGATTTTCAGTTCTAGTCTTGCAAGTATTATTATTATTATTATTTTTAATTACGCCCATGGTTAAAAGGCCAAAGTGGCTCACAGTGGGATGTGTGATTCTTGAACCTAATCAAGGGATTTGAATCCAATACGCTTGCAAGCCGTCACCGGTTCTCTTATGCATTTTCAGTATGTGCTCCCTGTCCTTTGTTTATAAAAGTCATGAACTACTTCGGTAATTTTATAGTGTGAAACAGAACTTCATTTTTAATTTGAACTACTGCACACTCTCTGTATGACCTCTGGTAAATTTGGAACGTTTTCTGTGGAGTAGTTTTAGAAATGTAAGCCCAGATTGGGGAGACAGTATAGGTGACATTTGCATGCCGCTGACCCCGTTTCATCCCCAGTACTCGAGTGATCCACGAACACAGAGCCAGGGGGAAGCCCTGAGCACTGTTGGGTCTGGCCCCTAAACGAAAGTAACAATGACAATAACAAAATAGAACGTCCCCACCCCAAACAGCACGTAATCAGAAGTTACTATTTTTTGCTCTGGGGCCATACCTAATTCTGCACTCAGGTGTCAGTCCTGGTGGGGTTGGACCATCGGGCAGGCCTGGCATCAAGCCTGGTTACCTCTGTGCAAGGCAAGCACACTGCCCCATTGTACTGTCTCTCTGTTCCCTCAGAGTTTGTTATTAGTTTGATGTTTGGAACACATTCAGCGGGGTTGGGGTCCAACCTGGGTTGGCTACATGCAAGGCAGAGGACCTGCCCTCTGTACTTATTGTCACTCTGGCACCTCAAAATTAATTTTTTTAACATATAAATAAAAAAGACAACCAGCATACCTTAATGCCTCATCTTGGTGATCTGAAGAGAAGAGACTTTTGGAGGAAAACCCCCGGGTCTGAGTAGGTTTAGGGTGCACTCTCAGGTTTTGAATGGGGTGTACAGCTGGAATTAAACTTCACTGGATGGTGACTTTGGATGCCCCGGACAACCGAGCCTGGAACGGGGGTCCGGAAGCATCTCTGCAACTTGTTGATATTTTTTGAGATTTATTTATGAGTCTCTGGATCAGGCGGGTGAATGAGCTTATTTGGCGCCAGGGGCAGTTCCCGGGTGCAACTGCCAGACTTCCGGAAGAATAGGGAGGTGGGGGAAGTTGCCCATCCCCAGCTCCGTGAGAGGCCAGGCACTACATTAGATTCCAGAAATATAGCAGTGAGCAGCGGTAGACAGAAAGACTGATTCTCCGAGGTGCTGAAATGCCTGCTCCTGGGCCACTGATCTTTGAATTTCTGCATCTTGAGGCTGGGGATGAGGCTCCAGTGGGGGCGCACAGGCCTGGCATGCGTGGGGCCCTGGGTGTGATGCCCCGATGGCCCCTGGACCTGTGCAGAAAGGACTCTCAGATGCCCAGAGGAGGCTGGTGAGCATGGGCTGGGGACTGGGAAAAGCCCGTCTCTCACGGCAGCCTCAGACCCAAGCCATGCGGCATGTTCTCGGATCCAGTCGGCGACTGGCAGTAGCAGCACGTGTGGGACTTGTCAGCACCAAGGGCCTTCCATCCTGCATGGCGTGGCCCTCGTAGGTCATTCAGTAGGCTTGGAGCTGATTAACGAGTCACTGTCACTGTCACTGTCATCCCGTTGCTCATCGATTTGCTCGAGTGGGCACCAGTAACGTCTCCATTGTGAGACTTGTTACTGTTTTTGGCATACCAAATACGCCACAGGTAGCTTGCCAGGCTCTGCCTTGTGGGCAAGATACTCTTGGTAGCTTGCCGGGCTCTCCGAGAGGGGTGGAGGAATTGAACCCGGGTCAGCCACGTGCAAGGCAAATGCCCTACCCGCTGTGCTATTGCTCCAGTCCATTAATGAGTAAGGAACCAAATAGTCTGTTTCAAATTGTGCTTTAAAAATGTTTTTTTTTAATATATATATAAAATTAAACCACTTTGTTTAATTTTGTTTGTTTTTGGGTCACACCCAGCGATGCTTTGGGGTTACTCCTGGCTCTGCACTCAGGAATCACTCCCCAAGGTGCCTCTGGGACCATATGGGATGCCGGGGATCGAACCCAGGGTGGCCATGTGCAAGGCAAAAGCCTCCCCGCTGGACGGTCGCTCCAGCCATTCACATTGTGCTTTTGAAAATCCTTTGATTCCTGTATTCCCGTAAACTTTCCCCGTGCAGCTTCTCTGTCACGCATTTATGCGAAGCATCGCCGCATCTCCCTGCCTGTAAAGTTCACGTCACCGCCAGCCTTATTTTGGCCTGTATGAAGAGGTTCCTGTGCTGCGTGGTTCTGTGGCAGGAACTCTGGGTTCGGGACCTCTTTCCTGGCCTGAAGCACAGTGGCCCACACCTGAGCGAGTCCTGGTTCTGAAGTGGGAGGCAGAGGAGGCACGGGAGTGTGAGGGTCGCTAGAGGACGGCCCGCGTGCGTGGCCGGGTCCCGAGGCTCATCCCGCAGGGAGTCCCAGGGCTGGGGGCTTCGGGAAGGACCCGGGAGCAGCCGGGGGGCCCAGAGAGGAGAGGAGGAGCCAGAGCGGGAGAGCAAGTCCCCGCCCCCCCCAGGGCCCAGGACAGCGAGGCTTGGGCCAGCTGGAAGGTTTGGGAGCCGTGTCCGGGGTGCTGGGCTGCCCCGTACCCGCGTCCACGCCCTTTCACGCCCTCTGCTCTCTCGGCCCCGTCGGAGGGTTTGGAGTAGCGCGGTCCCAGCCTCGGAGCTTTCATAATCCAGTCATCGTGCCTTCCGTGAGGCGCTCAGTGTTCTCCCTGGGGGAGAGGGGCGGCGCGTCTGTCTGTCTCAGGTCGCTGGGCCTGGTACCGAGGGTTTGTGACGGTTTCCAAGGGCTGCCCGGGGGCTGGCGAGACAGAACAGAGTGAGGCGACAGCGCTGGCCTTGCGTGTGGCCGGCCCGGGCGTGAGCCTCCGCGCCCGCCCGGTGCTTCCCCACCCGCGCCCTGCCCGCGCCCCGAAGGCCCCCTCCCGGCCAGCTGTCGGTGACTGAGGGGCACGATGCCCGCTTGGGAAGCTGCTGCCACAGGCTGTGGGGAAACCGGTGACGACGGCCCTCACCAGCGCTGGAGGGGCTTCGGAGAGCGCGTCACGCTGCAGGGGCCTGGGTCCACGCGGCGGCCGCGCCAGCCACGGCTCGTTGTTGCGTTGCTGTTGCTCTGAACCCCCCAGGCCCTCGAGTTGGCGTTTGTGAATCAGGCACGTAGACGGTAGCACGGCTCTGCTTGAAGACGGCTGTAGAGACGCCGAGAGACTGAGGCCGGGGCTAGGGCCGGGCACGGGGCCTTTGGTCTCCCAGACACAAGCACGTCTTCACCGAATTCCGGCCTCCTTGGAGGCCTCTCCACAGCTCGGCTGCGTTCTTCTGGGTTGCAGAACCTCACCTGTCTGTAGCGTGTTAGTATGTTTCTGTGTGCATGTTTCAGATCTGGTTGCCTTGGTGTGTGTGTGTGTGTGTGTGTGTGTGTGTCTGTACACGTGTGTGCGCGGGCAAATGTATATTCTCTATGTAGCATAGCTCATTGTTGTATAGTCCTATTCTTGCACAGTCTGTTCTCTTTTCCATGTGAATTTGTGTTATTATTATTTTCATCTCGGCCACCCCAAGCAGGGCCCCGGGTGCTCCTGCGGAAAATGGGCCGAGGTGGGCAGGCTTTTGAGGCTCACAGTGGGATCGTGCAGTGCCAGGGATCGAACTCAGGGTCTCATACATGTCCGGCACGTGCCTTGTCCCTTTGAGCTCTGTCCTGAGCCCACACAGCCCATTCTCCTGGGCTTTGTCTTCCCAAGGGGGATGTCTAGCCTTGTCGCCAGTGGGCAGCCCTGCCCCTGGGAGGGCAGCCTGGACCCAGGCAGCCCGCTGTCCGTCTCTGGAGTCACCCAGGGCCCCTCGCCCGGTGTCTTCTCCGTCACGAGGGAGCGAGGAGCTTCTCAGAGGAGCCTCCGGTGCAGAGAGGAGCACCATGGGCTGGAGCCTTGGCTTTGGAGGCAGGAGACCCGGGCTCCACCTCCAGCACGTCATCATCTCCCGAGCATCACGCCAGGAGGAGTTGCCCCGGTGTCCTGCAGGGTGAGGTCCAAAAAATGAAAATAAACCAAAAAAGGGAAAAAAACACAAACCCCCAGGAGTAGCAGCGTCTGCTGTGGTCCCAGCGTTAGCAAACAACCGGAAGCATGCAGTTCCGCTGCAGTAAGCTAGAACCTTGCCCGTGGAAAGTCGCCCGAGCAGTTCAGACGGTCACGCCCGCTTTCTTCTGGCCTAGATTTGAATGAAATGTTGTTCTGTGAACGGAGAAGGGGCAGTTCCAGGCTCTCACCCACCACCCCCAGGCTTTTGAGGCTGGAAGACTAGTTCCTATTTGATTTTTTTTTTTAATAGCCAGCTACTAAAAACGCCCCGGCACAGAGTTTCGTGATGAGCAAGTACTTACTGAGTGAATTTTGAACCGAGTGTAATGTGATGTTATTTATGCAATTTTTTAATTAACTCTAAAATATGCTGGTAATGCTTTCTACCTTGATTTTATTTCTGGCGGGCTTGGTTTGACTGCAAAATGAAACCTCTCCGTCATTACAGCAGACACAACCTGTACAGTGTTCTGTTTTTCCTTTGTGAATCATTGTATCCCGTCTAATAAAAAGTCGGTTATATGGTATTGAAAACAGTGATTCATTGTACTGTAGTTTCTTTGAGGTTTCTGTCTCCTGAGATCTGAAGTCCATTCCTCTAAATCAAAAAAGTAATGGAAGACGAAGAAAACTGATACTTTCCCCGAGAACTCTGAGGAAAAGGAATTTTTGCAATAAGCTTTGAAATTTATCTTCCACTCAGTGTTTATTTGCAATGTTGTATTTTTTAAGCACAGTCACAAATGAGTTATTTCTAATATTGTGATTCATAAATGAAAGGATTGGAAGAATTTTAATGTTGTATATTAAATACAGGGGTTGAATATGAGGATTTAGAAACTGCAGTTCCATGTGAATAAAGTTAAATGTTACAGTCTGAGTATAATGTCTGGAGAGTCATATTTTTGGTTTTGGGGAGCCGCATCTGAGTTTTTAATAGACCGATATAATCCATTTTATAGTGTATAAATTTAGTAAGTTTATTTTATAATAGTAGGAATTTTAATTATTAAAAAAATAGAAATGAAATATAAAGAAATCAAATTCATTTTTAAAAATTGTACGTTGTCAAGGCCAGAGAGATAGTATACTGGGTAAGTCACTTGCCTTGCATGTCACCAACCCGGGTTTGATCCCCGGCATCCCATACGGTCCCCTGTGCACCACCATGGGTAATTCCTGAGTGCAGAGCCAGGAGTAACCCCTGAGCATTGCTAGGTGTGGCTCAAAACCCAAAAGAAAAAAACCAATGAAACATTTTCAATTAATCAGTAACTTTGCGCCATTCTAGAGAAGTTCACTAAAGTTGCAGTGAGTGTGCAGGAAGCTGCATTCAGCGCTGTGTTGGAGATACTGGGCGTGTCCTCAGACTCCTCCTTGATCGTTCCTTCTCACACAGTCTGTGAGTGTTATATCCAGCTACGGACTCGACATACGCACTGTGCGTTTGGGGTAGGGGCTTGGGGCCACACGCAGAGGTACTTAGGTACTTACAGTGCCTGGATCTCTGCTCAGGAGTGACCCCTGCTGACGCTTATTTTCACAAATAACAACCACAAACATGTATGGTCACGTGACTCCGCACGTGGTGCCGAGAATTGAAGTGCGGTTGTCAGCGTGCAAGGCTCCTGCAGCACCGCGTGTTGTCGCGCCCGCCCCTCTGTGTTTGTGGAGCTGCATTTCCTGGTGTATGGGTCCCGTGAACATACATGTTGATGTTTTTTGTTTGTGAGAATAAGTCGTGTTGGGGTGAAGAAATAAACTCATGAGGTTGTATGGCATGTTCCATCCTAACACTTGGTGAAAAATACTGGTGTTCCCCCTTTCTTTTGGGGGAGGGAAACTTTGGGCCTCACCCGACAGTGCTCAGGGCTTGCTCCTGGCTCTGTGCTCAGGAACCACCCCTGGCAGGGGCCATATGGTATGGCGGGCATCAAATCACGGTTGGCGACTTGCAAGGCCAATACTCGACTCACTGTACTCTCTCTCCAGCCCTGGCCTTGTTCTCTCTTTATAAAACCTAGGATCAGGGAGATGAAATAACTCTCCACAGCGCCCCTGAGCAGAAGAGCTGCAGCCCAACCAAAGTGAGCTTAGTCGTTCTTCTATTAAGCGACTTTTTCTATGTTTTGTTCAGAAGCAAGACACTCTTTTTGTTTGTTTTGGGGTCACACCGGGATATTACTCGTACCTCTGCACTCAGGAATTACTCATGGCGTGCTTGGGGGACCCTATTTTGTGTGTGTGTGTGTGTGTGTGTATAGGGGGTTTAGCTTTTTGGGTCACACCTGGTGATGCTCAGGGGTTACTCCTGGCTTTGCACTCAGGAATTACTCCCGGTGGTGCTTGGAGGACCATATGGGGTGCTGGGAATCGAACCTGCGTTGGGCGTGTGTAAGGCAAACGGCCTACCTGCTGTATTATGGCTCCAGCCCCTTTGGGGACCCTATGGGATGCCAAGAATTGAATCCGGGTTGCCTGCATGCAAGGCGGACACCCTTCTCACTGTACTGTCTTAAGAAGCAAACCACTATTTTTTGTTGTTTTTTGGGTCACACCTGACGATGCTCAGGGGTTACTCCTGGCTCTGCACTTAGGAATCACTGCTGGTGGTGTTCAGGAGAAGACCATATGGGATTCCGGGGGTTGAACCAGGGTCAGCTGCATGTAAGGCAAATGCCCTACCTGCTGTGCTATATATATATAGCTCCAGCCTGAAGCAAACCACTCTTTTTTTTTTTTTCTTTTTCTTTTTGGTCACACCCGACGATACACAGGGATTACTTCTGGCTCATGCACTCAGGAATTACTCCTGGCAGTGCTCGGGGGACCATATGGGATGCTGGGAGTCGAACCCGGGTTGGCCACATGCAAGGCAAATGCCCTACCCGCTGTGCTATCACTCCAGCCCGCCAAAGCAAACCACTCTTACGATTCATTTATGTATTTCTTTTACTTATGTGTTTTTGGGGTGTATCTGGTGGTGCTCAGGGGACCGAGTGGTACAGGGGATTGAACCCGGGCTTCCTGCACGCAGGAATGTCTTCCCACCCTTTGTGCCATGTCCTGGGTCACACTAAGCATCTCTGAACACCAAGTTCTCCCTGACACCGGGGGCTGTGTCTTCGTCCTTAGGTTATTCTGTTTTCTTTTACAGGGATGGTTTTAGATTCTCATCTCAAGAAGCTGCTTCTAGTTTTGGCGATGACCGACTGCTAATAGAAAAATTCATTGATAACCCTCGCCATATAGAAATCCAGGTAGGTCCAGCTTCATGTATTTCATGATTATTATGGTTTTAGGATGACATCACCTCTTCCTGGTGGTGGGAAGGGTACCCTGGGGAAGGGCTGGGTGTTGGAACAGTGTATGTCTGAAACTCAGTCATGAGCAAATTTGCAACTGTGTATCTCACAGGGATTCAGTTAAAAAAAGAATTAAAAAAAAAGAAGAAAGATGAGGCTGGAGCGATAGCACAGCGGGTAAGGCATTTGCCTTGCACGCAGCCGACCTGGGTTCGATTCCCAGCATCCCATATGGTCCCCTGAGCACTGCCAGGGGTAATTCCTGAGTGCAGAGCCAGGAGTGAGCCCTGTGCATCGCTGGGTGTGACCCAAAAAGCAAAAATAAATACATAAATAAATAAGTAAAAATAAAAAAAGAAGAAAGATCACCTCTTATTGGAAACATTTTCTTCTATTTTCAATGAGTTGTCCTGCTATGTTTAAGATAAAAATGAAATAGTGTGAAAGGATATGTGTGTATGAATGGTAGTTCAGATGGGGATTTATTACATCTTTACTTATTTATCTTTGAGTTTGGAGGCCACACCCAGCAGTGCTCAGAGGTGACTTCCGGCCCTAGATTCAGAAATCGCTCCTGGCGGGCTCGTGGGACCATATGAGGTACTAGGGATTGGACCTTGGTTGGCCGCGTGCAAGGCCAAGGCCATACCCACTGTACTACTGCTCTGACCCCAGATAAATATTTCACTTCACCTGCTACAGTATGATGGGGATCAACATCTCGGGAGAAACAGGAGAGGGTCTCGACGTCAGACAGAGGACAGTGGAGTTGGCCGAGGTTCTCTGCCAGGATTCACTCGGAGCTAATTTTACACAGCTTGGCTACAAAAGTGGCACCAGCCAGTTAAAACTGCAGCAACACGTGTTTCTGAAACTGTATCTCAAGTAAGAAATAAGATTGTGTCTCCAAGGACATCTGTGTAATTGGAGTAGCACTTTTCTTCCCTGCAGAACTTCTCTGCACTCACAACGTGGCCAGCTGACTCCTGAGAGGGCCTTTGATCTGTCTCCGCTCCCTCACTGCGGTCCCTCCTGGACGGGGAGGGGGCTGTCTCAGCCCACGGAGCTGCTGGCCCCTGAGATAATGGGCCACACACCGTCCTGTCAGGGCTCAGGCATCGGGGAGCCGGGGGAGTCAGGAAAGTGACCGGAAGGGCCAGTGTGTAAAGCAGTCGAATTTACCCAGCAGTCACAGCTGGAGCTGACCACGGTGTGCCACAGTCAGTGGGACCCAACAGGCATGGCTGGAGTTAACCGCCGTGTGCCACAGCTTGTGGTACTTAGCACCCCTGGCCTGAGTTAACTGCTGTGTGCCACAGTTTGTGGTACTTAGCACCCCTGGCCTGAGTTAACCGCCGTGTGTCACAGCTTGTGGTACTTAGCACTCCTGGCCTGAGTTAACTGCTGTGTGCCACAGTTTGTGGTACTTAGCACCCCTGGCCTGAGTTAACTGCTGTGTGCCTCAGTTTGTGGTACTTAGCACTCCTGGCCTGAGTTAACTGCTGTGTGCCACAGTTTGTGGTACTTAGTTAGCACTTATGGCTGGAGTTAATTGCTGTTTGGGCACAGTCCGTGGTACCCAGCACACACGGTGGGAGTCCTGCTGCCACATTCCGTGGTCCCCTCATAGGTGCGTCAGCCCATCAGAAGATCAGGGCTCTTGATCACCAGCGCACATGGTGAGATGGGAACCCGGGGTTCTTTCGAGACTCCTTGGAAGTGCTCAGGAGCAGGGAGTGAGTGGAGCTGTGGGACTGTGGCTGCTGGAGCAGCTTAGGGCAGGACAGAACGGCTCCGAGTGGAACTGGGAGGCCACGGACTCGAGAGAAACACAAACGATTCTAAGTTCTAATCGTGGGGAGTATTTCTGAGAATTCTCCCTCGTTGTCTTTATTACTCCGAGACTGAGGCTGCTTTTGTGTCCTTGCTAAGTAGAATCAAGAAGCTTGAGCACTGTCACAGTTAAACATTTTTCTGGGGCCAGAGTGATAGTGCAGTGGGTAGGGCATGAGCCTTGCCTTGCAAGCCCGCCAGGAGAGCTGGTTGTGACCTCAAAAAAATAATACAAACAAAAACATTTTTTTCCCCTTAAACTGCACAGTGGGTAGGGCTCTAGCCTTGCATGTGTCTGACCTGGGTTCGATCCCCGGCATCCCGTAGGGTCCCCTGAGCTCCTCTAGGCGTGGTCCCTGAGTGCAGAGCCAGGAGGAATCCCTGAGTGAGGACTGCTGGCGGGGCCCCCAAACAAACCAACCAAAATAATTTCCCCTACATTTGGTTTTGTTTTGGGCGGTGGGGACCTCTCAGATAGTGCTCATGGGGCCCGGGGGCGACCCAGCTCCGACACAAGGGTCCAGAGCCACGGCGCCAGGGACTGCTAGGACCTGGTGCTGGGGCTCGGACTCAGCACATGCAGAGCTCACACGTGCCTTCAGGCGCCCTGCGTGCGGCCACCCACCCAGGCCCAGGGAAGAAGGCTGGCACATCGCATTTCCTGTCTCTAAGTCTGTCTTCTCGTCTTGAATTCTTCCCATTTTGGTGGCTCATTCCTAAGAATTAATTTTGTGATCAGGTGTGTGTGTCTCTGTTTGTGTGTGTGTGTTATATGCTACTTTGCCTGTTACAATCATGATTTAAAATCCACCCCCCCTACCCCAGCATAGTACCTGCTATTTATAACGCAGGAGAAAACCCAGTGACGTACTCAGGGAGGGAGTCTGGCTGTTCGGAGCTAAAATTAGTGCCGAGTCTCCGGTTTCCAGAGCAGCGTTTATCTCTCGGAGCGTAGCGTATGCCGTTAGTAACGCACACCTACTCTTTCATCCTGCAGACAGACGAGGGCCGCCCGACAGCCCGGCCTTCTGTGCAGGGAGCTGAAAGGGTCTCTCTTAGGGTCGCCAGCTTTAGCTGCTACAATAATGCGTTAAGTTTGCATTTCAGATAAACAGTGAATTTTTATGACTGCAGATGTATTCCAGACATATTTGGGACAGGTTTTTTTAATTACCCTTTCCCATTATTTACCGAAGATTTAAATTTTACTGGGTGTTATATCACCTGGCAACCTCCACTCATTTCCCTATGCTGCAAATGGAAAAACAGTAATATCTATAAACTTCAGACATTTCATCACCTCCCGGTAACATAAACAAAGCCCAGGAAGTGGACCAGCATCTTGGCTCCCCTGGGATGTAGATAAACGGGCCTTCCTGTGCCACGGCCGTGTGACCTGTTTGCGGGAGTGGGAAGAGGGGCTCCCCTCAGGCTGCTGTGCGAGCCCGTGTCCCCACCACACCCGGGCTGGCTTCCCAGGGAGGCACGAGGACGCTGCAGTCTGACCCGCGGTGTTGGGGATGGAACCCGAGAATTTTGTCTTTGTCTTTTTGATAAAGTTGTGGATGCTTCTAGTGCAGTGCTCAGGGGCTACTCCTGCCTCTGTGCTCAGGGGTTGTTCCTGGGGTGCTGGGGCCTTGAGCCCTTTATCCAACATTTCGGGGTTGTCGGTCTGGCTGTTCTCTCTGAGCACCAGCACACAGTGGCCTCATGTGTGTGTATGAGTTTGTGAGATACGTGGAAGTGTGATCAAGCGTGTCCTAGTGGGTCTGGGGTGAGCAGCCTGGGGGAGAGGGGTGGAGGCCAGTGTATGCAAGCATGTGTGAGCATGTCTGAGCAAGTGCACGCTTGTGAGAGCATGTGCTGGCATGTCTGAGTGAGTGTGTGTGTTTGCGCATGTGCTAGCTTGTCCAAGCCTGCCAGCGTGTGTGAGTGTGTGTTGGCATGTCCAAGAGTGTGTGAGCATGCTCGAGCATGTATGAACATGTGCTAGCATGACTGAGTATGAACATGTCTGAGCATGTGTGAGTGTGAGCATGTCTGAGAATGTGCTAACATGTCCAAGCATGTGCTAGCCTGCGAGCATGTGCTAGCATGTCTGAGCTAGTGTGAGTGTGTCTGAGCATGTGCTAGCATGTCTGAGCTAGTGTGAGTGTGTCTGAGCATGTGCTAGCATGCCCGAGAGAGTGTGACTATGTTTGAGCATGTGCTAGCGTGTCTGAACAAGTGTGTGTTGAGCATGTGTTAGCATGTCTGAGTGTGAGCGTGTCTGAGCATGTGCTAGCATGAGTGTGAGCATGTCTGAGCATGTGCTAGCATGAGTGTGAGCATGTCTGAGCATGTGCTCGCATGTCTCAGTGAGCGTGTCCGAGCATGTGCTAGCATGTCTGAGCGAATGTGAGTGTGTCCAAGCGTGTCCGAGCGTGTGCTCCAGGCGTGTGGAGTGGCTGGGGAGCGGGAGGCCTGCAGGGGCCGTGCTCCCTCTCATGGCTGTGCTGTTGCCCCCCAGGTTTTAGGTGACAAGCACGGAAACGCCCTGTGGCTCAATGAGAGAGAGTGCTCCATCCAGCGGAGGAATCAGAAGGTGGTGGAGGAGGCGCCCAGGTGAGCCGGCAGCCCCGGGACCACCCGCATTGGCTCGGGGGGCTGCCAGGGGCCAGGGTGTCCGGCCGCAGCGTGGGGGCTGGGAGGGGCGGCGTGGGGCTGCTGCTGTGGTCTGTGGGGTGTGCGCTGGGGGAGCTGCTGGGCTCCCCGGGCCCTCAGTGCCAGGCGGCTGCTCCCGGGCTCCCCCCGGTTCTGGGTGCTCGGGTGGTACTTGCTCGTGTGGTTGATGTCCCCAGTTTGGGATGGAGAGGCAGTACAGCGGGCAGGGCGCTCGCTTTGCCTGTTCCTGACCTGGCTTCAAGCCCTGGTGCCCCGCAGGGTCCCCTGAGCCCCCCCAGGAGTGAGCCCCAAGCACCCCAGGTGTGTCTCCCTCCCACCCCCGAGTTGCCAAAGGTCCGACAGGCTGAGTTCACGCTCTGCGTGCAGAGGCCCGGTTCAGTCTGACTTGCGTCATCCTTCGAACACTGCCATGCGTGGCTGCACAGCTGAAACAGTAACAGCATAGAAGTCCCTCGTTGAATGTACCATCTGTGTCTCCGTGCCAGGCACAAGCCCCAGGCCTGAGCGAAGCCCGCACTGCCCCCTGCGCGCCGGCCCTGCTCTTCTCACTAGCTGGGCGCCGAGGGATGCGGCCGATGGAACTTTAGTCAGCCTGGCCCTGTGGCTGTTGCACTGTGTCCGTACTTGCTGGGATCAGTCTCCGTGAATATTAATAAATTTTTGATCACAGATGACGGTGAAATCTCCAATCCTGTTTACATTAGTTTTTTGAGAAGAAGGCGATGCTCTAGTGTTTGAAAGCCCCGTGGGACCGGAGAGAGAGGACAGGGATGTCTCTGGCTCCGAAGCCCTTATTTAATACACACTGTTGATTCCTTCGTGCTGGACTTGTGGTGCCAGGGGCTGGGGCCTGGCTCCTTCCTGAACACGGCAACTCGGTGCCGAGGTTGTCAGCGCCGTGTACTTAGGAGCACTGGCTAGCCGGCACTGTGCTCAGGGCGTCCCGAACACTGGAATCAGTGTCCAGAGGCAGAACACGCAGCCCTAGACCCAGTCTGGAAGGGGCGTGGGTTCTAGCGGGAGCTGAACCGAGAAGGCAGCGGGGCCCGGGTTGACCAGAGCAGGGAATCTGCGTGTTGGCAGTCTCAGGTTTTCCATTGCTGCTGGTCACGGATGACAACATACATCCCGCGAGTGTCAACTCAGCGGTAAGAAAGACAGTTTAAGAAGCGGGTAACTTTGCAAGCGAGTACCGTGGTGAATAAAGAGCAGAGCATGAGTGGCGGGTGCCAGTGCCCTGTTAGTTGGCAAGACTCGCCCAGTTTGCAGCTTCCAGCAAATTTGAGTCGATGTCCAATTTTACTAATCATTCGCTGTTTCTGACTTGGCTCTTTATTTGGACTCTGGGGCCGAACCAGGCAATGCTCAGGGGTGGTTCCTGCTTCTGTGTTCGTGGTCACTCCTGGTGGCGCTGGGCTTCTGCCCCCACACCCCCCTTGCAGAATCTGCGCTCCATCCCTTCCTGCCATCTCCCCGGCCCAGTCCGTGTATATTTTATAAACCAAAATGCCCATCTGAGGAGGAGGGCTCAGCTCGGTGGACCCCGAACCAGAAGCCGTGTTTAAGCGTGTGGTACCCAGTAATGCCACGTGCGTTCCAGGCACACAGGAACGTGCGTCGCTGAGTGAGGCCAGCGGGCATACCTGAGCCAGCCGGTAACACTTCTCCCTGTTGCTCACAGAAGCTCACTTGGTTCGGGTTTCACAGTGTTTCTGCTCTTGCAGCGTGTTCCTGGACCCCGAGACGCGCAGGGCGATGGGGGAGCAGGCAGTCGCCCTGGCCAAGGCCGTGAAGTACAGCTCCGCGGGCACCGTCGAGTTCCTTGTGGACTCCCAGAAGAACTTCTATTTCTTGGAGATGAACACGAGACTCCAGGTACTGGGAACGCCCCTCTCCATCCTCTCCGCCCCTGTCCATCCCTCTCTGCCCCTCTCCTCCCCTCTCTGCCCCTCTCCATCCCTCTCTGCCCCTCTCCATCCTCTCTGCCCCTTTCCATCCTCTCCACCCCTCTCCTTCCTCTCTGTCCCTCTCCATCCCTCTCCTCCCCTCTCTGCCCCTCTCCATCCCTCTCTGCCCCTCTCCTTCCTCTCTGCCCCTCTCCATCCCTCTCCTCCCCTCTCTGCCCCTCTCCATCCCTCTCTGCCCCTCTCCTCCCCTCTCTGCCCCTCTCCATCCCTCTCCTCCCCTCTCCATCCCTCTCCGCCCCTCTCTGTCCCTCTCTGCCTCTCTCTTCCCCTCTCCACTCCTCTCCTCCCTCTCTTCCCCTCTCCAATCTTCTCCTCCCTTCTCCATCCCTCTCCTCCCCTCTCTGCCCCTCTCCATCCTCTCCGCCCCTCTCCTTCCTCTCTGCCCCTCTCCTCCCCTCTCCTCCCCTCTCCTCCCCTCTCCATTTCTCTCCATCCCTCTCCTCCCCTCTCCATCCCTCTCCTCCCCTCTCCTCCCTCTCTGTTCCTATCCTTTCTGCTCCCTCGAAAACCACTTTAAAATCCTCAACCACCTCTCATCCTCAAAAACCATCTCCTGAACTGTGGCGTAAAGATTTCCTCTTTGAATCTCAGGTTGTTTGTTTGTTTGTTTTGGGGCTGCACGTGGCGATGCTCAGGGATTACTCCTGGCTCTGCACTCGGGGGCTCGGAAGACCACGTGTGGATCAAATGTGGGTTGGCCACAGGCAAGGCGAGCGCCCTCCCCACTGCGCTGCTGTTCCAGAGCCCTGACTCTCAGGTTCACGTACTTAATGGTCCTCACGGTGTCACTTTGCTTTATGTTGGGAGTTTTGCTCTGGCTGTTTTTTTTTTTTTGCTTTTTGGGTCACACCTGGCGATGCACAGGGGTTACTCCTGGCTTTGCACTCAGGAATTACTCTTGGCGGTGCTCAGGGGACCCTATGGGATGCCGGGGATCGAACCCGGGTCGGCCGCGTGCAAGGCAAATGCCCTACCCGCTGTGCTATCGCTCCAGCCCCTCTGGCTGGTTTTCTTGAACCCTCTCGAGCTCTAGGTTCCAGGGCCCTTTAGAGAACCCACTACAGGGGCACAGCCAGTGCCCGTGTTCTTCCGGGGAGGGAGCAGGGCTGCCCTTGGGAGTGCTCTGCTGAATGTGTGTGTGTGTGTGTGTGTGTTTGCGTGTGTGAGAGGGTGTGTGAGTCTGTGTGTGCGTGATTATGTGTATGCGTGAGGGTGTGTGAGTGTGTGTTTGCATGTATGTGTGTGAGTATATGTGTGAGTGTGTGTGTGTTTATGTGTTTGAGTGTGTATGAGTGTATGTATGTGATATGTGTGTGTTAGTGTGAGAGAGTGTCGTGTGTGTGTGTGTGTGTGTGCATGTGTGTTTGGGGGTGGTGGGGAGGCTCTCCCTGGAACTTCTAACTTCCTGTTCTCAGTTGGCGTCGTTGTCCCTGGCTTTCCTGCCTTCCCTTCCCCCCTGCCGGAAACGTGTCCGGCCCTACAGAGCTGCCCTGACCACGGATCGCCGTCCAGTGAAGCCCACGGTGGAGGCCTGGAGCCTCCCGCTGCTGCCCTTCTCGCCCCCACCGTCCAATTTTCCTGCAGCTCTGCTCTTGGCTGCGTGAGAGACGCCTCCTTGCTTTGAGTCACACATCCAGCCAGTCTCGATAATTTCTCTCATCTTTGTAACTTTTTTCTTTAACTTCCGGAGCCTCCTGAGTGATGTTCTGGAGGCCCAGGAGCCCTCCTGGCAATGCTCGGCTGACGTGGGGAGCGTCAGGGACCGTGTGGTACTGAGGGTGGGCCTGGGGTCAATTGCATGGTGTCCTAGGCCTGCGCCCCGTGCTGCCCGCCGCGCCCTCTCTCCAGACCTTGCGGCCGGTGGGAATCTGGTTTCTCCCTAGCCCCGACTCCCGCTAGTCCCCTTTGCAGGACTTGCCACAGCTTCCGGGACGTTTGGTTTGTCTCCCCTCGCATGTGGTTTGCATCCATTTCCAGGGCTGCCATGACGAATGATCACAAATTGGGAAAGATCCCGCCCCCCAACCAAGAGGGAAAGATTCCGCCCTGTGAGGAGAGCACTCTGAAATCAGGGTGCCGCCTGTGCTTGCCTGGGCTGTCTGCTGCTCTCCCGGCACCGTGTGGGAGACTCCTGCCGCCTCACTGAAACCCCCAAAGTGAAAAAAGTAGGAGGGAAACTAAGAGTAGAGCTCCCCTATAACCCTGCAGTTCCGCTTCTGAGGCTGTACCCTGGTGACTCCTGAACATGGACTCAAAAAGGTCTGCTGTTCACAGCATCTTAGCCGGGATGCACTGGAAGGCCTGCGGCAGGGGAGGGAGAAGGACATCGGGCCTTGAATATCGCACGAGAATATCACAAAGAAAGAGGGAAGATTGCAACTCCCTGTGACTCCTAGACTCCTAGTCGCACTAAGGGAAGTAAGTCAGAGGCGAAGGACAGATGGCTGGCCTCTCACTCATCTGTGGGACATGGAGTGATGGGCAAAGGGGACGGGCAGCATGGATGGGCTCACCAGACCCTGCGCTTTTGGGCACAAAACACTCCAATAAACGGGGGAGGGAGGGAAGGAAGAGGTGGGCTAGGAGTGACCTGGGGCAGCGTGGAGAGTCTCCGCCACAGGGATGGTGGGAAAGGTGTCACACTGCAGGGTCATGCAAGTCATCGCTACCGTAACCGTGTTTCCCGAAATTTTATTTTTTCTTTTGGGTCACACCCGGTGATGCTCAGGGCTGACTCCTGGCTCTGCACTCAGGAATTACTCCTGGTGCTGCTCGGGGGACCCTATGGGATGCTGGGAATCAAACCCAGGTAGGCTGCGTGCAAGGCAAACGCCCTACCCGCTGTGCTATCACTCCAGCCCGTTTCCCGAAATATCATATAGATAGATCGCAAAGATTTTCTTTTTTCTTTTTTTTGCGGTTCCCTGAGCACAGAGCCAGAAGTAAGCCCTGAGCACCGCTGGCTGTCGCCTGACCCTCCTCCCCGCAAGGGGAGCGATTAATATCTATTTGTAGAATTTGCACAGGTGCTAACTCAGTAGTTGTTCAAAACTTACGATACACCCACTTAAAACCACCTTTTTTTTGTCTGCATTCTATTCTTCTGAATATCTTTAGAATCCAGAGTTTGTATTTTGGAGATTAATATGATTTGGATTAAGAGTCTTTGCAACTAAGTGTGACTAATTTGATAATTAGCTGGGAAATCATGTTTTCGATTAAAATGAAGACTTCGTTATGTCATGAGCTGAATAATAGCTTGTAATATGATTCTGAAGGCAATTTGAAGCAGTAAAAAAAATTGCATTTATGCCAGACCCAAGAGATTCCAGATCATTTTGCTGGGATGTTTATCAGAATGTGGAGAATTAACAGATCTCACTTTTTAAGGGTGCTTTATTTCTTTTTTTTTTTTTTTTGAAGTAAATAGATTTTATTCAGAAGTTTCTGAGGGAGGGAGGAAGGGATAAGTGAGAGAGAGAGTGATAGTAAGAATAACGCGCTCAGGGGAGAACGCGGGCTTCTCCAAGGGTGGAGGAAGCTCTACACACATCCTAGCACTGGACACGAAAGCATGAAAGTACACATCTCAAGGGGGGAGATGCGGGCGACACATGTGCTCAGCCACATGGCACAAGCAGCACATGGGCTCAGGCAGCATATGCGCGCCAAGGGTGCTTTATTTCTGTGTTTTGTTTTATTATTTATTTTGGGCTCATTTATTCCAATTTAGAGCTTTTCTATGGTCTTCCCTTGGAGATTTTTGGCATGTTATCTCCAAAAGTTGATATTCACATGAAAAACCTCAGTGCAGTCACGTAGGTGCCTGTGCTTGCATTTGGGGGAGGGGATCCATCCCTGATGGTCCTCAAGGCTTGTTGCTGGCTCTGCTCAGGGGTCCCTCCTGGCTGTATTGGCGTCGGGAGATCAAACCCTGGCTGGCCCTGCAAGGCGAGCATCTTACCCTCCGTAGTATCTCTCGAGCCCCAGAAAGTATTTGTTCTGAAGTCTTTTTTTGTTTTTGTTTTTGTTTTGCGGCCACACCCAGTAATGCTCAGGGGTCACTCCCGGCAGGCTTGGGGTCTGACCACATGGGATGCTGGGATTAAAATTTGGGTTGGCCGTGTGCAAGGCAAGCGTCCTGCCTACTGCACTGTCAGTCCAGCCCCTGGGCTTGCATTTTAAAAATTTTTTTGGCTTTTTCGATCATACCCGGCGATGCTCAGGGGTTACTCCTGGCTCTGCACTCAGGAGTTACTCCTGGCGGTGCTTGGGGGACCATAAGGGATGCTGGGGATCGAACCCGGGTCGGCCATGTGCAAGGAAAACACCCTACCCACTGTACTATCACTCCGGCCCACTGTGCTTGCATTTTTAAAAAAATCTTGGATAACTTTCCCAAAAAATGATATTAACTCTCAAAGAGAGGTTACAAATGAACTTCAGGAAAAAAATCAACACTCTAAAGAATTTAATTTGCGGGCTGAGGAGATGGCTCCAAGGACTGGAGCACGTGCTCTTTGCATGGAGGAGCCCCAGATTCTGCCCCTGGGCCCATTGTCCCGCCAGCACTTTGGGACGTGACCCCTCCAAGCCCTCCTGGGTGTCGCCTCCACAACTGCAAACCGGAACAGATGTCGTTGTGTGAGATCCGATGGCCCAGTTCTCCGTGGATTCCTCCCGACTCAGACACGTCCGTTTCCCTCGTAAGGGTCAGGGTTTCCCTTTTCTCACACTGACCTGCCATCACCACATAGCCGTTCCGAGCCTCTGTGATGAGGAGTCGGAACAGAGCCTTGGAAAGTTCCCCCTGCATGTTCCAGAAACTTCTGAGATCACGTAGACAAGTCAGGGTTTCTTTTAATAGTAGACTTTCTCGCCTTCAAATTTCTTTACTAACCTTAAATTATAACACTTAAGGCACATTCACTAACTTCTTTCTCTTCTCAGATTTACGTTATCTCTAATTAGTGTTTCAGTTTGAGCTAAAAGGCCTATAATTTTCTTTTTCTTCCTTTTTTTTTTTCCTTTGAAATTTCCTGATGGAATTGTCACTTTTTGCAGCTTCAGAACTTGTACATTTTTTTGCGGGGGGGTGGGGGGGAGGTGGCGGCCACACCTGGAGATGCTCAGAGCTTACTCCTGGCTCTGCACTCAGGGATCACTCCTGGCGTTGCTTGGGGACCATATGCATGTGGGATGCCGGTGATCGAACCCAAGTTGACCACGTGCAAAGCAAGCGTCTTACCCATTGTCCTGTCTCTCTGGCCTCAGCTTGTACGTTTTCCCTAGTGAAAGGTCATGAGGAGCGTGGTCACGTCTGCCGAGTGTCATCTGAGCTGTTTCTGGAGGGGCTCTGGTGCATGACGGCGGGGGTGGGGGGTGTCTTTGTGTCTTCCCCTGGGTTCAGGTGACTGGTCCAGTTCGGTTCAGTTGGCACTCCCTCGTCAGAAGGAGCCTTGTTCTCTTCATGTGCTTCATTTTAATGTTGCTTCTTTGGGCTACACCCACTGGTGCTCAGGCTTCCTCCTGGCTCTGTGCTCAGGGACCACTCTGGTTGGTGCTTGAGGGGTTGGAACACTCTGGTTATGGTGGGGAGCAGTGACTTTGTACATTAGTACCATAAATTTTGTACTCTTGGAACCATGTTACCTAAACCATGATAAAAGAGTTAACTATTTTTAGAAGAGAAATAAAAATGACTCTCTGTGCCACATTGCAATCATACCATTTTCTTCCACAGAAGCTCTCTTAACACCATCTTGTTGCTAGAATTCTATACGTTAGTCCCTTCCTTTTATTTTTATTTATTTGTTTATTTATTTTTTGCTTTTTGGGTCACACCCAGCGATGCTCAGCGGTCACTCCTGGCTCTGCATTCAGGAATTACCCCTGACTGTGCCCAGGGGACCATATGGGATGCTGGGAATTGAACCTGGGTTGGCCTTGTACAAGGCAAATGCCCTACCCGCTGTGCTATCACTCCAGCCCCCAGTCCCTTCCTTTTAATATTTTTCTTTTTTTAAGAATTCAGGTGTGTGTAGATCATATCATTTCACTAGTTTACCTGTGGATATTTCCCCCAGTGTTTTGCTCGTAACAAATAGTGTAATTAGTCACTGATCCCTCCCTCCCACCTTGTTTTTCGGGGTGGGGTCTAGCCTCACCCATGCTTGACAAATGGCCTAGCTTTGAGCCCTTTCCCAGAGCCCAGGGATGGCTTTCATGGCTCCCTTTCCACTTGCAGAAGTAGAGTTGGTGGGAAAGACGTGCTTTTAGAACTTGGTTTTGTTTTCAGGCGAAGCCAGGCTCCCAGTGATTACCAGGGGACCCGGCATGCCAGGGATTGAACTCGGGGCACCTGCATAGCACGTGTGTGCTCCAGGGAACAGAGAGATCGTCTGGGGGAAGGTGCTTGCGTTGAACACACCTGACCTGGCTTGGTTCCCAGCACCACTGACATCCTCTGAGCACTGCTGGGAGTGAGCCCTGAGCACAGACATGGGAGTAAGCCCTGAGCACTGCCAGCTGCTGCCTCCAAAACCAACATCAACAATCTTTGCACTCTAGCCTGTTGAACCATCTCCCTCACTCCCTGACCGAGCCTCCCCCACTCCCGGACTGAGCCATCTCTCTCACTCGCTGACTAAGCTGCCTCCCTCACTCCCTGATTGAGCCGCCTCCCTCACTCCCTCACTCCCTGACTGAGCCGCCTCCTTCACTCCCTGACTGAGCCATCTCTCTCACTCCCTGACTGAGCCATCTCTCCCACTCCCTGACTGAGCCGTCTCCCTCACTCCCTGACTGAGCCATCTCTCCCACTCCCTGACTGAGCCGCTTCCCTCACTCCATGACTGAGCCATCTCTCTCACTCCCTTACTCCCTGACTGAGCCGCCTCCCTCACTCCATGACTGAGCCGTCTCTCTCACTCCCTGACTGAGCCGCCTCCCTCACTCCATGACTGAGCCGTCTCTCTCACTCACTGACCCTCAGTTGCTTTTCACAGGAGAGAGATCTTTTGTCTTTCTATTTTTTTTAACCATTAAAAAAATTGTTATTCAGGGACTGGAGTGATAGCATAGCGGGTAGGGCATTTGCCTTGCACGCGGCTGACCCGGGTTCGATTCCTAGCATCCCATATGGTTCCCTTAGCACCTCCAGGAGTGATTCCTGAGTGCAGAGCCAGGAGTAACCACTGTGCCTCGATGGGTATGACCCCAAAAGAAAAATAAAATTATTCTTGTATCATGGTGAGATACACAGTTACAAAGTTGTTCTGCCTTTCCACTTTTGGATGGCGGTGAAAGATACTGTCATATTATCATTCATATTTTTATTATTACGAGTGAGGCTGAATTTTTCCTTCGCACTTCTTTCTCTGAGGCCTTCCAGAACCACACTGCCCCTTCCCCCGGGGCAGCAAAGGTGCCCCTGCCTGCAGCCTCCCCTGGGGCGGAGTGGGTGGGACTCGGCTGGTCTGTTGATTGATGACTTGCGTTTTCTTTTCTTTATAAATTTAATTTTATTTTGGGCACCGTGGTTTGCAAACCCTTCCTCTGTAAACTGTCCGAGCACCGCGTCCTCCACCCATGAGCCCGGATCCCCCCACAGCTATCCCAGGGCCCCGCCTCCAGTCCCTCCCGTGCTCAGCCGCCTGCTGAAGCGAGCTTCTCAGTCTGTTTCCTTGAGCATTTGTTATTCCCCTACAGTGTTTCTTTCGAGCCCTCCCCTGAGTGAGGTCACCCTGGTCTCTCTCTCTCCCGAGGCTGACTGTACCCAGGTAGCAGTGAATCGCAGGATTTCATCCTTTCTCACAGCCAAGTAATATTCCACGGTGTATATGTGCCGCCGTTTCTTGAACTCATCTGCTCTTGGGAACTGAGTTATGTCCAGACTTGGGCTATTGTGATTCAGTGTTCCAGTGAATATAGGGGTGCACATGTCTTTTCTGTACTGAGTCTTTGGGCCCTAGGAGCAGATGTCCAGAGTGGAATTGTGGGTCCAGTGGAAGCTCAGTTCTCAGTTTTTGTTAACCGTGTGGTTTTCCATGAAGGTTGGCTCACTCAACATTCCCACCTGTGGTGAAGGAGGGTCCCTCTTCCAAACCTCCACGCCAGCACAGGTGGTTGTTTTTGTTCTTGTGATGCGTGCCAGTCTCACTGGTGTGAGATGATATTTCATTGTTATTTTGATTTGAAATTTTCTGATATTAAGTGACACAGCTTTTTTTTTTGTTTCACTTTGGGTCACACCGGTGATGTTTCGGGGTTACTCCTGGCTCTGTACTCAAGCATCATTTCTGGCGGTGCTCGGGGGACCATGTGGGATGCGGGGCATCAAACCCAGATCGGTCACGCGCCAGGCAAATGCCCTCCCTGCTGTATGGTCGCTCCAGCCCTGACATAGCATTTTTCATATACTCTTCTGCCATCTCTCTGTCTTCTCTGAGCAAATTTCTGTTCATCTCTCCCCCACATTTTTGAATGTGATGTTTTTGTTATTTTAGGGGAGGGAGCATCAAGTTCTGCTAGTTTTATATCTATCTTGGATATCAACCCTGTCTCTGATGGGTGTGTGCAGGTGCCCGCCCAGGCTGTGGGTCTGTATCTGGCCGTTACTTTCTTCCTGCTACAGAAGCTTCTTGGTTTGATGCTTGCCCAGTTCTTTCAGTTTGCTTTGCCAGTGGTTCGGAATCACTGAGGAACCTCTAGCTTTAATGTCCTGACATGTTCTACCTCTGTTTTCCCCAGGTTTATTTATGGTTTCATGTCTGATTTCGAAGGTCTCTAATCCATTTTTTTTTTTTTTTGCTTTTTTTGGGTCACACCCGGCAATGCACAGGGGTCACTCCTGGCTCATGCACTCAGGAGACATCCCTGGTGGTGCTCAGGGGACCATATGGGATGCTGGGATTTGAACCCGGGTCGGCCGCGTGCAAGGCAAACGCCCTCCCCGCTGTGCTATCGCTCCAGCCCCTCTAATCCATTTTGATGTGACTTTTGTGCATGGCATTAGAAAGCCATCTGGATTCCTGTTTTGCATGTGACTAACCAGTTTCCCCACCACCATTAACCTGACTTGGAGAGAGATGGTTTCAAGTGGACTATTCACTTCTTTTATTCTCTTTTCCTCATATGTTTTTGGATTTGCTATTTTATGTCTGACAGAAGACAAAGAAATGATCCAACGTGTTAGATCAATTTTCCAGAGGTTTGTTAGTTCCTAAAAGATGTTCTTAATCAGAGAAGCAGATCAGAAAGCCGCGTCTCCTTGGTTCAGGGGCTGTGACCCAGCAGCCCTCAGCCTCCCCAGCCCTGCTCATGGGCACCAAGCACAGAAGTCGAATCAAAATGTATTAGAGAGAGGCTGGAGCGATAGCACAGCGGGGAGGCCGTTTGCCTTGCACATGGCCAACCCGGGTTCGATCCCCGGCATCTCATACGGTCCCACAAGCACCACCAGGAGTGATTCCTGAGTGCAGAGCCAGGAGTAACCCCTGAGCATCGCTGGGTGTGACCTAAAAAGCCAAAAAAAAAAAAAAAATTAGAGAAGAGCAGCAAAATCCAGCCTCTGCCCTGCATGCGAGTGCCCCTTCGAGCAGTGCTCCCCCCACCCCCACCTGCATACTTGCGGTAGAGCAGGTCCACTTGCTTGGTTGTGAGCTGGGACTCGGGAGTTTCTGTTCCTGCTTTCAGTTGCTCAGCGGTTTCTGGCAGTGCCGAAAGAGAGGAAGACCCCGGGGCAGAGTCTCCTTACCCTGCGGCTCCACTCCCCCACCCTGCTCGTCCGTCGGGCCGCGCTGTGTCCCTGGAGTCCACCCGAGCTTGCTCTGGGGTCTGTTTGTGGTGGAGGGTCTGCGTCTTAATCTTCTCAGGACATCAGTTGTGCTGGATTAGTGCCTCCTTGATGACTTCCTTTTAGCTTAATTGCCTCTTGAAAGGTGCTCTCTTCAAGTCCAGCCAATGCGGGGTGTGTGTGTGTGTGTGTGTGTGTGTGTGTGTGTGTGTGTGTGTGTGTGTGTGTGTATACGGGGGGTTGTTAGGATTTCATCCTAGGAATTTGGGGATGGACGGGGGACACACCTCTCATTCCCTAAAGATCCCTCTCCTTTCTTCACTCGACCTTTTTTTTATCTGAGACGGGATTGCCAGGGAAGCGTTAGAATAGTAGCTCCACGGTGTTTGCTGCTGACTCGCATCATTATCTTCCAGGTGGGTTTGCGGGAGTTAGTGCAGGGTCGTCTCTTTCCCAACACGCCCTCTGAGTCCTGTGGATCAAAATCAAATCACTCCAGATCTTTATTTTGAAACCCTATCGTCTCGGAGAGGGAGAGCGTCAGGATTTTAACGGGGACGTGTCTGAGTCTGTGCTGGACGAAGCATCTCCCTGAGCCAAGAGGAATGGCATCGGGGCCCCTCTCAGCCCGAAATAACAGCAAGCTCACAAGGACAGTGCTCCGTTAGGCCAGGTGCCGTCATGCGACTCACGACTGTCTGGCAAGCTGCTGCCCCCTGCTTCCGTGGGTTAGCACGCAGGCGGCTTCGTGAGTCGGATCCGGCCTGTTCTGCGTACAGAGAGATCTCCTGTAAGCCATGCCTCTGTCCCCTGTACCCGACACAGGTGTAGCAGTCAGAACATTATGGGCTTATTGATTTTTATCTTATTTTATTTTACTCTTTTTGGCTTTTGGACCACACCTGGTGATGTTCAGGGCTTACTCCTGGCTCTGCTGTCAGGAATCACTCCTGGCAGTGGTCCGGGGAACTATATGGGATGCTGGGGATCGAACCTGGGTTGGCTGCGTGCAAGACAGATGCCCTCCCCACGGTACTATCTTTCTGGCCCCACGTTATGAATTTAGAATGACCTAATGCGAGTATCAGAAAGTCTTCAGGCTCACGCCTTTGTGTCCGCCCTGACCATCTGGCGCGCCTTATCTCTGCCTTTGGGCTCGGTGCTGAGAGGTAACATTCATGGTGCGGGTCCTCTGGACGCGTTCATCGTGCTCTGTGGGTCGCATTATCGTGGGGGTAGGGGGCAGGCTGCTGCTTTGGCTGGGCAGTGGGGCTCCGACCACTTCGCCGGTTGAGGAACACCCCAGCCCTGCCTCCCCCGTTAGGGGGCTCCTGCGGCTTCGCTGTCTTGCCCAGGGCAGCCGAGTCGGTCGGTGTTCAGCTGCTTTGACTCCTCATCAGACCTTGATTTTTCTCTCTTAAAATTAAAACTCCCTCAGTGTCCATTTTCATTTGAACGTAAGTCTATAATGAGAATTTCCTCTGCCGGGCTCCCTGGAGGAACAGGCTTCTGTTTGTTGCTGAGTTCCCCATCTTAAAGTCTTAGGGAGGATTAGGTAAATCGCACAATCAGATGTTCCACCCTTGAGCGAGCAAGCAGAGCGAGCCCCTTCCCGTCTCCCCTGGTCAGCCCACCTTCGTGGGAGACCGATGAGAGAAGATGATGGGATCGAGGCAGATATGTTTCAACAGTGGTTTATGGCAGAAAACCGAAAAGCTGTTGGTGTTGCCTTAATTTTTACTGTTTGATTTTTATGATTTTAGAGGTACAGAATAAATCACAAAATAGTACAAAGAGTTTCTCACATCCTTTCCCCGCCATGTTTCTGTTCTAACCTTTCGTCTCTGCTCGTGTCTTTGGCTCTCTTTCAGTGTTTAAAAGATTTGTTTTCTCTTGAGTCACACCCCGGGTGCTCAAGGCTTACTCCCGGCTCTGCACTCGGGGCTCACTCCTGGCAATGCTTGGGGGACCCTATGAGGTGCCGGGGATCGAACCCGGGTTGGCTGCTTGCCAGGCAAGGGCCCTCCGCACGATCTCTCTGGCCCTTTGGGCTTCTAGGTTGATTCTACCCGAAACTCGTCAGAGGAAATTGTGAGGTGAATCCCCCTTTCCGCCTAAGCATGGTGGTGCTTCCTAGATGAGGAAATTCCTGTACTGACCTCCACACCATTAGGACCCCGGGATATTCGTGGGGCTTGTCAGCTCTGCCCAGGCTAAAGTAGGGCAGACCCCCCACCGCCCACTGGAATGGAACGGTGAGTGTGTGTGTGTGTGTGTGTGTGTGTGTGTGTGTGTGTGTGTGTGTGTGTGTGTGTGTGTGGTGGGCGTGAGAGTACCCTTGAGGAATAGCAGATCATGGGGAATGAGGAGTGGGACTTCAGTAGGCAGTAGGTTGAGAAAAGTTTTGGGTTCCTTGCTAGTCACTGATTTATTTTATGGCGTAACAAATATTCTGGCGTCTCTGTTACTTTTACTACTTTCTCTCCATCTTTAGCTCGGCTTCACCTTTTTGGTGAGCTTGCCCGTGGCCTCCCCGTGAAAGCTCTCGTGGTGTTTTCCTTCCAGCCTCAGGGCTGGGAGGCTCTTGATCGCCTTTCGGCTAAGTCCGGCTAGGTTCTCCACCCCAGGGCCACCGGGAGCCCCGGGTCACCAACAGGGCCTCTTAGGGGGAAGGAGGGGGTCACTCTGTCAGGAACCCATCAGTGCCACTGGTTTTAGGACCGTCTAGTTTGCGCTAAGGAGGAGATAAGGTTGAAGAGGATCTGGCAGTGTCAGGACCTCATGCGTGTGGAAGCGCAGTGCCGGGAAGATTCACCGTCCCCAGCGTTCTTCACCGTTACAGTTTGGTACCTTTAGAGCTCAGAGGTGCAGCGACACCTAATTTACCTCTCTGTCGCCTTTCCCAAGCACAGTCGTTGGCTTTGGCGGGGAGAGAGGAGCTGAGGCACCACTCAGAGATTGGCGAGAGGCTAGAGCTGAGCTACCACAGTACCAGCAGCCTAGCAGGGACCGAGAGCTCGGGAGGGAGGCCTGAGGGAGGCCCGGAGGCACGGGGGCACGCCTGTCTGCTCTACGCTTGGAGCCGGAGTCTGTGCACGGGGTGGTGTCTGGTCACTGTCGTTGTTTGTACCTGTTTGAACAAAGATTCATGACTGTTGCTTCCCCCAGTGGAGCCGCTTTGTAATCTGCCTTGGATGATGCAGGAGTGTTAGGGCTTATTCTAGCTTTTTTCATGGGAACCATCTTTTTTTCCAAGGGGTTAGGTTAGGCAAGGTTTTTGTTTTTTTTTCCCCTGGCAGAATCAGCAGCTTTATCTACTCGAGCATCAGTATATTAATCTCTAGCGGATGGTTACACGGCCTGCCGGGTCCCTCTCTGTTTCCTGGGCACGGCTGGGAGGACGGTGAGGAAGTCAGGTGTGGGGACAGTCACAAGAAGGAAGTTTCGTTTTGCATTTTATTTTATTTTTTTATTTTTATTATTATTTTTTGGGGGGGTCACACCCAGCAATGCTCAGGGGTTACTCCTGGCTTTGCACTCAGGAATTACTCCTGGCAGTGCTTGGGGGAACCATATGGGATGCCGGGATCGAACCCGGGTCGGCCGCATGCAAGGCAAACACCCTACCCGCTGTGCTATGGCTCCGGCCCCTCTTTTTGCATTTTAAACATCCCAGGGCATCGTATCCACAAGTGGGTCCCGAGGATGTCTCTGCCCATGAAGATGCCCGGCCACGGCCGGGAGTGCCTGGCTCGCCGTGGGCACGCCGAGCCCCGAGAGCAGGGGGCGTGTGGTGAACTCTGAGTCTGAGGCGTGTTTCTCTGAAGCTCTCTTCAGCTCTCGTCAACTCCGTGTTTTCCAGACAGACGCCAAGTATACGTTTTCTTACTGATACTACTTGAGGCGCCCTGCTTGTCCACACGGGGTGGGCGTCAGGTGCACGCTCGCTCCTGTTGGAGTCTGCAGAGACAGGCTTGTTGGCCTGGCCTCCCTCTCCTGTAGCCTTCCTTCACCTTCGTCAGCATCCCATATGGTCCCCCAAGCACTGCCAGGAGTAATTCCTGAGTGCAGAGCCAGGAGTAACCCCTGTGCATCGCCGGGTGTGACCCAAAAAGAAAAAAAAAAAGAAGAAAGTCAATCTTTCGAACAGGAGTAACAAAGGGGCTAAAAGGGATGTTCCACAGGGCCTGTGGAAGAGCTTCAGAATTCCAAAATATTTCAAGAGAGATTTCTTTCAGAGGTGCTTAGGACTAAAAGCTTCTTTACAAATGTATTTGTTACCTGAAAAATCCAGATGTGTCTGTTGATTGTGTAGACTTGAACAATGCTTGAACCCAAGTGGATGTTAAAAAGAAAATTTTATAAGGAATGGTTTTGCCGTTAGCAGCTAGTTACCCGATGGATTGCTTTTGAGGGAGCTGCAGCTCGCTAATATGGATTGTGAAATAACTGTGCTATGTATGCATGTGGACTGGAGCAATAGCACAGTGGTAGAGCGTTTGCCTTGCACGCGGCCAACCTGGGTTCGATTCCTCTGTCCCTCTCGGAGAGCCGGCAAGCTACCAAGAGTATCCTGCCTGCAAGGCAGAGCCTGGCAAGCTCCCTGGGGTGTATTCAGTATGCCAAAAGCAGTAACAACAAGTCTCACAATGGAGACGTTACTGGTGCCCACTCCAGCAAATCGATGAACAACGGGACGACAGTGCTACAGTGCTGTGTATGTATGTATATATTCTGTTCTGTAACGCTTGAGTTGGGTCTCAAGGTAGGTCCATTTTTTCAATCCCACTCAACTGGGTCTAAGGTACCTCTCTCCTTATGCTACTATAAAGATTTTCTGAGGTGAAATAGAATCTTACAATGAATTGGTATCTATATATTTTCATACTAATACATTTTATAAAGGATGACATATATAGTTTGTAGCCATTTGTCTTTTTATTTATGTTTCTGTTTGGGGGCCATGCCCGGCAGTACCCAGGGCTTACAGGAGTCCTGGTTTTGTGCTCTGCTATCACTTCCGGCAGGCTCAGGGAAGCACATGGGGTGGTGGGATCAAACCCGTGTGCAAGGCAAAAACGCTCTACTCACCGTTCTGTCTCTCTGGCCCCTTTGGGCATTGGTCTTTGCCACCTACTTCCACTGAGACTTCTTCTTGAGGAAGACAAGAAAGTCCTACATCAGTGTGCTGATATCCACTCTGCCTCTCTCTCTCCGCTCGGGCTATTTTCTAGGAGCTGTTCATTGGTTCACTCATTCGTTTAATTAGTAGATATGTATTTATTTGCCTGGACTTTTCTGGGCAGTAGGCATCGACGAATTGACATCAGTCCCTTAGCTTTTGTCTTTTCCTCACCTGCTGAGGAAGTGTGAATAGTATTGCTGTAAAGTCCTCGGCCCATGGCGGGCTCAGCTCACGCGTGAAGAGAGGGGATTTACATGCGTCCCTTTCTTGTACAGAGTCTTGGATCTGGAAAACCATCATTTCGCTCTCAAAAATAAATATTTTACACCATCAAATAAGCTCTTTATTTAGCGTCGCATTTATTTTACAGAAAGGGTAGATGCTTATTTTAGTGATGATTTGTCATTAAAACTATGTCAAAATGTCTTAAAATGTTGTTGAAACTGTAAACATACTCATAACACACACAGAGCTAATTATGGGTGCCATCTGTTTATTTTTACAAAGCTTTTTTTTTTTTTTTTAAGACCGTGGCATTGTCTGCCTATGATAAGCTTCAAGATTATTATAATGACCAAGTCCTGTCCCTCAATTAGTGCCGTCAAAGATGGGGGAACAATTCTTTTGTTCACTGACCTTTTCCTGTGCCCCAGAGTGTGTGAGATATGACATGTTACGATAAAGAAACTATTGTGAAGTGGGTTTAGGACGTGCTTCATCTGGGTGGGGGGGAGGGGATCACTGTCACAGCAGCAGATGTGGCCAGAGTCGTCTTTAAATTTTTAAAACTTAGACTTTCGGGGCAGGCCCGTTGCTGGCTGTTGGGTGTCCTTGAGGCCAGTTGGGGTGAGGAAGGCGCCCATGGTCACCGCGGGTTGGCAAGGCACCTTGAGAGCCTCCTCTCGTCCGCGTGTGTCCCCGGTGCTGCCGTGGGTGGCCCGGGATCTCCCCCCCACCCCCCCACCCCCCGACAGCCCTGTCCGGCCGTTGTCAGCAGTTTGCTGAGCGCGCAGGGCGTTTCCCCGGCCCGGCCTGCTATTGTGCGTGCTCAGCGCTCCTCACCTAAGCCTGCCGGGAAAACAACCTGCCGGACCCATCTGCCGCTTTCTGCTCGGCCGCGCTGATGCGAGCCTACGCTAATCTGGTCGCCTGTCAGGGCGGGTTAGTGAAAGCACGCAAGTGGGCGAGGCGGGGCCGGCCAGCCGCGCTGCCAGGCCACGCTCTGCCGCTCCAGCTGCCACGCTAAGTGCAGCAAAACAGGCCGGGGCCTGGGGCCCGCCGCCCAGGAGGAGGTGGCTCTCCGGCAAGACTGTGTCAAAGCCAGGCGCGCCCCGTGTCCAGGGGGAAAGCGGGGAAGGCGATAGGGGTGTTTGCCCGGCGCTCTCAGAGGCGTTCCCCCCCCCCCCCCCCACCCCAGGTTCGGACGCCGTGAAGCAGAGGCTTCTGGCCGCTTCTCCCAGCTGGGGGCTCCTCCCTCCAGCTTAACACAGCCCGCGCTTCACCCAGGACCGGTCGCCGTCGGGGTGTGTGTGTGTGTCTCTGCCTCTTTGCCTCTGCCACCCCCACTGACGGCTGCTCTCGGCCCGGCAGGTTGAACATCCCGTCACAGAATGCATTACTGGCCTGGACCTGGTCCAAGAAATGATCCGTGTTGCCAAGGGCTACCCTCTCCGGCACAAACAAGCTGACATCCCCATCAACGGCTGGGCAGTCGAGTGCCGGGTGTACGCTGAGGTACAGTGAGTGCTGTCCGGCGGGAGGAGGGTGGTGTCACCCGGCCCGGCCACCCCTCGCACGCTCGTGGCTGGGGTCCGGCCCCGAGTCTGTCATACGGAATTGAATCAGAAAGAAGCTTCCATCACCACGGTCGAGCTCCCGGTGGCTGGGAAGGATGGAGTGTAATTAATTTCCCCGTATCGCTTCCTGGGTGCAGGCACAGCTCCTGGGCAGCTCGAGACCCAGTGGAGCGAGGGTTCGACACTCTGGGCCCGGTGACCCACACGGGTTGCGGTTCCGTTTGCTTTTCACTGGTCTGTTTGCTTCCAGACTTCACTGAAATAAGCCAAAGTGTTGGCCCATGATTTCTTCCTTCCTTCCTTCCTTCCTTCCTTCCTTCCTTCCTTCCTTCCTTCCTTCCTTCCTTCCTTCCTTTCTTTCTTTCTTTCTTTCTTTCTTTCTTTCTTTCTTTCTTTCTTTCTTTCTTTCTTTCTTTCTTTCACTTTTCCCCAGTATACACATTAGTCATGAATCCAATATTGACTTTTTCTCCAGTAGTTTTTTCCCCTTAATAATTTATCCCTCCCAGTTATGTGAAAGCAAAAATTGAAATGGAAACAGCAGGGCTTTTTGATAAAACTGTTTGTGATTTTAGTTATCTCTCAGCTGAATACTTTTTGTGTTTTAGGACTATATTCAGCAGGTAAGCTTTGACATCTGAAAATGTTTTTTTCCCCCAAGTGATTAAAACAAAAATGGAAGGAAACTTTATATTGCCTTTTTACTTTTGACATTGAAGTTGACCCACTGACATAAAAATAAATGTGTTTTTATTTTTAAAATAAATAAATAAATATTTGTGTTTAAGAGCACTGTAAGGGGCTGGAGCGATAGCACAGTGGGTAGGGTGTTTGCCTTGCACACGGCCGACCCGAGTTCAATTCCCAGCATCCCATATGGTTCCCTGAGCACTGCCAGGAGTAATTCCTGAGTGCAGAGCCTGGAGTAACCCGTGAGCATTGCCGGGTGTGACCCAAAAAAAAAAAAAAAAAACACTGTAAGTTGTTGGGAATTGCTAGCTTAAGGATCTTGGGGGATTTGTTTTGTTTTGTTGCTGCTTGCTTTCTATTATACTTCAGTTGGTATTTTTTTTTCTCCATCATCACTATGAAACTGGACTTATGTAACATTTATTCTGATGATCTAAGATAGTCAAGAATGGAGTACGTTTCCAGTAGCACAGGCAGCCCTTTTAAGGTCTTTATTTGAAGAACCAGAATTCTTCACTCTCACCATATGTGCACTGTTTTAAGAGTAAGAAAAACAAATATCTGTAGTAAACCACATTTGTTGTTCTGACCTTGAGCATGTTTTGATGTAGCGCCTAGGTTATTTTATTTTTGCCCAAGGCATTCTAAGAAGATTTATAAAAAGTTGGAATTTTACCAGCTTTCAGTAGCTTGCAATCAAGGTCAGACTAAATTCTGCTTACAGTTGTGTCTGATTTTTAAATACTCTGCCCTTTTTTCTCCGGAGAGTTTTGCCCTGTTGTCAAGAGGGTTTGTGCTTGGGTAAAGACTGGTTGGTGGAAATAGCTCTACTAAAGCTTCTTGGGTTTATAAATATCGAATCTTCCTTGTGCTGATTTATGTCACAAAGCTTGCACTTCCTTTCCTTTGAACTCTCAGGACCCCTACAAGTCTTTTGGCCTACCGTCTATTGGGAGACTGTCTCAGTACCAGGAACCCACACATCTGCCCGGTGTAAGTATTCAGCTAGAATATAGTCAGAGCTTTAAATACGGGATTTTGCCGTGCTACTTTATTAAAATATGTTAACATTAAAGCATGTAAATGAAAGGACAAGTGGAATTCTTGCAGAATCATGCCTTACAAAAAAAAAAAGTTTTGTGCTATATGTAGGAAAGTCCGAATTCACTTGGCAGGGAAGACCAGAAGCATCTGACTTTTGAGTGAGTGAGAGTTACCCAGTTCTTCTGACATCTAGGATGAAAAAATATATATATATAGATCTTGGAATCTTAAGAATAACTTTCTGTGCTGCAATTCAGTTGTTTAACTAAACCTGATGCAGCTTTCCCGGAGAGTCGGACACGAAGAAATCCAGGCACCAAACCAGCTTGTTAACGGACGTGGATTAAATGAAAAAGCAAGCCGTGCCCCATTCTCTCCTTGTCACGAAATTTAAGAAGTACTTATTATTTACACCAGTGAAAGAAAAGCGATCACTGTCCACTTTTTCTTTTCCACAGTTGTTCTGTATTTCATAGTCGCTCTTTGAATAGATTCTGCTGTGTAAAAAGAACAAGGACGTAGCCTTTCTCTTAATCAAGGTAATCAGTGCTCCCGCGCGTGACACCCTGTCGGCCGGGGGTGGAGGCTGCCGCGTCTGTGAAGGAGATCACGCCGTTGGAGGACCAGCCCGGCGCGGGTGCACGATTACAGGAGGAATTCTGAATTTGAAGATGTTACTGGATACACAATTTATTTCACTTTTCAAATTGTTTTTGCCCATGTGCTTTCCAAAGGGACTTGACCCTTTCCCGGCTGGGAGGCGCCATGCTGTGTTCAAAGCCTGGAGGCAGAAAAAAAAAATTGTAAAAGACTTAACAGGCATTATGTGACGCTAAATAGCAGATGAGAAAACAAGTAGCAGAGGGACATAGCTAAACATTTTTTTAATCAAACGAGAAAAGTATTAAATAAGGATGCCTAATGATTCCTCGAGTTGTTAGAAGTTTCTACCGTGTCGTAATCGCTAGCAGGATGTCAAACATTTTGCCCTCGCAAGTTTTTGCAATTTGCAATTTTCAAACGTGAGACCTGTTGAAAGTACAAGTGATAATGGACAAACTCTACCCCCTGCAGGCTTGGTCCCACCAAATCTTTCTTCAATTAATGCTGCCGCAGGAGTTTTATGTAATAACATTTGCGGTTGCGAGCCATCCATAGAAAGGAAAAACAATTAAAATGCCTTAAATGTTCTGCTCACTGCTGTTATTTGCTTGTGTGAATGTCGCATGTCAGCTAAATGGACCACGGAATAGATAAAGTGATTGGGTGCTGGGGAATGCACACGAAGCTTTGTCTATCATTATTGCTGGGCGCCATCAAATTGATGTCAGCAGGACAGTGGACGCGCTGACAGCTGTAATTATGTATCTCCATGGTGATCACTTTTGGCCTGTCGTAGAGGCCCCCAGGCCCCTCCCTGGAAGCATTTAATCAGATTGGCTGTCACTTGTCAGGTAGACAAGGCGGGCTGGGAGCTATGCTGGGGGAGAGGTGAACGGAGGAGATGCCGTTCGTTTCTCCGGGGCTACCCTTGCGGGGGGGGGGGGGACGGGAGGTGGTTCAGGTGGGCCAGCGGCGTCCAGGCTGTGGCCAGGCACGCTCGTCACCCACCAGGGCTCACCCTCACCCCCATGCTGGGCTGGCTCGTCCGGGCCCTCCTGCTCCCTCCTGTGTGAAACCTTTTTGGTCACAAGAGCTGTCGGTTCCAGTGCTGGCCCGTGGTGGTTCTTGCCACGTGCTTCCCGAAGCCTGCACTTCACTTCCAGGGCAGAGATGAAGGTTTCTCTGCCCATCCCAGATAACCCTGTTTTGTGCATTTGCTACTTTCAGGCTGCAGCCTTGTTCTGTGTGCGCCAAGTGTGATTATAGGATAGATAACAGTTCCATTGGACTTGATTCATAAAACTTTACGTGCAAGAGCAAAACCGTGTGTGTGTGTGTGTGTGTGTGTGTTTGTGTACACATCCTTTGTTTTCTTGGAGGAATGGGAACTTGTCTTGGCTTTTTAATCCATTATTAGACATTGAAAAACCCTGGCTACTGTTTGAGAAAGTTACATAAGCAGAAACTTAAAAGTTAGCCTGAGCACTCTATTTTACGATTTTAAATTGGAAATGCTCTTTTGTTATAAAGGTATTTGCTGATTTTATACATATTATGTGTGCACACATATCTCTCATTCTATCTATGTATATCTTAACCTGTATATTGAAATGAAAATTATGTACTTTGTCATCATATTAGTAAATAGTAAAGAGATAATGAATACGGGACCTTGGTAATTTAATTTTCAGGAATATGTTTTTCAAGGTACCTAAATTTTTAAGGAATGAGTTATAGTAAAATGGGGTAGATATACTTTACTGTCTGTTATTTTGATAGTATGTTCAATAGAATGGTTCCATGCAAGTCACCTAGTACTTCATGTAGCATATAGTGTAGGATATGCTTCTTCAAGTATAAAGTTTTAGAACTTTTACCAATCTCACTTTAAACATAACCCTAGCAAGCTTATTTTAAATAAGGCTTGATGGTAAAGTTAGCTCCCAAAATTTTTGCTACTAAAAGTGGAAGATACAAATTGAGAAACATATTTTTTATTGTGTGGCTTAATTGCCCGTTGCTCTTCTGGGGCTGTTGAAAGGTAGTGAAGAATTGGATCAAGATTTTAGAGTTTTCACAGCTGTCCCCTTTTTATATTTTCTAGTTTTCATAAACACGGAATTTCATAGACTTTTGGCTTGTGACCCTGAAGTCTGTTTTCAGTGAGCTAACCATATTTTTGAATTCCACAGAATGACTTGCATTTAAAAATTCAGATTTTCCTATTTGTGGATGCAAACACCTTTCGTCATTATTTTTGTGTGTGTTTGCAAATGCAGGGATAAACACGCTCTGGTAGTTCTAATAGCTTCTAAAACCTTACAGAGTAGCAGTGATTTTTTTTTTTTTAAAGAGAATGCAACCGTGCTTTATCTTTTGATGGCACCATGTAATAAAGCCATCATCATTCCCTCATGTGGCTATCCTAGACAAGAGGTTCTACATGTGGTCCCTTGATAATTGCCTAAATTAAAATATTAAAGGCCTAACAGCCGCTGGGTTGACCTTTTTTCTGCCTTGCTGCAGACAGATGAGCGGCTGTTCCTTTAAAAGGCATCTTCTTTCCCACAGGTGAAGACTTGGGCCCCGTCCTTCTCCCCCTCCCCCCCTTCTCCCCCCTTGGCCACCCAAGGCCCCTTCAAGCTGCTTCCACGAAATTCCTCCATCCTCTGGACCCCTAGGACCCGCGTAACAGCCTCCAGTATTTTGATTAGCTCTTAAATACCTCAGATTCCAAATGCAGGCCCCGTAATTTAATAACTATCTCGTCCTCGGCACTTGCTCATTTGGAAAGTTTTGCATGGCTGACCTCTGTGCCTTGCCGCTGCCGGCAGGCCGGGAGATGAGAGCGGGAGTCAGCCGCGACTCCCTCACAGCAATCAGCCTCTTCAAAAGGATATTTTGAACTCGTGTTATTCCTCCCTCCCCCCGGCCCCTCCATGAAAATCACAGAATCAGAAACTCTAATTGGAGCCGCGTCCTTACAAAGCAGGGCCTCGGGGAAAGCTGTGTAAACACCGACGTCTCCGGGGACGGCAGCAAGAGGGGGTGAGGTGGGGGGGGCAAGACCGAGAGGGTAAAAAGCAGAAAAGGGACGCGGTGCAGGTAGGATGGCCCCGAGAAGCCCCGACTGCCCGGGGCTGTGGGAGCATCTCAGCCTGGGCACGATTCGCCCCCCGCTGCACGCAGGCATCTGCCAGCAGCTGCCGAGGGCCTGCCGGCGGAGTCGGGCTTGGTTGAGTTTTTCTTTTTCCTTTGTTGGTGATTTCTTAGTTTCTTCATGTAGCGGGAGAATTTAAAAACAAACATATATACGTTTTACATATATATACACATAATACATATATACACATCTAATTACATATACATGTATTGTGTATATCTTTACCCGATATAATAATATAATATATTATATAATAACACCAGGATAATAAAGTCTCCCTGTGTTTAGTTTGTCTCTATATTTTTGGACCTGGGACCGTTATTTGAGCTAGAAAAGGCCCGTCGGTGTGGGGAAAATGAAGCTTGTTGGAGAGGGACGTATTTGCCCACTGCCAAGTTTGTTTAATTAATGTGTTTTTTAAACCTTTCTCTTCTCTGTCTTCCAGGTGCGGGTTGACAGCGGTATCCAACCTGGGAGTGAGATTAGCATTTATTATGACCCAATGATCTCCAAAGTTAGTTCCTCTTCTGAATGGTTTTTCTTTCCGTGGGCTACTGTTCAAGATGCTGGGTGCATGACATGAAATCGGCGTTTCAGGGTTTGAGAATTGAGCCTTTATCTGAATCATGTGTTGTAATGAAACAAGTATGTTTGCACCGACGGGAAAGTGAAAGCAGATTTGCTCTCTCCTAAGAGAGCATTTCCACTGCGTATGCCCCGCTCCCCGGTGGGCCGAGTCCTCAGCACTGAAAGGCTCCTCTGACCTCTGGCCCCTCCGGGCTCCTTGCGAAGGGAGGGAAGTTTGGTTCATTCCTGACTGTCTGGATGTGAGCTCGGATCTCCAGGCCCAGGGGACGAGGCGCTGGAGGGACGGCTCCTCAGGGGACTTGTCACGGCTTCACTCCCTTTGCACCATCACTCATTTCCCACTGAGGAAATGTGACAGAGTTCTGGGAGACTCTGAGACATCCGTCGGCCTTTTTGAAAGTTCACTTTCCAGAACAAACAACTTGAATGTTCTGATTTTCAATCTAGAATCATAAGACCTTGTAAAATGTAAAGCTCTTTTTTGTTCTTGTTTTTTTTTTTTGGGGGGGGGGGACCACACTGGTGGTGCTCAGGGCTGAACCCTGGCTCTGCCTGTAGCGCTCACTCCTGGCAGGTCGCAGACCGCATGGGACGCCAGGGATCAAACACTGATTGGCGTGTGCCAGGCAAGCATCCTACCCACTGTACTATCCTTCCAGCCCCTACAATGTTAAAATTCTAACTTGATGAATCAAAACTATGTATTTTATTGAGAAAACACTATTTTCTTTTTATTTATTTTATTTTCTTTTTATTTTTTTATTAGTGAATCACTGTGGGGGTACAGTTACAGATTTACACATTTTTGTGCTCATGTTTCCCCCATACAAAGTTCGAGAACCCATCCCTTCACCAGTGCCCATTCTCCACCACCAGTAAACCCAGCATCCCTCCCACCCTCCCCAGTCCCGTCTCCCCCCACCCCACACTGCCACTATGGCAGAGAAAACACTATTTTCTTAGAAGCATTGGAAGTCCAGTCGAGGAGGTGATCTTCTAAACCCTCTTTCCTAAGGCAGTTATTCCCTGAGTGTACATTTTATGTAGTTGCAGGAAACAAACAATTATAATTTTTTTAAACCTAAGCTTTTAACTGATATTATTAAAATAAAGTTTATGTTTTTTTTGTAAGAGAAATGCTATCAAAAATACAAAAATATTGCAGATAGGATTTAATGGATGTGATTCTATTTTTAGAGGAATACATTTCTTTTCAGATAAATAGCCTGCAAATTAATTTTCAACATGACTTGATATTGAAGAGTTAAGAAGATACACTCAAATCACTGTAAACTACATATTGGCTTATGTAAGGACCACAGAAATATTTTATGAATAATTAAGAGCCTCTTGGTAGTTTGTGTAAGATATATACATAGACATACAGTCATAAAGAACAGTATCACTTTTCCATTAAAAATATTCCATTGCTCTTTGATGGTTATGAGGATTTATTGATTTTTTTTGGCCGCACCTGGCAATGCTCAGGGCTCACTCCTGACTCTGCACTCAGGAATCACCCCTGGTGGGGCTCGGGGGACCGTATGGGGTGTGGGGATTGAACTGGAGTTGGCCGTGTTTAAGGCAAGTGCCCTACCCACTGAACTGTCACTCCAACCTTGCTCTGTGCCCTGTTTCTCTAGCACAGATCCCTTTGCTTCCATAAGGAGGGCTGACGTCAGGGAGGTCAGTTAAGGGTATGTGGGACCAGGAGAGCAGAGAAACTGGGCGGGGGCAGCAGGAGCCGCCAGCCGGGAAGCCGTGCCGGTTGTCATGGCGCAGCCCGCGTGGTTGGCCTCTGGTAGCTTTCCTGTGAAATTATTTACGCTTTTCGTTTTGTTTTTTATTTGGGATCCACACCCAGTGGTGCTCAGGGCTTACTCCTGGCTCTGTGCTCAGGGGGTCAGGGGCTTGGGGATCAAACATGGTATGGCCTCTTGCAAGGCAAGTGCCCTCCATGCTGGACTGTTTCTTCAGCCCTTTGCTTTTCTCGCTCCTCTTTTCCTTATTTTTTTTTAAATTACAATTTTCTTGCTGGTCTCAAATTGTTTTCTCCAATGATAGTGAAGAGTAGGAGAGAAGTCTGAGCTCAATTCTACCAGCCACTAAAGGAAAACCTTAGAGAGCTGCTTCCCATGAAAAATGGAAGCGCCCTGTGAAGTTTCTAGAAAGTTCATTGGGAGATATCGTGATTTGTAATAGGACGACTTGTTTGTCCCACCGAAAGGTCGATTCGTGTGTAAATTCTGTTCTTGTTGCTTGTGTGTTTGCTTCCAGCTCATCACGTATGGTTCTAATAGGACCGAAGCGCTGAGGCGGATGGAGGATGCTCTGGATAATTACGTCATTCGAGGTATGGACGGACGCTCGAGGTCTGTCACTCTGCTTGACTCCCAGGGCGTGGTGGCGGTCAAAGACTGAAGCGGAAATCAGTCAAGGCACAATTCAGTTGCCACACTTACAAAGAATAGGGGTATTGGGCCAGAGGGCAGGGTGCTTGTCTTGCACTTGGCTGACCTGGGTTCGATTCCTAGCACCCCGTAGGGTTTTCCAAGCCCACCAGGAGTGATCCCTGGGTGCCGTCAGTAGCACGTCCTGAGCATTGCCATGTGTAACTCAGCACAAAAAAAAACAACAAAAGAAGAGGTGTTTTGTTTTCTTCAGCACTCCTATGTTTTCCATAGAAGTCCTTATTTATTTGAACTGTTATTGATGCCCTGTCCTGGGTCAGTTAGTAGCGTTTGACCTGTGTGTTGATAAGCAAATGATTCTTTATTCCTGTGTGTGATTGGCCAGTGCAGTCTGGCAGCAAACTCGCTGTATTCTTATTTGTTTTTGCTTTTTAAAGCACAAAGCTTGAGACTGTGTGGAGTTGTGGAACACAGAAACCTATCTTTGAGTCATTTGAGGGTAGAACTCTTTGCGTCAGTGAACTAGAAGACATCACACAATATTTTCCTACAGTTGCCTTTTGAGTTGTGTGCTAGAGTCATTGGAAGGCCTGGCCGGGAGGCCCCGGGCCCGTGGGAACATCACCCGGCAGCCATTGCGTTTCAGCCGTCACCGCAGCTGCATTCGCTGCCTTTGGGGCTGTCTTGCACTCTGACCTCTCTCGGCAGCGTTTTGTTGGTCACGGGGAGATCCCATTAGTTTAGCCCAGGATACCTGTGGGGTGACGGACTCTGATCACGATCCCAGCAGCACCTGGGCCTTGTGGGTGTCTGACAGACCGCGGGCGGCAGTGTTTGGCTCTCTGGGCTTACAGGGCGAGAGGCCGGAGAGGCTGGGTCTGGGAGAGGCAGAAGGTGGGGTTGCCTGTGGTTGCCAGGACCCCCGCTGCGCCTCCTGTGCAGTGGCCTTGCCGGTTGGAAAGCCCCCCCCCCCCCGAGAGAGCACAGCAGATACGACGCCCCTCTGGCACCCCAGCTGGTCCCCCGAGCCCTCGGCCGTGACTCCCGAGTGCAGGGCCAGGAGTAAGCCTTGAGCACCACTGGCCCCAAAACCAAGAGTGAAAAAAAAAAATTCAATCCCAGCAAAGAAGCTTCCCTACAGGTCGCACAGGCTGTGAGCCACAGCCCCCGAGAAATCACTCCAGCTCTGTGCGTCTGTCCCCCCACACCCGGCCCGACTCTCGGTGGGGCGTCCAGCCCACAGCCCTTCGCCCCAGGCCAGGCACAGCGGGTAGTTCACACGACCGCACCTTCGTGGCCAGGGCTGTTCAGAGACTGCCCGGACACAGCTGTTTCCCCGGCCGTAAGTCGTTCCTGCTGCCCGTCCGTGTCTTCCTCCAGCTTCCCCCTCCTCAGTCCTCCCTTCTCTCTTCTTTTCCCTCCACCCAGTGGCACCGAATGTGTTGACTCTCCCTCCCGTCCGGGGGATCCACCTTTGTCAGTGAAGGTGGCTTAAGTGCACCTAAGCCTGTTAGAAAAAAAAAATTCAGCATCAGTATCCAGAGCATCTGAGAAGGTGAACCACTCCTTCCTCGATCGTTCCCCTCTTCCGGTCCATCCTAATTATGGAGTAATGGCTGGTCTTATTTTTTGATTAATTAATTATTTGGGTTCTGGCTCCTTTTGTAGGTGCCCCGTGTGGTCACGCACAGCAGACTCCTGTCTTCTCTGTATGCTGGGGAGTCGGCCTGAGGGGTCAGTTTCCTACAGGATGTGTATGGTGTGTCTTGTCACACACACTCCCCCCCACTCCTGTTATTTCTAATCTGTGTTGGAAACACATCTAATGTAGGGATGTGTTTGTGCATATTTAAGGACATACACCTTGGATATACATATACTTGGCAGGATTCTTCCAGAGACTTCTAAAGCATTTGTGTTTCATGGATTTCTTCCCCTGGAGGCCCCCTACTCCCCCCATTTTTTTTTTTTTTTAGTTTAGTTTTGTTTTGTCCACACCCAGTGAGGCGCAGGGATTACTCCAGGCTCTGCACTCAGGAATTACTCCTGGTTGTGCTCAGGAGACCATGTGGGTTGTTGCTGGGGATTGAACCCGGGTCAGCCACATGCAAGGCAAGCATCCTATCCACTGTAGTATGGCTCCAGCCTCCGTTTTTTCTTTTCTTTTTTTAAATCATGGGTGTTAGATAACTAGATTTTGTTTAATTTAGATTCCACTCTAATGAGCATGAATGGTAAATTCATGAATTTGAGACCGTCTGAGCTGGACTTTTTTTGTTTGATCACCTTTCTCTTTAATTTTGATGTCCCCTGAGCATCAAACTTACTGCCCCCTTTTCAGGAAAAAGAAATTACTCAGCGTTGCCTGGAAATGTGCCTTGTTGGAACCGATCCTTAGAAAGCCTTGCCCCCAGTTGCACCTGAGGCCACTGCCACCCCCACCGCCCCAGTGGATGCCCCGAGCTCTTTGCTAGAACATAGGTTCTGGCAAACCAGCACTTTGTCAAGGTGTTAGGTCAGTGTTGGTCTCAACTCGAAGTTCTTTTGCTACACTCCTCTCGGAAAGAAATGCTCGTCCGTATTTTATAAGATCTCTTTTGTGTCTCAGTGAGTGCACGAGGTAACGTGGTTTTATGTGCAGTGTCAGGGCTGACTTGTCATCCTCGGAAGCTCTTACTTTTTGTACACCACATGGAAAGCAGAATGCATTTTTAGGTTGTCCTGTCCCACGGGACTTGGTCAACGTGGGTAACCGGGAGAGGGTGCGAGAGTGAAAAGGAGGCAGACGCAAGGAGAAAGAGACAGACACAGACAGACACAAGAATGGGAGCAAGCTCCAACTTTATTTCTCCTTAGCTAGTCTTTTATAATTGATTATATGAGGAAGTGGGCAGAATGGGAGAACAGCAAAGAATGCAAACGTTAAACGAAACTGGATGTGGGCCCTGATGCAGTTTCCCTGGGCATTGTTCTGCAACCTTTCCCAAGAAGCGGTTGTTCCTAGTTACAGGTCAGTTTGTACTGACATATTGGTGCCCAGGCATAGGTTTCTGGCTGTTCCCAGGTATGGGTTCCCGGCATTGGGTGCAGATAGATTTTTTTTTTTTTTACCTTAGCTCAGTCTGAGATTCCTTTTTTTTGTTTTGTTTTGTTTTTTGTTTTTTGGGTCACACCTGGCGATGCTCAGGGGTAACTCCTGGCTTTGCACTCAGGAATGACTCCTGGCGGTGCTCAGGGGACCCTATGGGATGCTGGGAATCCAACCCGGGTTGGGTGCATGCAAGGCAAACACCCGACCTGCTGTGCTATCCTCCAGCCCCTGAAATTCCTGTCGTTGATCACTGTGATTAAACAGAGGAAAGGCGGCAAGCCTATCTTATCATGGCACCATTTAGTAAATAGTGATTTTGGTCAAATTGCTTTGTCTCTCTGAATCTTCATTCTCCACATTTTGCAAATGGCTGCTCTCTGCCTGATCCTGGAGGGAGGGTTCAGTGGGGCTTGGAACAGAACCAAGTTCAGTTACTTAAGTTCACATCTTCTTTTCCTCTTCCTTATTTTACGATGATAACATTTCACCCAACGCTTAACGGAATATAGGGCTGGAAAGATAATTCAATGGGAAAGACTTGGGTTCAACCCCCAGCACCCCATGTCGTCCCTGGAGCCCACCAAGAGTAATCCCTGACTGCAGAGCCAGGAGTAAACCCTGAGTACCACCAGATGTGGCCCCCAGACAAACTTAATGAAAAGGATTAAAAGCCCAGTGATAAATTCCAGAAATTAATGGATGTCAGAAGATCCAAGATCATACAGTGGGGAGAGGAAAATCTCTTTGATAAACGATTTTGGGAAACATTAAACATCCTCATGGAGAAGAATGAGTGTGGCTGCTCCCTCATCCCCCCCTCACAAAATTGCATTCAAACTGACTTCAAGATCTTGATGTAGGGGCCGGAGCGATAGCACAGCGGGTAGGGCATTTGCCTTGCACGCGGCCGACCCGGGTTCGATCCTTGGCATCCCATATGGTCCCCCAAGCACCACCAGGAGTAATTCCTTAGTGCAAAGCCAGGAGTAACCCCTGAGCATCGCTGGGTGTGACCCAAAAAGCAAAAAAAAAAAAAAAAAAGATCTTGATGTAGACCAGGACCATAAAGAATACAAAAAAAACAGCCTTAGTCAGACTGCAGCGCTGGAAGTGTTCTTGGGAATGCAAGCTCCACAGTGCAGGACGTTTGATCAAATATAAATGACTGGGACTGCATTCAAAGACCAACCTTAGGACAGCTGAGGAGCAAGCATAAACAACAAGCCTACGAATGGGAAAATGCTTTCGTGTACCATGCACCATGCGTCTGATGAGGCCCAAGGAGTACAAACAGCTCACTGCACCCAACACGTGAAAGCTAACAGAAGGAAGAGTGGGCAGGTGGTCTGCATGGACACTTCCCCAGAGAAGCCCTGCTATTGCTTAACACAAACCAGTGGGAAGCGGCCTCCTGGGAATGACCTGCATCCTCATGAACGGTAGCAAGTGTTGGTGAGAGGTTGGAGCTGAAGGAGCCGTTGTGTGGTACTGGTACTGAGACTTTGGAAAAGCAACACTAGTGAGCTCGCAGTGGAATACTATTCAGCTATTCAAAAAAGAACGAACATTTGCCACTGGCAGGGAAATAAAGAGAAAGCATTTGGGAACAGGTGAAACAAGTCAGAAGGGGAAAGTCAAGTACCAAATGACCCTGTTCCTATCTGCAGTATAAGGACATAAAATTGAAGGGTAGTAGGCCAAGGAGGTGGCACCACGCTTTGGGTTCGATATCAGCACCATGCCACCCCAGGGGACTGTGGTAACTCCAGTAACTTGATGAACGGACAAAGTCAAGTAAAAATAAATGAACCGACACTGACAACGTAACTAGCGTTACTTGTTTCCAGAGAGATAGTACAGTGTAAGTAGGGTGCTTGCCTGGCACGCAGGCTGCATATTGTCCTCCGAGCACTCCCAGGAGTAAGTCCTGAGCAGTGTGAGGAGTAGCCCCCTAGAACCACCCCAAGTTACCACCTCCCAAAAAAATAAAACCATCAAAAACCCAACCCAAACACAACTACCGTCACTTGAAGGCGAACGGAGGAGTCTTGGAGAAAGGGTATCAAGACTTTTCCCCTCAAAAATGTTCATCTGTTTTCAGAGAATCTCCCTCATCTCAGGGGTGGGATATGCCGTGGGTTCGGCATGGGTGCGGGTGTTGAAAGCCTGCTGTAGGCCACGCCTGGCTGTGTGACTGTGGTATGTTTCAGGGCACCCCGTCCTACCCACCCCCCAAAGCACCTGCCATACCTGTCATTAAAGAGTTGTATCATTGTTGTGTCATTGGTTGCTGAGTGTTGCGTTGCCCCACCGGGGCCCTAGGTATGTGTGCAGGTAGCAACCGTGTTTCTCTTGTCATGACCCTTGTCTGTCCTCCGGACTTGTGGCAGGACCCGGCATGTGGTCGGAGACGGAGGAATGCTTGTGCAGTGGATGCACGTGTGAGTGGTCCTAGCCCTGTGTCAAGGAGTGCCTGGTACCCTGCGGCAGCTACGTAAGAACTACTCAGTAGTGTAATAGAAACTCAGAGGTGTGCTGTTGTCGTGGAGTGAGAAAGCACAGTGGGACTTGGAAGGCGTCAGGAGGTTTATCGGGGCCCAGGAGTGAGACTTGGTAGGTTTATCTGGGCCAGGCATGTGGGGAAGGCCCTGGGTTGGACCCCTGGAACCTTGATACACTGCCCGGACTTTTGACTTCAGGCATTTTTCCAGCCTGGAGAAGAGTTGAGTGCCCGTAGTGGCCTGGCGCCGGGCTGGGTTGCTTCACTTCCCTGTGCGTACTTGATTCTCTTCCTCTCTCTATTTCCACACTACGCCTCCTCTCCGGTCTTTCTCTCTCCTGGTTTTTGTTGAAAGTTGCAGACCCCACGGCCCGTCACCCCTCAGGGTTCCGGCGTGCATCATACGGGTAAGATTCCGTCCCTCCTGCCCTGCGCGCTCCATCGGCACATCCCAGAGGCCCAGTGCAGGCCCCGCCCATCTGTCGGCCCCTGCTTGTCCTCCATCCTGCCCTCGTCATCTGCTTTGTGGCCCATTTGCAGTCTCAGTTTGTGTGTTGTCTTGGTTACGGCCTTTCCTTCTTCATCTCTTTGTATCTCATACGATTCACTCTTCAGAATGGTTCAGCGCGGGGGCCAGAGCGATAGTACAGTGGGGAGGGTGTTTGTCTGGCACGCGGGTGGCCCAGGTTTGATCCCCAACACCCCATAGGTCCCCTGAGGACCTCCAGGAGTGAGCCCTGAGCATTGCCAGGTGTGGCCCCCAAACACAAAACTAAAGAAATGAGTAAATCGCCAAATGTGCTCTCTGCTCTCGTCCTTGTTGGGAGGGGCCTGGCTGAGCACTGTGGGTCAGTCATCAGCATCCTTGTCCTCTGACCACTAACTCAGAGGCTGTAAGAACCAGACCTACTCAGAAGTGGCACATGTCCTGGGGGGACCAAGCGCCTTTAGTTGAAGACCCCTCTCTGCCAAGGCTACTGGCTTTGATGCCCCTCGCCCAGGGCACGCCAAGCCCTCCGGTGGTCTTTTCCAGAAAGCCACTCGCTCCAAATGGGACCCTGGCTTCTTGGTGCCTGACCACCTTCAGGAACACTGCAAGGCCGACCTCCAACATCGCGTGTGAGGAAATTGGCAAGTGCTCCAAAAAGAGATGACGTGTCTAGAAGATAGGAGGCACTGATGGGAGGGTCTCCCAGAGCCTTCAAGTCCCAAGAATAGAGTCAAACCCGTGAGTTCCTCAGAAAGAGAAAAGGCCAAGGGGATGATGGTCTTCCTTAAAGTAGAGCTTCCGAGCAGGAGCAGAGAAGCCATCATTTGGCAGTCACCAATGGTCTTAAATGTGCATCAGTGGGCTGGAGCCTAGGTATAGTAGGTAGGGCGTTTGCCTTGTCCACAGCCAACCTGGGTTCGATCCCCGGCATTTCGTATGGTCCCCCGAGCACCGCCAGGAGTAATTCCTGAGTGTGGAGCCAGGAATAACCTCTGTGCATTGCTGGGTGTGACTCCCCAAAAATAAAAAAATAAAAGCATCAGTGCTTATTAAAGTGAGGAGCTGAAAATAAGGGAAGGGGCAGGTGTTGACAGGGTGACCGGGGGAAAGCAGAGCCTCTGATGGGGGCGGGGGGGCAACCCCAGGAGCAGGCGGCTGCCGTGTGACACGGCACTCCTGTGCTGACCCCGTGGCCATGACGTTCTTGCCCAGAAGGCCCAGCCTGACTGTGACGATGAGGAGCTTTGGACAGACCGAACTGAAAGTCTGTGGGATAAAGGACTTGTTACTCTTCAGAATTGTCCAGAAACAAAGGGGAGGGGCAGGCCTGGGGCTTCCCCAGGTCAGAGGGAGCCAGTGACAGTGACTCAAGCCCCAGTGCCCTACGGAGCCTGTCCCTTTGGAAGGTCACAGTAGGACAGTCGGTGAAACTCGAGTAGGATCCGTGGGTCTGATATGGATGCTGTTATCGGTGTTAGCTTTCGGATTGGTCACTGGACTGGGGTCACGTAAGGCGTTTGCCTTGGCCTTAGGAGATACGCAGTGAGGTGTATCGAGATCAAGGGGCGTCTTGCCTGCAGATGTGTAAGCCAGAGACTCGTGTGAGGAGATGCCTCCATACTGAGAGCGAGCGAGAAGGCAGACACTTGGGCTCAGATTCTCCTGTATTTGCAGAGTCTGGCTACATAGTACTGTTTGTACCGTTTGGCTGAAATGCCTGTAGTTCTGAGATGATTTCGTCAGCAACAAGCGTAAGGGAATCGGTGACAAGAAAGATCACTCGGCGACAGCCCGCCTCCCACCGCCAGCTGAAGCTAATGCGTAAGGGAAAACAGCCAGGACTGCGTTTGTGCTTTGCCTTTGTCTGTCGCTCATCTGGCAGATGCTCCAGAGCAGGACGGAGGGGTCTTAAGACAAATGTTTATGGCAGGAAGGGCAGGACGGCGTAGCAGGGCTAACTCCTTTTCATGCCGTCTGAGGTTTGGGCCCCTGGAGAAACTTTAGAGCCGAGCGCTGACCTGGTCAGTCTCTGGGTCTGGGCGGGGCAGTGGTGGCTCTCTCGGCTCTGTTTGATCCCGGCCGTGTGAGCAGCCCGTGTCTGGCCGCTGTTTGGGAAGCAGCAGGCAGCCAGGAGGAAGCGCGCCACGGGGTCCCCTCTCTTCTGGGCCTGGCCGTGATTTCCCATTCAGATCGAGACCCCGTGAACTTTGCCCGAGGTCACCCGCACTCCCCAAAGTGCCCCTCGGAGGTATGACTTTGACAAGCCAGCAGTCACCGCGCCGCGCAAGCGGGCACTGCATTCCCCGGGGAGTCGGCTGCTCTCTGCCGCGTGCTCCAGCGAGGGGCACCAGAGGCATGCATCTTCCGGGACAGGCGGAGCGGACACGTGCCTCCCGGCCTCTCCTCCGTCCTGCCAGGGTTCCCCCGTGTCTCTCTCAGCGCTTGGGAGCTCTTAGGGCAAAGAGAAACAGTGATTTGAATTTGCCCCTACTTGACGCTGACAGTGATTTATGTTCGTGCTTGTCTGATCGGCTGGTCGAGGCACCAAGATGCTGGCAGTCTGTCTGCCGTTGTTGGCCCCCTTTCCTGGCAGGTGTAGGAAAGGAGGTCACACTGGTCTGAAGAACACTCTGTGCCTCTGTGGCATTGCTGAGGCATCCTTTATTCAGACACATACTGCAGCTGTCTGTAGAAACTTTAAACAGACCCTTGCTTCAGGCCCGAGAGAGGGTACGTGCAATGGGTAGGGCCTTGCACACGACTGACCCAGGTTTGATCCCCAGCATCACACAGGGTCCAGGGCGAGCCGGGAGTAAGCACTGCTGGGTGTGTCTCCCCTCCACCCTTCCCAAAATAGCCCATACTTGGTTGGAAAGGTTGAATGGCTCCATTCTTTTTTATCCAAAGGGTAAACTGATATTTGCTGATCATTCCTTTGAGTTAAATTTTGCAAAAGCATCAAGCCTAGGCTCTCTGCCCTCCTTGGAAAAATGCCGCCGGGACCTCTGGGTGTTTGCACAGGTCCTTAGGTGTTGGACTAGTTTGCTCTGAGCGGCTGAGCCACCGCCTAGACAGACATCGGTGCTGAGGTTTGTGACAGTGGGTTTCCAGCCCGAAAAACTGCAGTCAGGTTGGTGCTTATGAGTTCCACGCTGCATTCAGTCTTCTGAGTGCTCAGTTAGGAGGATGCTAGCGAGTGCATTAATAACCATCTTTTTCCGGGTTTGACACGGCACTGCTCTGCTCCTCTGTTCCCAGGTGCATGCCGAAAACCGTGCTAGGATTGTCATGCAGTTATCAACAGGAAACTAAAACTCCGAAAGGTTACACAGGGTGTCCGGGGCTGGGAGACCACTCAAAGGGGTGGAGCACATGCTTTGCATTCAGGAAGCCAGGTTTGACCCTGAGCACTGCCTGGTCCCCTGAGCACCCCAGGGTGTGACCCCTAAAGAAAACAAAACACAAAGATGACTTATCTAGGCTAGAAGGTGGTGTGGGGGCTTGAAACATTCTTGGCTTGCTCTGTGCTTATTCCTCAGAGTGAGGGATTTTCTGTGTGTTAGTAACAAGATCACATGATCAGGGTTAGCACTACCTGGCAGTGGCCTAACAAAATTGGAAGAAGGTCAAGAGCCTCTCTGAGTGGACATGGTTCCGTCTGCCCTGCCCTCTTAGAGTGACCAGGTCTAATACCTGTTTCCCCTGGGCTTGAAATGCCAGCACATGCCTTCTTCCCTGCTCACTGGGCACCCCTGTAATCTCTCAGATAAATATTCCCTATACCGCTTCTCTAAAACGTTCTAGAATCCTAACATTCTCCCATGCCATTCTTGTCTCTCGTGGCAGTTACATATTTTAAATTATTTTACGTGTATTTTGTACCAGTCACTGTGTGCTAGGCTCATCACCCTCTTCTTTCTCACAGGCTTTGCTGCTTCACTCCCTAGAAAGACAGACTTGACATAGAATTTCTCCTAATGGATATATTAAGGCTTAGATAACACGTTGAAGTCTGTAGTTTTAATGTGCAGTCACTGGACCAGTGTGCCCATAGCTGCCCTGCACCGTCTCATGTCCCCTGCAGTCTGATCTTCATCCCTCCACCCCCAACGGGGAGCATGCAGCATTTGATCGTCAGCTCCCTAAATTGCTGCTGGGGAGGCCCAATTGCAATTCTTTTTTTCTTTTTCTTCTTGGCCCAGACCCAGTGGTGCCCAGGGCTTACTCCTGGCTCTGCACTCAGGGATGACTCTTGTCAGTACTTAGGGGGGGACCATATGGGATGCCGGGGATTGAACCTGGTTGGCCACACACAAGGCAAATGCCCTACTCACTGGACTATCTCTCCAGCTCCAAGATTGGATATATATGTGTATTTTTTTTAACCATACTTGGCAGTACTCAGGGGCTCTTCCCAGCATTGTGCTTATGTGTGGGGGTCACTCCTAGCAGTGCCAGGGTACCAGACAGGGCTCGAACGTGCATGCAGAGCATGTGCTCCAACCCGTGGAGCGATCTCTCTGGCCTAAGTCTTGGATTTTCAGCCGGCTGATTGCTCTGCAGTTCACTCTGATACCCTTTTATTTTTCAGGTGTTACACATAATATTGCGTTACTTCGGGAAGTGATTATCAACTCACGCTTCATTGAAGGCGACATCAACACTAAATTCCTCTCTGATGTATACCCCGACGGCTTTAAAGGTTTGTACGCATGCATGTATTGTAACGTAGCAGAGTTAGGTTTTTATGCTTCATTGCAATTTATGTTTTTTTTTTCCTGGTCTGAAATTTAGGCCTGTGGCCTCTATTCTACTTGATTCATCCATGTATTTTGGATATCTAGTTGATTGGTGTTCATGCTTCTCAGTACTTATGAGTGACTCATACGTGTGTCATTTGTCATTTTACCGCATGAAGAATTCAAATCTGTGGGTGCCTGGCGAGTCCCGTGTTAAAGGAAAATGTGTAGGTGGACATTCATCTGCCTGACTTTTTGGTTCTGAAAGTCAGTCGGTCTGCATTTGTGCGTGCTGCAGGCCGACACAGGCATAATTCAGCACACTTTGACGAAGTGCTTTTTTTTTTTTAGCCTAGTTTTATTTATTTATTTATTTATTTAAATTTTTAATTGAATCACCATGTGGAAAGTTACAAATCTTTCAGGCTTAAGTCTCAGTCATACAATGATCAAACACCCATCCCTTCACCAGTGCACATGCTCCACCACCAAGAACCCCAGTGAATCTCCCATCCCACCCCCACCCCCTGCCTGTGTAGCTGATGATTTTCACTTTTCTTTCTCTTTACTTTGATTACATTCAATATTTCAACAGGAAACTCACTGTTATTATTTGGAATTTCCCCCCAACAATCAGACCTACCGAAGAGGCAGCATTTGATAATTTGTTTTCCGTTGCTGAGAATGAAGAGCATATGAGGTCGCGCGGCCGCTGTTTTGGATTTCTGGTATTTTAGTTAACTAAGTCCAGAGAAATTTCTGCCAGAAGTTGCATCATTGGAAGCTCGTACCTCTGTTTAGTGGGCCTTATAAGATGGCGGTCGCCATGCCGCTGCCAGGGAAAGGAAAAGCCGAGAGAAAACCTTTCCCCTCCCTGGGCGGCATGGGGCCGTAGCTTAGTTCATAGTCTAGAGACATTTCTGCAAGAAGCTGCTGGTGCTGAAAGTAGTTAGTTGGCCTCCGGGATTATGGGCGTTCAGCAACGGAGGGGCCGCTCGTGTGCGGCCGCTCGGGTCACATCTCTGACGTGCTTTGTGAAGGATCAAAATCATATACTTTTATGATAACTGGCACTGAAATCTCAGAGTGCTGTTCATGTTAGTGAATATGGAGGCAACCTAGGAAGTGGGTTTATGCTGATAAGAGTGAGTGTAGGGGCTGGAGCCATAGCACAGCGGGGAGGGCATTTGCCTTGCACACGGCTGACCCAGGTTTGATTCCCAGCATCCCATATGGTCCCCTGAGCACCACCAGGAGTAATTCCTGAGTGCAGAGCCAGGAATAACCCCTGTGCATTGCTGGGTGTGACCCAAAAAGCAAAAAAAAAAAAAAAAACAAGTTGTGTGTAGTGAGTGGAAAATGAGATTTAGTGTTGCACAGTCATCCCGAGCATTTCCAGGCAAGAGGAACTTTGTGCTCCAGGTGGGGGTCAGAGAACAAGCCCTTATCAAGGATTTGACCAACTTGTGAGATTTGGAAACTCACAAGAAACCCGTCTTCCCCGTGAGTTCATAAAAATGTTCTTCCAGGAAAGCCAGAAAGTTCTGCATCTACTTCTAATGACATTTCGCTGTTTCCTCATCAATGTCCAGGGTGTTCTAGAGGGGCAGAGCTTTTGTATCTAGGATGCTCACTTCCTATCAGCTGAGATTTATTGGCTTGGGTCAACTCCAGGTAGTTGAGTGACCGAATGCATTTCAGTGCAGTTTCTTAGCACCTAGAGCACTGAGTTTCCCCAAGACCCACTGGAGGTTACTAATTTGACTCTGCTTTCCAAACGTTGATGTTGGGGGCTGATAGTACAGCAGGCAGGGCAGTTGCTTTGCACATGGTTCACCTGGGTTCAATCTCTGGCATCCCATATGGTCCTCTGAGCCAGCCAGGAGTAATTCCTGAGTGCAGAGCCAGGAGTAAACCCTGAACATCACCACCAAAAAGTGAAAAGTAACAAAACAACTTTAGTATTGAAGAGTGTTGACAATATCAAGGGAAGTGAAGATTATTTTTTATTTAGGATCTTAAAAACTATTGAAAAAAAAGAATCATTAGATTTTTTCCCCTGGACTTTTTAATTTAAAAAACAACACACTAACAATTAAAATAAGGACCATGACTGGAACAATAGTACGGCAGGTAAGGCGCTTGCCTTGCACGAGGCTCACCCAGGTTTGATACCTTGAGTCCCACATGGTTCCTGAGCACTGTCACTAGTAATCCCTTCACACAGAGCCAGGAGTAAGCCCTGAGCACCACTAGGTGTGGCTCCAAAATAAAACAAAACAGTACTGAGTGTAAGGATGAGGGCGACAGCTCAGGCTCTCTGAGCTAGAGGGCATGCTTCCCACGTGGGAGCCTTGGTTTAGTTTGGCATTACAGAGTCCCCCACGCACCAAGGGGAGTGACCGCTGACCAGTGAGCCAGTAGTAACCCCTGAGTGCCACCTGACAAAGTCCCTCTCACACATAATAAATATACAGCTATACCATGGTTGCAATTTTACACTTGGGTGATTATTTCATTAATATTATTGTTATAAAATCAAGAATCCTTTTATCATTTCCTTAGCAATAGAATATCATTAAATATTTGTTGAGTTAATGAAAATAATTTTATCTAGAGTATAATGAGAAGGGACTATGTTGGATATTTTTAATTAGCAGTACATGGATTTAGATAGCCAGTTTGTTTCATTGTGATGCAACATTTTAGACTCTTGGCCTTTCTGAAGTTTTCCTTGAAATGTATGGTAGAGGATCAAAAAAGAAAGTACAAGGGTTAGGGGACTTTGCCTTACCTCTGGCTGACCCAGTACTCCTGAGCACTGCCAGGAGTGCTCCCTGAGCCATGAGTAGTAGCTGACTCCCGTCAGCCGTTGCCCAAGCCCCCTGCCCTTTAAAAAATTAATTGTGGCACATTGTGAATTGGACCCAGGATTTCCATATACTTTTTTTCTTTGAATTTTGTGCTTGAATCTTTATTCAAACACCATGACTCACAAGGTTGTCCAGAATACAGTTGTCTCGGGCATTCAGTGTTCCAACACCACGCCAGCAGCACGACTTTCCTCCACCCGTGTCCCCAGCTTCCCACCCAGCCCCCAGCCTGCCCCTTTAGTGGGCACAAAAATAATTCACTTTCTATTGCTTGCTGCAGCATTCCCCTCGCAGGGGTGTCACTAAATTCACTGTGAGGCTGTGCTGAGCTCTGAGGTACTAGCTGAGTCTCTGTGTCATAGTTTTCGCTCGGTAACTTAGTGGGCGTCTACACAGCTTTCCCGTTACTGTGAGTGGTTGTGAGCATTGCTGCGGGCGTTGCCGTGTTCCTCGGCACCGGGAGACGCGGAGCTGCTGCTCCGGGAGCGGTGGAGTTGGGATGGTTCAGCTGCTTGGTGTCTCTCGGCGGTTAGTCGTGGATGGCAGCCGCCGGTACGCCCGAGGGAGCCGGGGTGAGTGGGGTTCTGGGCCTTCTGACGGGACGGCACTCACCGTGCCTCCAGCCTGAGGAAGTTCCGCGGCTCTCAGCCTGGACGGGGCCTGCTGTGACGTCTCGGGCTCGGTGCCGTCCACACTCGCTCGTGCTGGCCCAGCCAGTGGGTCTGTGACGGTGACGAGACAGGAAGTGGCAGGAGGAAACTGCCAGGACCCTCTCGAGCTGAAGTATTTAAGTTTGCATGGATGTTTCTCTACACACGGACATAGCATGTTCCTACAAATAGCATATGGCTGTGGGGCATCACGTCCTAGTACCGTGCAAAAGAATATGGGGCACCTGAGGGTTCAAATTAGAGCTCATTGTGGGCTGTTCATTGAGCAGCAAGAGAAAACGTTCTGAACTCTCAACTCAGAACACTTCACTTATGTAAAGTCAAATATTGTTGGTAGGGGGAGATGGCTGGATGAGCTGAGCATCCCAGGGCCAAGAAATCAGCCACACATCGCCATTTTCTATGGGACGGTTAGTGTGTTGCTTCTGTTTTTGTTCTGGGGCCACACCGGCTGTGCTCGGGGCTACTCCCAGCCCTGTGCTCCAGGGTGGCTGCCAGAGGTGCTCAGGGGACCCTGCGTACCAGGAGCTGAGCCCAGGCCTCCCGCGTGCAGGAGCCGTGCCCAGCCTATTCGCTGTCCCTCAGGCCTGTAGAGCATGTCCGTGTCTGGAAGGGACTTCACATGGACACCCGCTTACAAAGGACAGAAACACAACATAAAAAAAAATGGTTGGAAGAGCCAATAGCAGTGACTTGAATCCAAGGCTTCCTTCCCCACACAAGGAAACCCATCCCCAGAGAAGTCGGTAAAACAAGGAAGAAGGAAGCCAGTAGTATAATAAAACCAGAGGGCGAGTGTGGAGACCGCAGCTCCCGTTGCAGTGCTCACTCACTTGTGCTCGAGCCCAGGATTCCAAACCCCGGGATTCCATCTGAGTTTACTCTCCTTTGCCATTCTGCCTAAGGACTCTCAAGTACCACTGGTCGTTCCCGGTGTCAGAGTCTGCCTCTTTCTTAACCCCTCCTCTGATTTCCATGGCCCTGTGGCCTTCTAGCTCTTGTTCTTCTCAGAGTCATTTTTCTCCGTTCCCGGTTTGCCCCGGAGAAGGCCTTAGATGTATTAGACTCCGCCATGGCTGATTGTCTGGTGTTTGTGCCTACAAGACAGCAGGAGTGGGGACTGCAGCTAATCCAGGATCCTCTCCATATGCTGGAGGCTGGGTCACTCGGGCCCTTTGGGATTACCCATCTGCCGCCCATCTGTCCAGCTTCCCGGATACTATTCAGAGGCAAGTGCCCGGTCGATTTTGGTTTGTTGGGTTTTTTTTTAAGCATTAAAATTTTCTATTATGCATTTGTTTTTGTTTCATATCTATTTGTAGACTAGGAGAGTATTACTAAATGTTCTTAAATTGAACTATGAAATGATTGTGCCTAAGATTTAAAAATAGGATCTCTCAGAATTGGTTTTTATATTTATTAGATTCTGATGTTGCAGAGCTATTTTTTTAATTCTGGAAAAGGAATGGAGAGTGAGAGATATTTTGTTTCTGATATAAAGGAAAAGGGAGGAAGAAGATATTTTAAAAATGTAATTTCCATCAACCTGTTTCGAACATTCTGGCCTTATTTCTCCACTGCTTTGCTATACTTTAACCACCAGCCCCTTTAACCACACTGGTCAAAGGAATGATTGAAATTCTCTTTCATTTCTGAATTGCAGTACATCTTTAAAATAAAACTCTGGTTCAACAAATAATTTTACTTTTATTATACATTTAATTGTACTTCTCCTTTGCCTGCCAAATTTAGTCCAGGTTTTCTATATTTTTAAAAGTGTGTTGAGGCTGGAGCGATAGCACAGTGGGTAGGGTGTTTGTTTTGCACTTGGCCGACCCGGGTTCGATCCCCGGCATCCCATATGGTCCCCCAAGCACGCCAGGAGTAATTCCTGAGTGCAAAAGCCAGGAGTAACCCCTGAGCATGACTGGGTGTGACCCAGAAAGCAAATAAATAAATAAATAAATAAATAAATAAATAGAGAAATAAAATAAAAGTGTCACTATGATAATCGGCATCAAGAATTGCCTTTTGAGGGGCTGGAGAGATAGCACAGCGGGTGGGGCGTTTGCCTTGCACGCGGCCGACCCGGGTTCAAATCCCAGCATCCCATATGGTCCCCTGAGCATGGCCAGGGGTAATTCCTGAGTACAGAGCCAGGAGTGACCCCTGTGCATCGCCGGGTGTGACCCAAAAAGAAAAAAAAAAAAAAGAATTGCCTTTTGGGGGCCAAGCAATAGTACAGCAGGTAGGTCATTTGCCTTGCATGCAGCTGACCCGGGTTCCATCCCCGGCATCCCATCTTGTCTCCTGAGCACCACCAGGAGTGAGTCCTGAGTGCAGAGCCAGGAGTGATCCCTGAGCATCACCAGGTGGGACTCACAAAGACAAAAAAAAAAAAATGAATTGCCTTTTGAATTTCATTCAAAGGAATTCAATAGTAGGCTCTGGGAAAGAATAATATTCAAATATCCCTTCTCCCTGCCCGTAAGGACTGAGCATGAGCAGAAACACACAGACCGGGGGTAGCCATAGGACAACCCAGTAAGCATTGAGTGCAGATAGAGACCAGTTGTCTCAAAGAGATGGTAGAGAAACTAATCTGACCGAGGGAGTCTGGGATGAGGAGGAGCTTCTGCAGGGACCCTGCTCACACAGACCAGGGTCCCTACTGCTGTCCAGGGCTGTCCCTCCCAGGCCACCTCCTTGACACAGTATCGGTGGTTCAGACTCAGTCTCGGAGCAAACATTTACGAGGAGGACCTTGGCGAATGCCGCCCTTGTCACCTTTCTCCTTCCAGCCTCCCAGTTGGCTGTCAAACATTTACCAGCAGCCTCCTGCATCACCGACCTGATGGCCAGGAGTCCGTGGGGTCAGTAGCCAGAAAGAAAAGGATTCCTCGCCTGGGGAGGGACCCAGCGGAGTGCCGGGGTCAGGCGGTGGCCAGTTTCAGACCTGTTGCCTGGGCCGGCAGATGACCGAGCTCGCTGACAGCACATAGGGTAAGGACACTGAATGATGTCCAGTGAGAAGAGAAACAGATGAAAAGCCGCTGCTTCCAGACTCAGTCAGAGGGAAAGAGAGAACAGTCACTCCCGAAACCCAGGCCGAGAGCCCCAGGATAAGTGCAGGAAGTTTGTTGAAACATACGGGCACCGGCAGAGGGAGACCGGGTGGGGACTAAACGGGCTGGGGAGAGCTTGGAGCCGCATTGTCAGGAGTAGGAGCTGGAGGCGGGGAAGACGCAGCAGCGAAGGGGAAGGCTAGTGGGAATTGTCTCTCACCACGTTGAGGAGGCCTCTCAGTGTTGTTGAAAGACTCCTGGAGTTTCAGGCCGATTCAGTGACGAAAGGGACTCCTAGAGGTACATCAAGATGAGATCTTTAAAGCTTCTAGAAAGAAGAAAGTCCCATGGAAGGACAAAGCATGTGATCATCTTGACATTCTCTTCACAGGAAATTTTTCAACTGTGAACGGGGAGGTGGCGCAAAGGTATTAAACATAACTAAAACTGGCTTTTGTTGACCAAAGGAAAGAGATTGTTTTTGGTGGGGCACAGTGTTTGTTTGGGCATTCCTGGCAGTGCTCAGGGACAACTCCTGGCTCTGTGCTCAAAAATGACCCCAGGTAGTCCCAGGACTAAGCTGGGATTAGCCATGCGTGAGGGAAACATGCATGTTTACATGTCCGTTACTTACCTCCGGTATTGTTTCTCTAGTCTTGACGAAGAGAGGGTTTTTCTGTGTGGTGAGGGGTGGGGGCGTACCCAGCAGCTGCCCAGAGATCATTCCTGGCAGGGTCCAAGAACCATATGCAGTGTCAGATCAAATCCAGGTCGGCCACATGCCAGGCAAGCGTCCTCTCTGTTGTACTCTCTCCAGCCCCCTCTCACCTTTCTTTTTAATCATTTAATGCTAAAATAGCTTCCGTCACAATCAGTAGCAAAACAGGATTCACTATAAAATTATTATTTTCATTAATAACCTTAATTACCTTAAGCTCTTAATAATAAGGTTTTTAGAGACAAAGTAGTTGTCTTGATATATTTATGAGAAAAGATATAAATATATATTTTTAAATTTTATTTGTTTATTTTTTTGCTTTTAGGGTCACATACTGGCTCTGCACTTAGGAATTACTCCTGGTGGGGCTCAGGGCAGCATATGAGGTGCTGGGGATTGAACTAGGTCAGCCACGGGCAAGGCAGCACCCTATCCACTATTGTAGAAACAAAACCTTCTTTTCTGACGAGATCAGATGCACCCAAGGTGATACGGCCCTAGACAAAAATCTTCTTTTTCTGGATGTGATTCTATTCCCAGAAAGCCCGGAAGACTAAACACTCCTCGGCTTCATTAGCAAATTTGACCAGGTAGGAGGCTAGAGGTGAAGTATGCAGAGTTAGCCCGGAAGAGTCAACTTGGAGTGGAAAATGAAACCAAACCACCCATACTTATTAATATTAAATGTATTATCTTACAAAACTGTATCACTGTATCACTTTCATCCCGTTGCTCATCGATTGCTTGAGCAGGCACCAGTAACGTCTCCATTGTGAGACTTGTTGTGACTGTTTTGGGCATATCGAATACGCCGTGGCTAGCTTGCCAGGCTCTGCTGTACAGGTGAGATAGTCTCTGTAGCTTGCCAGGCTCTCAGAGAGGGACGGAGGAATCGCACCCGGGTCAGCCATGTGCAAGGCAGAGGCCCTACCCACTGTGCTATTGTGCGAGAAATCTACAAGTTTTAAAAATTTCCTTGTAGTTTAAAATTGTAGCACTTATAAAAGAATGGACATTAAGTGTAACTTAAAAAACTAGAGAAAAATTTGATAAGGAAAATTATAGCACCTGTCAAAATGACTTTTGAGGAATTAGAAATAAGAACCCAAGAGATGGAAAAAATACTAGTAGACTTTGGAGGACTCCCAAAATATTTGAGTGCTCATCTTAAACAAGTTAATGGACCTTTTATCATTTCAATAGCAAAAACATTTACTTCATGCTTTAAAAGTTACCTGCAAAAACTTCTGAGCACATCTGGAAAATTGTGAAATAAAATGTAGGAAAATAGATTTTCCTTATGATAAAATGCACCACCAGATCTCTGTCGGAATAATCTGATATAAACATAACATCGAGTCTCTGAAGGAAGACCAGACCCTAAGTGGGTCGGGTATATCAGCCCAGTGGGATGGAGAACTCAGAAAAATGAGCTGACGTAGGAATTTTTTCCTCAAACAAAGTTAAACTTCCTGTCTGTTTTCGGGCCACATCCAGCTGTGTACAGGGCTGACTCTTGGGCCTGTGCTTGGAGAGCCTCCTGGCTGGGCTCAGGGACCATGTGCAGTACCTGGGTACCTGGGTACCTGGGCAAGAGCCCTCCCCGCTGTGCTGTCACTCCAGACCCCACATGGTAGGCCCTTGATTTATGCCAGACGCAAAAATGAACTGCAGATAAAGATTTCATTATGAAACATGAAACACTAGGAAGAAATCCAGGCAGACCAGGGCTTTCAATGAGGAGAGGACCAGAGGGCATGTGGCAGTAGTAGGAGGCCACTGAGGGCCGGCTGGGGTGGGCGTGCTGGTGCCAGGCTTCTGCATCCCTTGCTGGTGCACGAGGAGGAGGTGCCAAGGCTGGGAGCATTCTGAGAACATGTTCGAGAACAGTCTGGTTATGTTGCGTCTCTGGTGCACGCGCCAGCGAGGACCGGGCTGCCTGCGGCTTGTGACAATAGGTGTGTTCCACAATGCCGTGTTGCACGCCAGCGTGCGCGCGCATGCTCCAGTATGCTCAGCACGAGCTCTGGGTTAGACAAATGGATGGGAGTAGTGGCTGGTGAAGAAATTTCGAAATCTGTCTTGGGATCAATGAAAGGATTAAAGTCTACGTGTCCCGTTGCCGTGGGGACATGATGTTTTGGGGGAACCGTGTTCTCATTCTTATCCATGTTGGTCCGGACACTCATGGACTCTCGTGGACTCTTTCTTAGACCCGAAGAAGCTCAGATTCTGCGTCTTGCAGTCTGGTAGGTTTTGCGTGGCAGTTCGTTCACCCTGCACCCGGAAGCAGGGGTTTCTCGGGGAGTAAATCGCCCCGAGAATGACATTCTGCTCTGTGACTCACGGACCTGACTGAGGAGGGTGGAAAGCATTCCTGTAGCTCGCCCTGCTGGCCCCGTCTCGCTGACACCGAGTGGGTGAACTAGGAAACAGTGCGCGTCTGCTTTGCGCTGAGACTAACCCTTCAGCTCCAGCCCTGCTCCGGAGGCTGGCGAGCACCCTCATGCCCGAGCACCCCCGTGCCCGGCTCGTTTCAGCATTACTATGAGAATAACCCTAGCCTCCCCTCTCCCCCGGGACACCCAGGAGTCCCCCGGCCACACTCAGGCAGAGGAGGCTGAGGTCCAGTTTGCAGACCTCCTTCCTGTTTGCGTGCAGATACACAACACGTCCACATAGGTGCACATACACATAGAGCCATGCTTACATGCACGCTGGCAGGCATAACATGCACAATGCAGGCATGCACATCCGCACACACTCACCTGATGTGAGCCCACCGCTGTGGCCTCTTCTTGAGCAGCGGGGACCCTCCCTTGCTCCTGGTCCTGCCCCTCCCGTTCCCGCTGGGGGCGGGAAGGAAGGAGGAGCAGCAGACGAGGAGCTCGGTGCTGCCCTGGAATTATTCTGTGGGATTCTTCCTTGCAATTGATTTTGTTCTCTGAGCCCATTAATGTCTTAGAAAAGTTGCCTCTCAACTTCAAGGCTTTGCAAAACACTTTCCTGCCCCGTGCTGTCCCCTCCCCCTGGCGCGTGCCCCGGGTGCCTGGTACCGTGCTCGGCGTCGCGGTGCCTGGTGGCATGCTTTGTTGAATGCCTGACAGCTGTGCGGGCGCAGTGACTAACGTGTCCGTGATTGATTGCTTTCCCTCAGGGCACAAGTTAACGGAGACGGAGAGAAACCAGTTATTAGCAATAGCGTCGTCCCTGTTTGTGGCAGCGCAGTTAAGAGCTCAGCATTTTCACGGACACGAAAACTCAAGGTATGGAATATCTCTTGCAAACGGAGTGAATGTGGGGTGTGGGGGGTGGGGGGCGGCCTTGTGTTGTGTGCACGTGACCCTAGGTCCGGACACCACCAGCGTCCCCACACTGGGACCCCTGAGTTCAGAGTCAGGAGTAGACCCTGGTGGGGTCCCAAGCCCCTTCAGACCCCACCCAAAAAAACAAAAGAAACGGCCAGAGAGGCAGTTTTGGGATTAAGGCATGTACCTTGCATTTCAAAACTCTGGCACATGCCTTCTGAGCACTCCCAGGGGTCACTCGGGAGCACAGAACCAGGAGTAGCCCCTGAGCACTGTTGGGAGTCACTTCGAAGCACACAGTCAGGAATAGCCTCTCAGCACTTCCCGGTTCGGTCCCCAAATCAAACTGAACAGAATGGGGGGACAGGAAGATATTGCTGATCAAATCATATCACAACAGACTACTCAGGCGTCTGACTGGTGTCAATCCTGTATGTGGTAAGTGTTTGGAGGGTTTGTGGCCCAGTTTTAATAGCGTTGCTTTGCTTTTGTTCAAATGGGTTTCCCGCCAATGGCGTTTGAGCATTGTCAGAGGTAGGAAGATGCTCCGGAACCTGGGGAACCCGTCCAAGGAGTTAGTATTCGTTATTTCTGCTTGGGTGCTGTGCTACACCTGAAAAACAATTTGCAAGTGAAACTGAAAAACAATTTAAAAGGTGTCAGTGGATCTGGAGCGATAAAACAGCGGGTAGCACGTTTGCCTTGCACACGGTGACCCAGGTTCAATCCCCAGCACCCCTTATAGTCCCCCGAGCACCTCCAGGAGTGATTCCTGAGCACAGAGCCAGGAGTAACCCCTGAACATCGCAGTGTGTGGCCCAAAACCCAAGAACCAAAACAAAGCAAAGACAACAAACAAAAATGTCACGAAATGGAAATTTAGGGATGAATATGAGCAGTTAAGCGTATGCGTCTGCCCTAGAGATGCCCATTTACACGACACGAGGCTGGAAGTCGTGGTCGGAATTCCCGGGTGGATCCGGGCTTTCCCTTCTGAGGCTCTCTCCCTGCGGGCCTCCCCTGCCCCCTCGCCGGCCTCCTGCGTCCCAGATCAGTGACTTCGCTCTGCTGTCGCCCGTGCTCCCCTCTGGGCTCCTCCTCCTCCGCGGGGCGCATCACCCTGCAGGTGTTGGCGGCAAGACCCACGCATGCGCGGTGACGCCGAGTGGTGCCCGCGCGGCCTTGCCCTTCCCGCTGATGCCCCGGGGCCTCTGGCCCATTGCCGCTGGCCTTGGCGAGGGAGCGGGGTCTGAGTCTGACCCGGCTGCAGCCTGCGGCTCCCGGGGCTCCGCCTGGCCTGGGTACCCCTGCCCCCCCGCGCCCCGTGTCCCCCGCCCCACACTCCCCGCGCCTGGCGCCCCCCCGCCCCGCGCCCCCCGCCATCCTGCCGCCCAGCCGCAGTCTTGCCGTCGGGCTGCTTGTCTGGCTGCAGAGCCTCCTGGCCCCCACTGGTGACACTGGTCACAACGACGCACGTCCAGTGTTGGGAGGTGAAGAGGCTGCAGGGTGAGGGGCCGCGGAGTTTGAGTTCCTGCCAGAAACGGCTGTTTTTCTTGGGGAGGCTAAAGAAATGTGCTGAAATAATCGAGTTCTGTGTGTGCGGATTCGCGGGGAGGGGACGTCTCCCTCGCGCTGTCCTTCCAGTCGCTGCAGGGGACTTGGAGCTCCCTTGCAGGTGTGGTTGGGACCGAAGGCGTTTCCCTAAAGACACAGACTCCGTTGGAAGGAGCTGTGGCCTGAGCAGGGCAGCTCGGGAAGGCCGCGGGTGTTCTCACTGCATCTTCCGAGGCTAAGCGTGTATTAGTCTTCCATTCCTTACTGAAGAATGGAATCAGATACGGACATTAAATATAGTCATTAAATAAGAACTTACTTCCTTTTAGTTTTTGGGTCACACCCAGTGATGTCAGGTGCTTACTCCTGGCTCTGCATGCAGGAATTATTACTCAGGGGACCGTATGGGATGCCAGGGATCGAACCTGGGTGGGCTGCATGCAAGGCAAATGCCTTCCCAGCTGTCCTATCGCTCTGGCCCCTATAGTCATGTCTTAAAGTCACCTATTGGTCCTCAGAATAGTTGAGTTAGGGGCTGGAGCAATAGCACAGCGGGTAGGGCGTTTGCCTTGCACACGGCTGATCCGGGTTCGATTCCCAGCATCCCATATAGTCCCCTGAGCACTGCCAGAGTAATTCCTGAGTGCAGAGCCAGGAGTAGCCCCTGTGCATCGCCGGGTGTGACCCAAAAAGGCAAAAAAGAGTTGAGTTAGAAAATTGAAAGCATTTGTGGGGGACAGAAGGAGGAAAACAGAGTCCTGTTCCGGAGAGAGAGCACAGAGGTGAAGGCACTTGCAGTGGTCAAGACAGTGGTTCGAATCCCGGCCCCAGCACTGCCAGCTGTGGCCTGGAGCACCGAGCCCAGACTGCCAACCACCACCAAAAAACCCCCCACCTGTGGGACTTATGCTTAAGCAGGCGGCAGGCTGGCAAAAAAGACCCGCGGAGTATTTTCTGTGCTAACTGGTGAGCACTGTTTTGGTGATGCGGAACAGGAAAGGCGGTCGGTCAGCTCGGGCCCGCGGAGCTGCTGTTGTAACCTGACCGGCAGGGGGAGGGGCGGCAGGAGGATCACCAGGTTAGGGGATTTTGTGCAAGGACTGAGCTCAGGCGGGAGAGAGTTGTGGGAGTACTCGGAGGAAGAAGCAGTCCGAGAGTGGCGGATGCAGGGCGCCGCCCTGCAGGTGAGGCGGGGCTGTTTGCCCGAGACCTGGACCGCGGCAGGGGCTTGAGCCGAGAAGAGCCTGATGCATGACGGGAACTGGCCTCCGATGGAGGCAGGAGCCAGGGTGCTGGGCCTTCAGGCTGCTGCAGGGGCGACGGAGAGTAAGATGGGGCGTGCGAGTGGCAAACAGAGAAAACTGTCGTCCTTTGACTCTGACCATGGGTGGGAGGGCGGGGCGGGGGTCGTAGAAGACCTCAGCAAGGGCAGTTTTCAGAAGTGTCCAGAATGGGGGAAGATGGGCTGGGCGATGGCACCGGTGGGTGGGGCCCTTGCCTTGCGCACAGCCAGCCTGGGTTTGATCCGCCGGCCCTGTTAGACCCCCAGTGTCCCATATGGTGCTCCAAGCCCCCTGCGGTGATTCCTGGGTGCAGAGTGAAAAGTGACCCCCGAGTACCACCAGGAGTGCCCTCAAAGCAAAGCAAAACAAAACAAAAAACAACAACAAGAAAGGAAGAAGTGGTTCCAGAAAATATGGGGCTTCACGAGCAAGTGGGGAGGGAGAGATTGTAGGTGGCAAGGACTCGCCACAGTCACAGAAAAGGCTTCCCCGTGTGTGGGTGGCAGAGGGGGGTCGCAAGGTTATGGAGAATATGATGCTCAAGAGAGGACGCTTTTAAGTGTAAAAGTGGTCTGGCTAGTATGTTGTCAACTTTTGTTCATATTAGTTTCCAAAAAAGTAGTAATTTTTATTGCATAGCATTAGTGTATAGGACTGCATGTTTTAAGGGTACCGTTTCGTGCTCTTTAAGGCGTATGTTGTTATGACACAGCTACCACCAGGGTCATAATAGTTTTTAATAATAATAAATCACTGTATCACTGTCATTCCGTTGCTCATCAATTTGTTCGAGCAGGCACCAGTAACATCTTCATAGTGACACTTATTACTGTTTTTTGGCATATCAAATATGCCACGGGTAGCTTGCCAGGCTCTGCCGAATAATAATAATAATAGTAATAATAATAATATTAACAACAACAACATATAGGACTGGAGAGATAGTCCAGTGGGTAAAGCACTTGCCTGTATGCATCTGATCCTGGCTCAGTCCCTGGCCCTGCATGTGGTCCCTGAGCACAGAGCTAGGAGTAAGCCCTGAGCACTGCGGGTGTGGCCTCAAACTACAGAAAGATCTGGAGGAAAAGCTCAGTGATTGGACTTGGAGATAGGACTCGGTCTCTGGCTCTGCTCGATGGGAGTAACCCTCAAGCCTGGAGTGGGGAGTAGCCCATGAGCACCACTGGGTGTGCCCCCCTCAGCCCCCACCCCCACACCCTGTAATTGTCAGAGATAACGGGAAACCCAGGAAGTAGCCTTGTGAAAGTGATTCCTGAGAAAAAGCTTAGGCACTGCTCTGAAATTAAAAGGACATCAAATTAGCACCTTGCCACTCACTCAGACAAAAAGCAGGGCTTTGATATCATTCTTGTTTCATACATGTCCTCGATAAGCTCTTTTATTATGACAATAAAGTTATCAATTTGAGGGGTTGGAGAGATAGCACAGCGGGTAGGGAGTTTGCCTTGCACATCGCTGACCTGGGTTCGATCCTGGCATCCCATATGGTCCCCTGAGCACCGCCAGGAGTAATTCCTGAGTGCAGAGACAGGAGGAGCCCCTGAGCATCGATGGGTGTGACCCCCCCTCAACAAAAAAAAAAAGGAAAGGAAAAGAAAGTTAGGGGCTGGAGTGATAGCACAGCGGGTAGGGTAGCTGTGTTGAACGTGGCCAACCGGGTTCGATTCCCATATGGTCACCCAAGCACCGCCAGGAGTGATTTCTGAGTGCATGAGCCACGAATAACCCCTGTGCATCGCAAAGTGTGACCCAAAAAGAAAAAAAAAGTTAACAATTTAATGACTTGACACTTTGGTGTAATAAAAAATAATAACTCAGGCATTTATTCACTGGCATACATAGCCATGCTAAGGCTTTGAAAAATCAAAACCAAACAAAAGTTGCTTTCCTCTGAGCCAGTGGATTCCTTGGAAAGCGGCAAGAAGGGCGTAAACGTGAATTTGTTATTGCCCTTTAAGTTGGCCTCACGTTCTTTCCTATCTGTTTAGAATGTTTGGAAATGATTTAATAAGCCCGCTTTGACTTCTTTGTGAAGCGGAGCCCGCACCTGTCTCTACGTGTGTCTCGGGATCGCACTTGGACACCTGCTGCGTTGATTCTGCCCGGAGAGCTGACCGGAAGCCAGAGCAGCCTCGTTGCTGCCGGAGAAGAGCTCTGTGCCCTGCGATGGTGCCCAGAGAGCCCCCAGCTCCTCATCAGCGTTATTGTGACGCGCTGGCCGCGGGGTGTTTGGCAGCTGCTGCACCCCACCGGCAGGCCCTATTCACGCCCCTTCCCCATTCACCGCTGCCCCCGGAGAATTGATTTCTCTCTCTTCTCCTCTCGCCTCCCCCGGCTCATTTTGGATTGTGCAATGTGAAACATTTTAATTTCATATCATCCGGCTATTCAGCTGGCAGCGCCTTCCTGAACCTGCCACTCGGGGACCAGCGGAGCCCGCGCCCCCCTCGGCAATCAGGCTTTTATTTCACATGCTTAATGTCGCATGAAATGTTGGCGTTTTGTTTCAAGACACCCGCCCCCCCCCACTCGCTCCACTCCCCCCCATCCCCAATACTTTGAACTCTGGATATGTTTTGTAGGGTGGTGAAATCATGATTTTTGAATCAAAACGCAATCCACACTCTTGCCATATTCATAAAAGAATCTCAGATGAATTATTTACACAATTCAAAGATTATTATTAAGATTCTAAACTTATCTGTGTACAGAGATTTTCTTTAGGTAACAGAGGAGTGCTTTTATATATTTATGGTTAGCCTTGTCTCACGAAAGGAGTTAAAGGTGGTTTGGAGGGGTTTTATTAGTGAGATAAATAAAAATTTTTTAAAAATGAAATTTGTGCAAATGGAAAAAAATACATCTTTGAAGTCGTGGCTTGATTTTCCCAGTGTAAAGCTTTCTTTCTGTTTTGTATATATACAGAGATAGCATCTAATGACTTATGTATTTGCTGGTGGATTTTTTGTTTATTTTGTTTATTTTGTTATTTTGTTTATTTTTGTTTATTTTTTGTTTATTTTACATGTAGTCATGCTCAAGGGTCAGTCCTGGCTCTACACTCAGGACTTACTCCTGGCAGTGCTCAGGGGACCAGGGAGTAGAACCTGGCTGCCTGCGAGACCAGTGACCTCCTGCTGTCACATCTCTCCAGCCCCATGATGGATGGAGCAGTATACGGGACAGGGGTCAAAAGTCTTTTCTAATGGATCAGCATGGACATTGTATTGATTAGCGCTCATTCATCAGTGTGTACGTTTTCCTTAAAGAATAATGAGAGATGAGGGAAGATAGGAAGGCTTCTTGATTCTTTTGAGTTGGGTATTCTTCAATTCTACTTTGTCATCTTTTTTGCCAAATAATTGTTTCAGTGAAATTTGCTCCATAGCTAAATTGTGTGAAACTTGGGTTAGCCTAGGAAAGAAAATAAAATTATATATATATATATTATATATATATATATATATATATATAAGGAAAGGAATCCTGGGGGCCAGAGCCATAGTCTGAGGAAAAGGCCTTGATTATGGCTGTCAGCGGCTCAATCCCCAGTGCTGCCTGTGGTTCCCTGAGCACCACCAGGCGAGATCCCTGAGTGCAGAGCCAGGAGTAACCCCTGGGCACCACCAGCTGTGGCCCTCGAACCAAATCAAACCAAACTGAACAAAAAGGAAACCGAGACTCAGAGTGTCCCAAATTTGCAAAAAAACTTTAATCTGCATGTACAAGGATTTGGATTTTCCAGGTGAAAGGAACCAAAATTATGGTCAACTGTCAGAAGCCAAAATGAATTTTGAAAGCAGTATGGGGAAAATGTCTTACGATGTCAGGGGATCTCAAGCAGATTCAGGGCTCACATCTTATCAGATGCTATGGAGCCCTGAGAAGAAAGGATGGGCATATTTAAAGTACCGGAAACAAAATTCTGTTGCCAGCAAAAGGATCCTTTAAAAAATGAAAGTGGGGAGAATAGTAGTAAATAATACCAGGAGGTTAGCTCCATAGCTTGGAAGCTGGCCTCACATGCTGGGGGAAAGTCATCCCAGATAGAGAAGGAACACCAAGTAATATGTGATTGGAGATCCTGCGCGGGAAGGGAGATGCGTGCTGAAAGTAGACTAGAGACTGAACACGATGGTCACTCAATACCCCTGTTGCAGACCACAACACCCAAAAGGAAAGAGAGATATCAAATTGGAATGCCCTGCCACAGAGGCGGGGTGGGGTGGGGGGATGGGATTGCTGGGGGGAGGGATACTGGATTCATTGGTGGAGAATGGACACTGGTGGAGAGATGGGCTCTCAAACATTGCATGAGGGAAAAACAAGCACGAAAATGTGTGAATCTGTAACTGTACCCTCACTGTGACTCACTAATTAAAAAATAAATAAATTTAAATTTAAAAAATGAAAGTGGAGGGACTGGAGCAATAGCACAGTGGGTAAATCGTTTGCCTTGCACGCAGCCGACCCGGGTTCAAATCCCAGCATCCCATATGGTCCCCTGAGCACTGCCAGGAGTAATTTCTGAGTGCAGAGCCAGGAGTAACCCCTGTGCATGGCCGGGTGTGACCCAAAAGCCAAAAAAAAAAAAAAAAAAGAAAAAAAAGAAAGTGGGGCCAGAGTGATAGTACAGCAGGGAGGGTGTTTGCCTTGCACTTGGCTGAGCAAAGTTCGATCTCTGGCATCCCATATGGTCCCCTGAGCAGTAATTCCTGAGTGCAAAGCCAGGAGTAACCCCTGAGCATCAAGGAGAGAGAGAGAGAGAGAGAGAGAGAGAGAGAGAGAGAGAGAGAGAGAGAGAGAGAGAGAGAGAGAGAGAGAGAGAGAGAGAGAGAGAGAGGAGAGAGAGAGAGAGAGAGAGAGAGAGAGAGAGAGAGAGAGAGAGAGAGAGAGAGAGAGAGAGAGAGAGAGAGAGAGAGAGAGAGAGAGAAGAGAGAGAGAGAGAGAGAGAGAGAGAGAGAGAGAGAGAGAGATTCCCAGGTAAGCAAAACCCGAGGACACATTGTTAGCCAACCTTCCCAGCAAGAAATGTGGAGGGCAGTTTCAGGTGACGTGAAAGGAGTAACTTAGAAACACATCAAATCAAGAACAGAGTTTACTGTGTTGGAAAAGCAGAGAGAGTTCTAGGACTGAGGGCACTTGCCTTATACTTGCCCTATCTACATGTGACATCACATATGGTCCCCTGAGCACCACTGGAGTGAACTCTGAGCACAGAGCCAGGAGTAAGCCCCGAGCATTACTGGGTGTGTGCCCATCCTCAACAAATACAATTGTTATATTGGGAAATATAAAGTTATAGCTATTTTTGCCTTCCTTATTTCAGAGATAGCTGTCTGTTACAACAATGGCAGCTCTAAGTTGATGGGCACAGAGTGTATCCAGGTGTGATTTGTAGGACAATATGAGCACACATGAGGATGGAGGAAAAAAAGCTAGATTAGAAGAAATTCCTGTGCCCTGTCACAGTTAAGGTAGCATGACTCCAAAGTCTGTCGGTTAAAGATGAGGTGCTCACTCTAATACCCGGGATAAGCACTAAAAGTGAAGCTTGAAAAATCATGAACATAGAGGGATGAAAATGGCACGCTAGACAAATTACATTTCATTAAACAAAATGTGTCAGCAGTGGAAGAATACAGAGAACAAAAGAGAGATGACATGTGGAAGGCAGGAAGCGGAATGACAGATGTAAACCCTGCCTGATGAGTCATTAGACTCAATGGGGATGGTTTAAGCACCTAATTAATAGCAGATATTGGCAGGATGGATGGAAAAAACAGATTGGGGCCTGGGATACAGCTCGTGGCGGAGCACTTGCCTTGCGCGTGTGAAGCCCTGGGTTCAAGCGCTCGCACCACGGGGAGACGCCAGAACACCAGATCAGTCTCTGCCCTTGCTCTAACAGTCTGTGTTGATTCAAAGAAGCCATTGCAGCCAGAGCAGAAGGGGGCGGCCGGGGGTAGCAAATATCACTCCGTAGTATCCGTAATGGATAAATGAGGGAAAAAAATAGTGTTTGTGACACTCATTGTTACCCAGATGAAGGGACATTTCTAACAGGAGGGCAGTCCGTCAGAAAACGTTTGTGACTACGTAGCACACACTGTCCGGAACAGCCGTCCCGGGGAGATGAAGCCCAAGGCAGACAGTTGAAAGGGCCGGGCACTTGAGCAGTAATAGACGGAGACTCGAAAATTCTGTTCCGTGACGTGGGCTGGACAGATCAGTCATGAGGCAGTTTCAGCAGCACCGTGAGCTGCACTGTCTTGGTGGCACAACATCCACTAGGGAACAGCAGAATATATTCCTCAGAGGCTCACAGGCCATTTTCCAGATAGACACTTCATCTCCCGCATTATCCTCTAGGCCATAAAATAAATTTTAGTGAATTTAGCAGGATGGAAATTATACATTGTGTGTTCTCCAAGGACCAGTGAATTAAATGACAAATCAATAACAAAGGAAATTTACAAATATTTGGAAATAAACCTATTTCCAAATAACCAAAGGGTTAAAACAAAATCACAGAATAGAATGTAAGATATTTTTTTGCCAGTGAAAACAAAATACGCAATAACATCTGTGGAATTTTGGATTCATAGAAATCACTGGAATGGACAAGAAATAATTGTCTTTATAATTAGCCATGTTATTTTTAATATACATACAGTTAGTCTTAATTTTTAAAGCACACCTCTCGGCACTCTGAGATAAATTTCAAACGAAATTAATGTTCTTTGATGTTTCCCCATTTAAAGTAAATGTTTTTGTAAAATTAATGTTCTTTACTCGTCATTCGAGAGCACTGTTGGAATTTATACAAAGATAATGTACAAATATTAAAGGGAGCGATTCTTTTCATTATTATAGTCTTGCTTTGAGAAATTTTAAACCTTTACATCATTGAAAAAGCTGTATTTATGGGGCCAGAATCAACTAAAAAACAGAACCACAGAACAAAATAAGGAAGCAAACGACAGCAAAGATAAAACAGTGTTTTGAAGTTTCCAGCTCTAAGCATATTGAAGGATGACATCTCTCACACACACTAGCGAGCTGGCATGCTCTTCCATCCCACCTTCGGTGACCCGGCAATGCTGCTCCAAGCACAACTGCCCCCAGCCCCATGTGACCCCCAAAGCATGGCCCACCCATCGCCCTCCCTCCTCCAGCAAATCAACGGCCTCATCTTCCACTTTCAGCACATTAGGGCGTTTGCCTTGCCAGCGGGCGACCTGGGTTCCATTTCTCCGTCCCTCTCGGAGAGCCGGGCAAGCTACCGAGAGTATCCTGCCTGCATGGCAGAGCCTGGCAAGGAAGATAAGATAAGGACAAAATTAACAGAAGGAAAGGATTGATAAGTATTAGAGAAAAAAGAATGGGGAAAAAAGTACCCTTAACAAAATACTAGAAGATTAAATTCAAAAACAGAGCAAAATGGGAAACATGGCTAGGAATATCCCCGGTAGCTCAAAGCCCCGCCTCCCTGCCCTCCCCAGGTCAGCCAGAGACGTCGTATATAAAGACCAGGATTCTTTCACAGAATGACAGGAAAAGCATCTTGACAAAATTTAAAATCTGTGATAGTAATAATAAAATAATAGACCAGTATTATCTGGAGGAGAAACCCCCACCACCACCACCACCACCACCACACACACACACACACACACACCACACACACACACACACACGATGCAGACTGCTGGTGAAGAACGCGCAGCTGACCTTGCCCTTGCTGGCGGGCCGCGTCTGCCCAAGCTCGGTTGTCAAAGCAGGACGTTCCCAGATCTCCTTGCTAGACTCCCGGGAACCCAGCCCCGAAAGCCTGCTGGACTCTGAATAAACTGAGCCGGTGTCCTCCCTGCCCACCACGGTGTTTGGGGCTTGAGACACGACACATGTTAAGGACCTCTGGTTTCCACTGAAACCCTGACGGGATTAGCTCTGGAGCCGACTCCGAGTGTCCGAGAGAACGATTGGAGCTTTTGATTCACTGAGCACGAACCAAGCAGACAGGCGCTGGAGAGATTGGACAGCGGGGTCAGCGCTGGCCTTGCACGAGGCCCCAAAGGTTCCATCCCTGGCACCCGAGTCCCACTAGGAGTGATCCCTGAGCACAGCCGGGGTGGCCCCAAAACCAAACCACTCCCATATGGATGATTTTCCCAAGGCTAAAAGGTGGGGTGCGGTCATGTCCGGGGGCCTGCCTGGGCTGTCAGAGAAGCCAGTGCCTCTGCTTGCAGGGGCGCTGATGGCCTGTCCCCCACCCAGCCCCGCGCCACCACCCCGTGGAAATCCTCTTGCCACACAGTTCAGGAGTGGAAGGTGACGCGTAGCAGGAGAAAAGGCGTCTGGGGAAGCCGACGATGGGCCTTCCACGGCGGGTCTTCCTGCGTGTGACTGAAGTTGCTACACCCGTGAGTTTCGGGGGCCCAAGAGGAAATAGGAGCGTGAGGCGAGTGTCAGCCCAGAAATACCGACGCTCACGGCTTCCCCAAGGAGACTTTCCGCACACGCGCGTCAGCCTCTCCCGCTGATGCAGGGCGCTGGAGGCCTAGAATCTCTGTTTTTTTCTTTTTTTGCTTTTTGGGTCACACGCGGTGATGCACAGGGGTTACTCCTGGCTCTGCACTCAGGAATCACCCCTGGTGGTGCTCAGGGAACCATATGGGATGCTGGGAATCGAATCCAGGTCGGCCGTGTACAAGGCAAATGCCCTACCCGCTGTGCTATCACTCCAGCCTGGCCTACAATCTCTAGAGTTGATCACTGCACCTTTCCAGGGCCCTGACATCTAGAAGGAGGATATTGTCATCTAGAAGAAAGAATCAACAGATTTAGAAGGAACAGAGATTGTGCAATCTGAAAGAGAGAAAGAAAAGATATGTTGGATACATGAAGCAACTCTGTGATCTCAGGATACCAGGGGGCATGATTAATGTATTTGGAGCGGTGGGGCAAGAAGTAGTTGAATAATATAATAATGAGTGTTTTCTGCAGACTGGATATAAGAGAGTTGTTTATATTCCTCCCTTTTACTCCGCTTTATACTAATATAGATCCTAATATCATGGGAAAGGAAAAAAAAAAGCCCAGGGTACAGAAAGAGAAATAAAGTCATTTCTAATCATAGGGGATGTTCTCATTCATAGAGAAAAAGCTCGAGGAATTTATAAAATAAAAAAAACATAAAATTGCAGGAAAAACATCTATACATCTATCTAATATAAACTGCATTTCAGTGAACAATGGACAAATGAAAATAAACATTCTCTGTAGTACGGCAAAAAAGTAGGCAAATGCTGGGCTGGAGAGATAGTATAGTAGGGTCTTGCCTTCATGCATCACTCTGGGTCCATCCCTGGATCTGCTAATGCTTCCCCAAGCACCACAGGGTGGCCCCAAACTCCCACCCCCAGATAGGTTGCTATTTTAGCAATGTAACTTCAAGATTGTCCCTTGGCAGACTTCTAAGCCAAGGGGTGGGGTGGGTAGTAAGGTATAAGGATTGGAATGGAGCTAGAGTAATAGTACAGTGGGTAGGGCATTTGCCTTGCACGTGGTTGACCCGGGTTCGGTTCCCAGCATCCCATAGGGTCCCCAAGTACTGTCGGGAATAATTCCTGAGTGCAGAGCCAGGAGTAACACCCTCCTCCCCCGCCTCACCCCAGCTGATTGCCACGTATGACCCAAAAAGGAAAAAAAGAAAAGAGAAAGTTTTTCAGGACTGCTGAGTAGTTCAGAAAATTCAGATGGGGCTGGAGAGAGAGTATTGTGGAGAGGGCACTTGCCTTGCACACAGCTGACCCAGGGTCAGTCCCCAGCACCACGTATATCACCCCCACTGAAAGTGACCCCTGGCCATAGCCAGGTATAGCCCCCCTACAAAAAAACAATACAGTTTCCTTTTTTAAGAAAAAAAGGACATGAGAGGCCGGAGCGATAGCACAGCGGGTAGGGCGTTTGCCTTGCATGCGGCCGACCCGGGTTCGATCCCCGGCATCCCATATGGTCCCCTGAGCACTGCCAGGAGTAATTCCTGAGTGCAAAGCCAGGAGTAACCCCTGAGCATCGCTGGGTGTGACCCAAAAAGCAAAAAAAAAAAAAAAAAAAAAAAAAGGACATGAATGCTGAGTATTCCTCGTCCAACTCCCATTTTTCTGCTCAGTGTGGGGCGGGAAGCTCCCAGTCTCAGTGTTAAACAGTAAATCTTCTCCCCTAACCTGTGATCATTTGAATTCTTGCCCTTCCTCCCTCCCCACCAAGCCTGCCACCCCTTGCCCCTAACAGGCGGCTCCAGGCCGTTCCCCTGGCCCCAGGGTGCTGTCTCCCTTTCCTATCATCCCTGCACCCCTCCTGTTCGCCCAGGGTCTGCTTTTGCTCCTTCAGGCTTTTAAACAGAAAGATTTAAAGAACTCAATCCTGTACCAAACGGTGGCAAGAATGTGGGGTAGACTCAACTGTTGATGAGAGTGTAGGAATTCATTTTTATTATTTTTATTTTGTAGGGGGGTGGGCCGGAGCGATAGCACAGTGGTAGGGTGTTTGCCTTTCACGCGGCCGACCCGTGTTCCATTCCTCCGCCCCTCTCGGAGAGCCCAGCAAGCTACCGAGAGTGTTGCACCCGCACGGCAGAGCCTGGCAAGGTACCCGTGGCGTATTGGATATGCCCAAAACAGTAACAATAAGTCTCACAATGAGAGATGTTAGTGGTGCCCGCACGAGCAAATCGGTGAACAACGGGACAACAGTGACAGTGACTGACAGTGACGGGTGCGGGGGGGGGGGGCGGCGGAGCGATAGCACAGTGGGTAGGGCATTTGCCTTGCACTGGCTGACCCAGGTTTGATTCTTCCACCCTTCTCAGAGGGCCCGGCAAGCTACCTGGAGTATTCTGCCCGCACGGCAGAGCCTGGCAAGCTACCCATGGCGTATTCAATATGCCAAAAACAGTAACAACAAGTCTCACAGTGGAGACGTTACTGGTGCCCGCTCGAGCAAATCGATGAACAATGGGACAACAGTGCTACAGTGCGACAGGGGGTTGGGGGGAGGGTACACTGGGTGTTGCCTGAAAGCTGCCCCCATCTCTGTGTGTTTGGGGGTGGGGGGGTTGAAGCAGGCTCAGCTGTGTGCCTTGGTCTCTGCACTCTCTCTGTCTCTCTCTCTGTGTCTCTCTCTTTCTCTCTCTGTCTCTCTGTCTCTCTCTGTCTCTGTCTCTGTCTCTGTCTGTCTTTCTCCCTCCCTCTCTCTCTCTCCCTCCCTCTCTCTCCCTCCCTCCCTCCTTCTCTCTCTCTCTCTCTCTCTCTCTCTCTCTCTCTCTCCCCGGCCATGTCTAGGAGCTTGGGTCCTCATGGCCACCACCTGCGCCATCTTCCTGGCCCGGGAAATGTTGACTTTGTGTAATGTATGTTTCATTGTAGAAACATGATGGGAAAACACAAGGGTGACTTTAACACAACGAAACAGACATTTGCCCCAGTATTTCTGCTCCTACACTCGACCCACAACACACGTCACCCCTGCTTCCCAAGCCAAGTATCCAGAGGATGTGTCTGGCAGGTTGGTTCCTAAGAGCCTCACGAGACGTGACCCCAAAGGCTCTTGGCAGAAGACAGGCCGAGTTCTCGTGGGCTCGTCCACTGGAGCCGCCCCCAGTGGTGAGACGAGGATGGTCCACTCAGCATGCACGAGCCTCAGAAGCTTGTCGCCGAGGGCCAGGGCCGCACTCCAGGTGGAGGGGCACATGGGACCAGTTAGACGCCCATCACCATATATGATCCCCTGAGTGCTCCCAGGAGTGACCCCTGACAGAGCAAGGGGTCAGGCCAGAGCTCTGCTGGGTGTGGTCCCCACAGCCCCCCCTCCCCCAAACTTATGAAGCTATGATAAGCATGTTTTTGAAGTTTTGTTTATGTGAAACATGAATCTCTCGTTAAACAATTTGGGGCAAGTCAGGAATTTCCTGGGAAGAGGAATGATGCAATTCCTCTGCATTTGGAATTTCCCTGTGTCTGAGTTGGGTGGTCCCATTTTGCTTCAACGACAGGGTTGGAGAAATAAAGGGGTACAGGCTGCATTGCACCCGAATCCAGCCGCAGTGACAGTCACACGTAGCATCGGTGCCTCAGAAGCCTGAGGAACTTGGACCTTTGATCTCCTTCAGCCGACGAGTGGGCTCGGGGTGCTGGCTGCCTCTGTCGTGCTGGAAAACAGGACACTGGAAGATTAGGTCACTTGTAAAGGTCACCCAGCCGTGGTTGCTGGTGGCCAGGCAGACAGCAGGAACTGTGGGGGGCGGGGGGCCCTCACCTTTATTCCTTTCCTCCCCGACTAGCCAGGTCCCAGGTTTAAACAGAGAACCTGAGCTTTATCTGGGGAAGGAGGAAGGCAGGATTTCCATGGTATTAAAATACATCTGAGTTTGAGTCCTATTTTATTCATTTCTAGCTGGTCTCATTGGTGCTCCTATTTGTGATGCTAATGACCCCAGACTTGGCTCCTGGGGCGTCTTTAACCCAGCCTGAGCACTCTTGGGGAACCTTCTGTCCTGCACAGCCTCCTACTCTCCGTGGGCGCGCTGGACGCCGCATGTTGGCAGGGTTTTCCCGTGCCGCCGGGGCCGGTGCTCAGCCTGGAAGGGTCTCTGAGAACCCTGCTTTTATCTCCCGTCTGCCCGATGCGCTTGAATGTTGGTGTGTTGTAAGTTTTCCCATAATAAGGCTTAGATTTTTGTTTGGTTTGGCAGTGAACTTCTGTTTAAAATTCCTTTAATCTGTTCATTCCATGCTTTTTTATATTCCTTTTCATAGCGGATGGCTCTGGGAGGAATTTTATGTGACTCTATTACAGTAATTAAACTTGTATTTGTGACTCTTCTCTATCCCAATGGGCAAAGAGTGGTTTGATTTTTCTTTTTTTTAACAAATTCCTAAATTTTTGTCTTCTTCGGGTTTTTTTTTTCTTTCCCCTTTTTAATCTGGAGGAAATAAGAAACAATTCATAGGCGAGATCTAAAGTTTCATTAAAATTGCTTATGGCCTGTCTCAGGCATTTGAAGTGGGCCATCTGTCTAAACATCTCTCACTCTCTCTCTTTTCTGATCATTTCCTCGACGTATTCATGAGCCATGGGGGGGCGCCTTTGTAGTCTAGGGTCCTGGGTAGCTGGGTCTGGGTAACCCCACTGAATACGTCTACGTGCTTGCATACCATATCTTTTCACCATGCTGGAAATTCTCTGAACTTGGTGCAGATGAATGGTCCACTTTTCTTAAGGCCTCTTTCTTCCTGCGAAGATTTGTATGCAGAGGCTGACCCCTCCGTGGCCATGGAATGCGGCATATTATTCTTGATCATTTTCCAGAGCACCCACTGTGAAAGTTATGATGGAGGATTGCTTAATGATTCTTTGACCACTAACATTGTCTTAACTCACGATTTCCCTCCTGAGGCGGGAAGGGGCACAGTGGAAGACCAGCTTTCGGGCGACTCATCATCCTTGATCACTCAAGATGCAATTAATTAGCTTCCGTGTGTGCAGACTCTGCCTTCAGACAGGCCACGTCACGGTCCTGTCTTTGGGCAGTGCGTGTCCTTTGAGTCAAATACCAAAGTTCAGCGTGTTGGCGTTACTCTTTGTAACAGGGCACTTTTTAGCCATAAAAAAGTAGAAAAATGGAGTTTTGTTGAGCAGATGCATTCTGGCTGGCTGATGGTAATCCGGGCGGACAGGCCTGGGGGACGGCTATTATTTGCCTCGCCTTTGTGAGCACCTGTTTATGTGAATTCCTTCTGACCAGTGTTTTCGGGGCAGGGTGGTGGTGGTGGGGGGTTGGTTTTGGAAGCTGCGGCCGGGGTCTGATCAGCGTTCCAGGTGACTAAGTTGCACCCCTGAAGCTGTTGGTGCTGGAAGTGCTGCAGCCAGACAGCTGTGGCCGGTGGGTCGTGTCTCTTCACGGCGTGAGAGTCCCAGCCGGTTCTCTCTTCTCTTCAGAAGAGGGCTCATTAGCACTCTTCTTTGAGACGACTCCACATGCCATGCAAAGGGTGTTCTCCACCCCCCCCCCACCCCGCAAAGTTTAAAAATGCCACTTATGGTTATTGTTCTCCTTACAAAGACGTGTGCGCACGTGTGGACGCCCTCTCCGTGGTTTTACAGGCATTGAGCCTCTCTGCATTCAGGCGGGTGTGTATTTTTTTTTGCATTTTGCTTTTTGGGTCACACCTGGTGATGCACAGGGGTTACTCCTGGCTCATGCACTTAGAAATCACTCCTAGGGGCTGGAGTGATAGCACAGCGGGTAGGGCGTCTGAGCACCGCCAGGGGTGATTCCTGAGTGCAGAGCCAGGAGTGACCCCTGTGCATCGCCGGGTGTGACCCTAAAAGCAAAAAAAAAAAAAAAGAAAAGAAATCACTCCTAGTGGTGCTCGGGGGACCATATGGGGTGCTGGGAGTTGAACCAGGGTGGCAGCGTGCAAGGCAAACGCCTTCCCTGCTGTGCTATCACTCCAGCGCCCCCTGGGTGTGTATTTATTCCCTTCCTTTATCAGTGGAGTTTATGGCTACTTAGAGAGGGATTGATTATGGCACACGGACCCATCATTTTTTTTTTTCTGTCACGGAGCCTATTCCGAGTCTCCGTAGAGCCGGGGTTCCTGGTGGGTCTTGCCCGTGCGTGCCCTTGAAAGCCGATTCCACGGTGGTCCGACCCGAGGGCTCTCCCGCATAGGAGGCCTCCTTCCTCACTGCCACTGGCTCGTCCCCTTTGTCCGCATCAGAGAGACCTGCAGGAGGCTTGGCGGGGACACTTCTGGGCTGGGCTCACGCCTGCCCCTCACCCGCGCCTCTGCTGCATGCCGGGTCTCTGGCACTGCAGGACTGCGGGGTGACGCTGGAGGGGGACGGGGCAGCCCAGACCTCAGCGTTGGGCGCCACCCCCACCCCGGGTGCCACCCTGACGGAACTGAGAAGGATCCAGATGGAGGCTGGGGAAGTGCGTTCTGGACGGGGGGGGGGGTCAGCAGTGGAGGCCCACCGCCTCGGGGCCCTTCTGGGAGCAGAGGCTCGTCACAGCGCTGGGTGGGGCTCCCAGGCGACATGGCTGCCCTGGGTGGGGTGAGCAGGAGCCTGAGCCAGGCAGTGGGTTCCGGGAGGCTCCTGCTGCCGGGGGCAGGGGGGGGGCTGGTGGGACAGCGGAGGAGCCCGAGGTGGCCTTCTTGGATGGTCGAATGGTTTTCAGAGGCAGAGTGGGAGGAATGTCTCCTTAAGGTGCTGGGGCGGGGTGGGGGCGAGGAGGAGACGAGAATTACGGCCTCGAGTGGGGGCGAGAGTGGGTATTATTTAATTTTTGGTTTGGGGACCATACCTGGCGGTGCTTGGGGCCTATTCCTGGCTCTGTGCTCAGGGCTCACTCCGGGCGGGCTCAGGGAACCACATGGCTGAATTTGGGCTGGCGAGTAGCACCTCCCAGATCTCTTGGGCCCCAGGCGTAGGATTAGTTAACAGGACTTGCAGGGTCCCACTCCCGGGCAGCCCTGCTTGTGTGTGGTGCTCCCGAGCCCTGCCCGCCCCTTTCACTGCCCCTGGCGCTTCGGGGGTGAATGAGGAAGCTGACACCTGGCGGTTGGCCCTGGGCCCTTCCACACCTCCGAGACCACCAGGCCAGGATGCCCCTGGCTGCCCGGAGTTGGCCAGGGGTGTTCTGTACGCTGGACCCCAGTCCGCTAAGGCAGCGGGAGCTTTAGGTTCCCGGAAATGTCCAGACCCTGATTACTAAGCACCCCATTGCCGAGCGAACGCTGACTGGCCCGGGGCCTGCAGCAGGTAGGGTGTTAGCGGGCGGGAAGTCCTTAGAAACATGCAGTTAGGGGCTGGGTGCAAGATCAGGAAGCTCTGAAGCCGTGAGGCTGGCGGGCGGTTCCCCAGAGCCCCGCTCTGCAGTCACTGTGTGTGTGTGTGTGTGTGTGTGTGTGTGTGTGTGTGTGTGTGTGTGTGTGTGTGTGTGTGTGTGTGTGTGTGTGTGTGTGTGCTGAGTTTTCCTGATGTGCTTTGATGTGTGACGTCATTTCAGGGCCAACCCTCGTCAGCCTCTAAACCAGCCAGCCAGCTGTCAGTCAAAACAGAATCGGAAATCAAACTGGACGCCAAGAATGGGATCTTTATTCTTTTTAATTTTTTTAATTTATTTATTGAATCACCGTGAGAACCGTTACAAAGCTTTCATGTTTGAGTCTTGGTCGTATAGTGATCAAACACCCATCCCTTCACCAGTGCACATTTTCCACCACCAAAAACCCCAGTATACCCCCATCCCACCCCTACCTCTGTCTGTGCGGCAGATAATTTCCACTTTACTCTCTACTTTGATTATATTTAATATTTAAACTCTAGTCCCATCATTATTATTTGGAATTTACCCCCAATACTCAGACCTGCTGAAAAGCTTCAACATTAGACAAATTGTTATATATATATGTATATATATCACACACACACACACGGGAGAGCCTGGCAAGCTCCCCGTGGTGTATTCATATGCCAAAACCAGTAACAATGATGGGTCTCATTCCCCTGACCCTGAAAGAGCCTCCAATGCGGCACCGTTGGGAAGGACGAGTAAAGAGAGGCTGCTAAAATCTCAGGGCTAGGATGAATGGAGACATTACTGAAACCGCTCGAGAAAATCGGTGATCAATGCGATGATGATGAATGATCATGGTTATAAATAGCATATGTTGTCGCGCAGCTGTGCGATCTTGGAATTCTAAAATTTTAATGATCAGGTCCAGAGAGATTTCTACCAAGGGTCGCTCAGTTCCGAGATTTGTTTGCATGTCTCTGGGATCATGACCGTTACGGAGCTTAATAAGCAGCCGGGGGCCTTCGTGGGCAGCATCTCAGTGTCCTCATGGGTCGGGGGAGGGCAAGGACCGGCTCCTCCCCTGTCCCGTGAGGCCTGGCGTGTGTCGTCAACTGCTGGCCCGTACCCGGATTTTCCAGTGAATTCTGGAAGATGGCGGCCGCCAGGATCCCCAGGGAGCAGGCGGAGGGACAGTACCTGCTCCCATCCCTCTGGGGTGGCCCGGCAAAGGTGACCTGATGCTAAGTCCAGAGGCATTTCTGCCAAGAACCGCTCAGTTCCGGGATTCATTTGTGTGTCTCTGCATGTGTGTCAGGGGGAGGCACGCCCTGCGGTTCTCAGGGGCTACCCCTGTGGTACTCAGGGAACCAGGAGGATCCCTGGCTGGAATTGGGGTCAGCTGTGTTCAGTGCTGGCACCTTACTAGCCCCCGTCCTCTTGCCCGGCTGAGCATCATACTGTTTAAGGAACTTGAATGGTAGGTAGGTAGGTAGGTAAGTTACCGTTTGACCAGTGTGAAGTAGAAAACCACGGAGCAGGAGGGGGCGTGCTTTTGAGGGGCCTGAGCCTGGAAACGTGGCCCCCGGGGAGATCCATCCAGGTGGGCTTGCAGTGATCAGTGAGTGCCCCCCTGGACACCTGGCATTAGTTCCGCTTTCTTAGCTGCTGGTTAACACATTTGCATCTTTAACTTTCCACTTCTCTAGCATTTAAGCCATTTCTTCTCAGAAGACACATTGGTGGGCCCAGGTACGCGCGTGCTTGTATTCATCCTCCATCAGAGACCGTGGCAGCCGTGAATCGCTCGTAATTGTGGTTCTCATGGATGTGCACTCCTCGACGCTTATGAGTGGACTTAGCGGAGAATCCGTTTGCAGTTTGCAGGATTTAAACTGCTGTTGTTCTCAGGGCCGTGATTCAGCCGGAGTCTGCGTGCTGTGTGTTTAGCAGATGTCACTCCCCAACTTTAAGTACCACGAACGTGCAAGACTTAACTTAGGTGAATTCAGTGACCATTAAATTTCTGTCATGTGAAGCGTTCTGAGAAATATTTCTGTTATACAAATGCCTGTCGAGGCTGGAGAGACAGTTCAGGGGTGAAGAATGTCCCCCTTGTGTATGGCTGACCCCGGTTCCATCCCTGACACCCCTGAGCCCTGCTGGGTGTGGCCCAAATCCCAGCCCCACTCCCCAGAATACTTGCACCAGTTGCTTGGCCCGTTCTTCCTGGCGCTGGGACTATGGATCCCATCCAGGGTCTGTGTGTTACGGCTGGCATCGCCGTGGCCTGCTCTTACCCATACAAACAGCGAAGTCAAGAGACCCGGGGTAATTCTGCGAGGACGGGTGCGTTCGTGACCACAGTGATGGTGACAGCAACACAGCAAAGAGAAAGTCAGGAGAGAAGGATGCGCTGTTGCCAGACAGCGGAAAGGCCTGAACCGTGGCCTGTCAGTGGCAGCGAAATCCATATTGCACTGGGGGCCATTCCTGAAGGGCTGCCGGAGCTCAGCTGGTCAGGCCTGGGGGCCTGTAGGGGACACTCTGGAGAGTTTGGGGCGCCCTGTGGGTGCTCAGGGACTGCCCGTGGCCTCCTGCCTGTGCGCTCTCTCTCTGGGCCTCCTCTGTTGGATTTTGTTCCTGAGCCTGTGTTGCGGCTGCTGGGTCTGTGTTGAACCTCTCCGTGGGGGTCTGAAATAGCTCCTGCTTGGGGGGGCCCCCCTGCATACTCCGTGCCACCCGTGGTCAGCTCACCCCAGAGGGGCCGGGGGCGGTGCTGACTGTCCCTTTCCTTCTCCCACAGGGTGCCCATCCTGAAGCCGCGCACGGCCGAGTGGGAACTCTCCATCAAGCTGCACGATGGCGTCCACACTGTCCGAGCCTCCGGCAGTGGCCCCACCTTCTCCGTGAGTTCTCGCCCTACCCTGCCCGTTGTTCTGAGAATTCTCTCTATCTCCTTTTTTAATTTTATCTGAATAAGTTTGTTCACATTCATTGATTACATTCAATATTTCAACACCAGTCCCACCACCGTTACACCTTCCCACCACCGTTATTTCAGATTTTCCCACCACCATTCAAGCCTGCCTGCCGGGGCCAGGTGCCAGGTAATTTATTTACTGTTGCCTATCATGGATATCATGAGAGGTTGCGTGGCTGCTTTTGCAGCCGTGTGCTTCTGGATTCTAAAGTTGTGAATGGTTGGGGTCCAGAGACATCTCTGTTGGGAGCTAATCCATTTTGAGATTCATCTGGGAGTCTCTGGATCAAGGCCATTGATGTGCTGAGGTGGCACCCAGAGGCAGATCGTGGGTGTGACAGCCAGGACCCCAAGCTGGCGGGGAGACGGGAAGAGACGGCTCGTCTATGCTCCGCCATGCAGACTGGAGTCTTAGTCCTGGGACCTGTGTACCTGGGTTTTGCTTCTGGAAGCTCGTGGTCACCGGGGTTTCATCTGGAGTGGGCAGGAAGGGGACACCTGCTCCATCTGAGGTGCCGCGGTGGAATTGGCTTGGTACATGGTCCGGAGAGATCTCTGGAGAGCTGCTGTCTTCTGGGACTCACTGCTGTCTCTCTCGAATTCTCTCTTCCTTTTTTCAAAAAATATTATTATTATTATTATTATTATTTGCTTTTTGGGTCACACCCAGCGATGCTCAGGGGTCACTGCTGGCTCTGCACTCAGGAATTACCCCTGGCAGTGCTCGGGGAACCATATGAGATGTTGGGAATGGAACCCGGGTCAGCCGTGTGCAAGGCAAACACCCTACCCGCTGTGCTATCATTCCAGCCCCCTAAAAAAATTATTCTTTATTGAATCACCGTGAAATATAGTTACAAAGCTTTCCTGACCGGGTTTCAGTCACGCAATGTTCCAACACCCATTCCTCTACCAGTGTGCATTTCCCACCACCAATGTCCCCCTTGTCCCTCCTGCCACCCCGCCCCCTCCAGCCTGCCTCTATGATAGGCACTTTCTTCTCTCTTCCTCTCCGTCTGTCTCTCTCTGCCTCTCTCTGCCTCTGTCTGTCTGTCTGTCTCCCCTTTGGGGCACTATGATTTATGATACAGATACCGAGAAGCCAACCTTCAGCACACATCTCCCACTCACTGCGATCCCTTCCAGCCATCATTGTCCTAACGGTCCCTCCTCTCCCCCAGCCGCCCGGCTCTGGGAGTTCTCTTTCCGTGTGGAAGCCACACGTGCCTGTTTGCCAGCTCCAGTCCCGTCTGTCTTGAGAAGGGCTGGTGGGGATGGCAAATGCGCGTGATTTCCCACTGAGGGGTCCTGGGCTCAGCTCTTCTGATCCACTTCCTGGTTCCTTTCCCTTTTGCTATTGGCAAGTAGTGCTTTGCCTCAGTTATATGGAAGAGCAGCTTCAGTTATAACCCAGTCACGATAGCCTTGCAGTGGGGCCGGCCACTTCCAGCTTCTTGTGGGCCGTGTGTGAGGTGAGCACCCCACCCCCTTGCATTCCGAGTTCCGGCTCTCTCATGGGGCGGCGCCTACTGTACAGCTTGTGTTGGTCTCTCTCATTGCTCCTGCCCTGCTCTTCTCTGCCATCCCAGGCCCAGGCTGCTCCTTCTTGGTCCTCACAGCTGCCCCTCCCAACTCCTTTGCAGTGATCAGTGTTTGTACAGGTATCACCTCCCTTCACCGTTTCTCGTCTCTGATTGGCTACATCATATGTAAGAGCAACCAATCAGATTTTGTATACCCATGCTGTTTTGTAAAACAACCAGTAGGATTGATCTGCACACCTACCCTCCCCATGCTCTCCCCCTATCCAGGAGTTGTATAGAACCATTTTTTTAAAACAACTATGCTAAAGATTTGGGGCAGTTCCTTAAGATGTTGAGATGTGCTTGAAGTATAAAAGTTACTGTGGTGCGACATTTCTTTTGTTCTGGACAGCTTCCGCTCCTTGAATAGTATCCGTGACAGAAGGCTTCACTTTCATTCTGATGGGTCCTGAACAAGATTAATCTCATTTCTTTTTTTTTTTCTTTTTTTGCTTTTTGGGTCACACCCGGCGATGCACAGGGGTTATTCCTGGCTCTGCACTCAGGAATTACCCCTGGCAGTGCTCAGGGGACCATATGGGATGCTGGGATTCGAACCCGGGTCGGCCGAGTACAAGGCAAACGCCCTACCTGCTGTGCTATTGCTCCAGCCCCCAATCTCATTTCTTGATACTACTAATTCATGAATTAGGAGGAGTCTCCTGATTATTTTTAGATTTTTTTTGTGTGTGATTTGTTCTATATGCTAATTGCTGAAGCATTCATTACTAAAGACACTTTACACCACGCCTTAAATGGGAGCTGAGGAGATACGGTAGCAGGTGGGGCACTTGCTTAGCATGTGGCCAACCTGAGTTTGATCCCCAGCATCCCATATGGTCCCCCAAGCTCCTGAGTGCAGAGACAGGAGGAAGCCCTGAGCACTGTTGGTATGACCCAAAACAGAAAAGTAGAAAAAAAGAAATGAAATGTGTGCTTCCTCCCTAGAAAACCAACTACAATTGAGGCAAATTACCAAAAGAATAACAACAATAGCAGCACTTATTTGTAGATCACTTGAATAGGAAAAGTCCCAAGAAATCAATCAAGAAACTATTCCAGATAGTAAGTTTCGAGCGGCACTGTAGCTTCATGGTACACCACTTGCCGTGCATGTGTGAGCTCTTGAATTCTTTACCTGGCACCACAAAATAAAAATAAAATAAATCAATAAATTAAACAAGGGTGCATATAGGGAAAAAAATCTAAGTTTGTGTATGTAACTTATATACACAGATTGTATATATTGGTAGAAACACTCTGGGTCTGGTCTCTGGCATTGGAGGGAGGAAAAATCATATTTTGGTTCTCCTGCAATGGGCAGTAAAATAATTGCATTATTCAATAATTCCATTAACAATAGCATCAACAAAATAAAGTACATGGTAAAAATTTTAAGAACGTAAAATTTATGTTAAAAACCCTCCACCGTTGTGGGGCCGAGAGCAGTAGTGTGGTGGGAAGGGCGTTTGCTTTGCAGGTGGCCAACCCCGATTTGATCCCTGACAACCCATATGGTCCCCTGCGCTCAGTAGGGTGACTCCTGAGCACAGAGCTAGGAGTAACCCCTGAGCACCAGGGGGTACGTGGGTCACTCTTCGTGGTGCCAAGGGGTGAGGGAATGGCAGGCAACCACCGTCTGGGAAACTGCCCGTCTAATTGGGGGCAGGGTTGCACCTGGGCCCTCTCGCCGGCCCGGCTCCTGTCGTGTTCGGGTGCTGGGATGCCGGGGTTCGAGTCGGTGGAGAGAAAAACAAGTTATATAGCAAAACACGGACGGGGGTTGGGCGGAGAGTTGGTGAACCCATAACCCTGGAGCAGGTTTTCACACCCACCCCCTGGCCCCAGCCGCTCGGGGAGAATTGTGTTTGCGGAAACACCCTGAGTAACGGCTGCCGCTGCTCCCCTCGGCTTCAGCTGAACTCACAGGCATTGAGAAATAGGCCTCGGCGTCCAGCAGCCTGTGGGCACTGGCGCCGTCCAGCCACAAAATGAGTGAAGCGTTTACTTTGTTCGGGGCCAGAGAGAGAGTACAGTGGGCAGGGCAGCTGCCTGGCATATAGGGGGTGTGGGTTTAATCCCCTGAGCCCCGAGCCCTGCCCAGAGGGATCCCTGTGCATAGAGCCAGTGGTACTGAGCGCTTCCAGCCAGGGCTCAGGAGCAGACGAAACACAGTGCACTTAGTTCCTTTTTGCTTTGGTAGTTTGGGTCTCCCACTTGCTTCGAGAGAAGGTGACTCGGGCTGGGAGGTGATTTAATGGGACCCGCGTGTGTCTTCCCCGAGGGAGCCTCGGAATGTTACCTGACCATTTTCGAGGACAACTACGACTATATATATTTTGCTAAACATTTTGGGATTCGGAAGGCTTCAGGAGTATTTCGTCACAGTTCTTCCAGTGTGCTCAGCCCCAGGGAAAGACAAAAGTGGATATTACCACGGAAGGGTTATTTTGGGGGGTGGGGGACCCAGGAGCCTCCCTATGGGCCTTGGTCCACAGGACGGGAATATTCCTTCGAAGCAGCAGGCCGAGAGCTAGCACGGTGCTTAGGCGCTTTCCTTGCACACAGCTTACTTCAATTGGGTCCCCCGACCCCGACCCAGAGTGGTCCCTGAGCACAGAGAGAGGAGTAAGCCCTGTGCACCGCCAGTGGGGTCCAACCCCACCGCCAATCTAAAAAAGAAAAGCCAAGCCAAGGGGCTGGAAAGCTCAGTGGGCGGGCGTGGAAGTGGGCGGTATGCACCCACATTCCAGGCAAAAGGCCGGGCCTTGGTGCCCAGCATGGAGTGAGCACCGCTGAGAGCGAGCCCCGGACACTGCTGGGGATGAGCCCCTACCCCTAACAAATAAATCAGTATTCCAAAAAATTCAAAATCTTTTTTTTTCTTTTTTTTTTTTTTCTTTTTGGGTCACCTGGCAATGCACAGGGGTTACTCCTGACTTTGAACTCAGGAATTACCCCTGGTAGTGCTCAGGGGACCATATGGGATGCTGGGAATCGAACCCAGGTCGGCCGCGTGCAAGGCAAACGCCCTCCCCGCTGTACTATTTCTCCAGCCCCTAAATTCAAAATCTTAAGAACTCTCTGGCCACCCGGGGTCTCGCCCATAAGCCACCTCCTGCCGGCGCCGTCCAGAACTCACGGCTGCTTCTCCCGGAGGGAGCGTGAAATGAGGCCCCGTAACTGTGCTACCGGGCTCCACGCCAGGCTGTTTCCACTCAGGGTGCCCCAGAGTGGGGTGGGACCCAGCCCCTGCAGCCAAAAACCCCCACAACCCAACCACCTTCACACTCCAGGTCCCTTCCCACACGCTCAGGCCGAGCTTCATGTGCGAGTGAACGTATTCCTGGACCCCACAGCCGCTTCTGCGGCCCTGCGACGCATCCTAAGACACTCCCTACTCACTTTCTGTCCCTCTCAGGGAGCCTGGCTAGCTGCCGAGGATATCCCACCTGCACGGCAGAGCCCGGCAACGTACTTGATTCACCTAAAACAGTAACAATAACGTGCTCGTCATGTTCCTGGAGCGAGCAGACACCACTGGGCTATACTAGCACGCGACAGGGATGAACAGAGATGCTACTGGTGCTCACATGAGCAGTCGATGAGCAACGGGATGACAGTGATACAGTGAAGGACTCTCAGGAGGGCTTTCAAAGGTGCTTTCCACTGAAGAACGTGATTCCAGTGGCTGGCAGGGCCAGTCTCGAGCTAGGTCCCCACGGCGTGCTTTCCTCCAGTCACGTGATTAGCAGTCCGCGTGAGCCCACCCTGCCCACAGGGCACGCGTGCGTGGGCACAGGTGTCGCCCGGTGGGACAGTGCAGCGGAGCTCCTGTGGGCCCAGTGGGATTTCCAGGCTCGCCCCGTGGAGAGCGGTTCCTGCATGCACGCTGCAGACCCCGTCATTCACTGACAGGTGACTCGCCCCCAGCCGCTGCCCCCCTGACTCCCCGGGAAGGCTGTGCAGTCCACGGTTGCTAAGTCCGTTCAGTTTATTTTAAGTGGAATCAGGCACCTAACGTTTGCTTTTCGCTCAGCTGCCCTAAGTTTTATGCTTTCTTCAGACTTCTGTCGGTAACATCATGGGCATCCCAGCGAATTAAGCGTTTATTTTTGTTACTGGTGTTTTAAAATCTGGGCCCAGACCTGTCTGTGATTATTTATTTCAATTCTCAAGTACACAGTTCCAGGCAATATTTGAAAATAAATTAATGCCACTCATCAGAGAATGATACATTTTTTTTAACACCGTTAATAAAACCACAACTTGCTTTCTCAGAGAGAAAGATATCGGTGTGGGGGGTACAGGGGTGGGGAGGGCGTTTGCCTTACATGAGGCCGGCCTGGGCTCGATCCCTGTCATCCCAGTGATCCCTGAGCACCGCCAGGAGTAATTCTCGAGTGCAGAGCCAGGAGTTACCCCTGAGCATCGCCAGGTGTAACCTAAAAAGAAAAAAAATAAAAGATACTGGTGTGGACTGGTAATCGCTGTGTTCTCTGCATGGAAATCGCCTCTGAGCTGAAATCTTGGTGCAGGCATCCTTTCCCTAATCCCTGCAATAAAGCCTAGAACTTTCCGGGCTCTGAGACAGATGACTGAGAACTGGGACATCAGCACGTTTCTGCAATGTGAGTAATTGTCAGGAAGATTCCAGACTGGATCCATTTTGTCGGGTTTTTTTTTTTTTTTTACCTTTGGGTTTTGGGCCACACCTGGCAGTGCCCACAGGTCCTGGCTCTGCACTCAGGGGTCACTTCTGCTGAGACTCCAGGGACCACCAGGGGTGTCCGACATTGAACCTGGGGGTCGGTGAGAGCCAGCGCCATCTGCACTGTGCCCTCGCTGACTCCTGAGGCCCTCTGTGCACTGTGGTACTGGGCGCTGAGTGCATCCGGCCCTGCCGGGGGAGTGCGGGCAGGTGCCCGCTGCTGCTGTCTCCCTGGGAGCCGTCTGTGCCCGGAGTGGGCAGAAACCCCCACTGTGGGCTTAGCTCTGTCTCCGGCATACGCTAGAAACAAATTGTCGTATTGGATTTCCCCTATTTACGGAGCTGGTTGCTTGCTGTCACATTTAACAGTTTTTGGGTTTTTTTTTTTTTTTTTTGCTTTTTTTTTGTTTCACACCCGGCAATGCACAGGGGTTACTCCTGGTTCTCTGCTCAGGAATTACCCCTGGCGGTGTTCGGGGACCATATGGGGTGCTGGGAATCGAACCCGGGTCGGCCACGTGCAAGGCAAATGCCCTACCTGCTGTGCTATCGCTCCGGCCCCAGATATTGCTCAGTCCGATGATGTAAGCTCAGCTATGGCCAGTTGTGGATTTCAGAAGTCTGGGTGGGAAGGAGCGGTTAGGAAAGTCTCTTTATTTGGGGCAGACCACAGTCCAGATCCTGGATATCACTTTCTTTCTCTGTTTAGGGCCACACCTGGCCTTGCGAGGGCTTGCTCCTGGCGCTGCACTCAGGAGTCGCTCCTGGTGGGCTCAGGGGAACCCCGTGGGGTGCCGGGGACCCACCCACACTCGGCTGCGAGCCCCACGGCCGGGCCCTGCCCTCGCTCTGTCAAGCTGCCCCCTGGGTAGTGCGTTCTTCCTCTCCCAGGTTATCAGGGGGCAGTGGGGTGTTTCTGCCAAGCCACCAGCTCTCTCCCCAGTTCCGAGCTCTGTCCGATGCCTTTTATCGACTCCTCGAGATGTGTCCTGGTTTTCTGACAGAAGCCACAGTGCCGATGGCTTCCTTCTTTAAAAACAAGCAAACCCCCAGAGAGCCACTTCCGGGCATTGAATACGCAAAGCGCAGTGTGAGACAGGCACCTCCTGCTTCATTCCTTTACTTATTTTATCTGGCAGCCTTTCCAAAAGCCATAAAGTCAGAGTGTGGAGGCCCGGAGAGAAGTTTCGAGAAGGGCAGTGCCCTGTCCTGGGTGTGGAGTGGGCCGAGCTTGACCGGCCCTTCCCCGCGCTTTGTGTCCACAAAGACAACATTGTGTGTGTAGGGGGGGTGGGGTGGGGGGGGAATGTGACCGGCGTCATTTGTGACCGCGGTTTTGATGTCCGAGCAGTGGCCGCGCGGGGCTCCCCTTTGAAATGTGCGCGGCGTCGTGGCCGCGGCTGGTCAGCTGGCTCTCATTAGCCCTCCCGGGCAGGGATGCCCAGTGTTGCGGCTGGATTCTCGCTCCACTCACCCATAACCAGAAACACCTCACTTCAAACGGTGGCTTCAAAGGCAGGGGGGGGTTCGGGTTCTGTGTTTTAACGGCTTTTTGATGTTGGTTTCCCTTTAACTGAGAAGACCTGATGTTTATACAACTGTTATTATTAAGAAAACATCGCTTTCTTCCCGGGGGTGGGGGGGGGCGAGGGCGGAGATCTGCCCAATAGATCTCGGCGGGACCAGGACAGCAGCTGCGTGTTTGCATACTTTGTTTACAAGAGGCTCGACCTCTCCCCTCGCCCCCAAATATGGTCTCCGCTTTTGGGCCTTTCTCTGCACCCTGGATTTGGGAGGCAGGAGAAGGCGAGGAGCCGGGGCTTTGGATATGCTAATGGCGGGTGGTTTGTTGCCAGAGCTGCCTTGTGTGAGGAGTTTGTGTCATCCTCTCCTGTGTCACCCTCTCCTCTGCCTTGCGGGGCAAAAGCCTGCAATAGTGAGCACCAAAGAGTGAAAATGCTTGTTTTCCCCAGAGGCAAACTACGTTTTAAAAAATGATCCCACTGGTCATTTTTAGAAACACAACACAACGCAACACACACACATGCGTGTGTGCGTGCGCACACACACACACACACGCACGCACGCACTCCTCTAAACCAAGCCTTCATTCATTGGAACAGCTCTTAAGGGTTTCCCCGAAAATGCCATGTGCCTGATCTTTGCAGTGGCCTTTCTGGAGTGGCCTGTCACGCTTCTGCCCGGCAGCTTTTATCACCAGCCCTGTACTTGTAATTACGTGTGTGTGTGTGTGTGTGTGTTTGTTTGTAATTATGTGTGTGTGTGTGTCTATGTGGGGGGGGGGAGAGAGGAAGAGAGAGAGGGAGAAAAAGAGGGAAAGAGATAGAGGGAGATAGAGGGACGAAGGGAGAGGGTAGGAGAGAGGGGGGAGAGAGAGAGTAAGAGAGAGGGAGGGAGAGAGATCCCCGCAATCCTGTCCGTCCGTCCGTCCGTCCGTGTTTCAGAGAGATGGAGTGGCAGTGGGCCCGCAGGGCGGACGCAGTCCCGTCTCTTTCCCTTGCTGGTACACCCTGAATTGTCTAAAAATCCTCAGTGATTTTTTTCCCTATTGTTCAGCCTCTTGCCCTCTGTGCAGAGACAAGGTTAACGTAAGAGGACCCCAGCCCTGCTCCGCAGGCCGCAGATCACACCCAAACTGCCACCCGGGCAGCGATCGGGGGCGACTCTGAGCTTGGGACCCTGGGTGCAGCGGCCTGCACCCCAGCCGCTGCCCGCAGAGTCAGTCTGGCTCTGCCCCTGGGCGCAGCCTGCCGGTGCCAGCCCTCTGCTGCCCGGTGTCCCCAGCGTCCCACGGGCCCTGCAGAAGCGCAGAATTCTGTTTCTGCCCGGTCACTGGTCCTGACGGCCCTCCCACCCTCACGTCAGCAGACCCGCCCCGTGTACCCGCGCCCGTTTCTGAGTCAGAGGTGCCCCCGCTGACGGGAAGGAAAAGGGGCAGCGGAGGCCTTGCAGGGGTGGGGAGGGGTGGTAATGTGGAGCTGTGACACAGCGGGGAGGCATTTGCTTGCAAGCAGCCAACCCAGCTCCAGTTCTTAGCCCCCCTGCTGGTCCCCCGTTGGAACCCGCAGAGCGTGACCCTGAGCCCAGAGCCAGGAGGATGTCCTGAGCACTGCCAGGTGCCAGCCCCCTCAAAAGTATTTTTCGTCTTTCATTTCATTTTCACAGAGACAGCACTTTGTGTGTTTCTCTGCACGTGCCTGATTTTGACGAGGTTGGCAAACACAGACTCCAGGCCTTGGGCAGTGCCCGGGGGTAGAGCGTGTGCCCTGCACGGGCCAGGCCCTGGGGTTAGGCCTGGCGTTGCATGTCCTGACTCCCCGTCAGTGCCATGTGTGGCCCCGGCGACCCCAGCGAGTACAGCAGGAGCGACCCCTGAGCAGGGCTATGAGGCAAAACGACAACAAGGGACATCCAAACCCCAACGTTGTTTGGCAGCCGTGTATGTGACCGCCAGGCCAGAGGGGCCCGTCAGACCCCCAGGGCAGTACACTCGGGGGCAGTTGCGCGTCCTGGCATGGCTGGCTGGGAAGTCCGCCTGGACGTCTGGACGACCAGCCTCTGTGTTCCCCACCTGGGTCTGATCCCCCGGGTCTCTGTCAAAGGGTGGCTGCGAAGCCGTGATCTAGGAGGGGGGTGTTGAGGTCGCTCTGAGATGGTGTTGGGAGCTGCAGCCGAGTTCCCTGCGGTGGGAGAGAGAGGTCAGCCCACCTGTCACACTCTCTGTCCCTTGGCAATTGTCTCTGAGAAACATCCTGGGAAAAGGGTGTCCCGCTGTCCCCGCCCCTTCCTGCCCTCGGCGGCCCAGAAGGCCTGCAGTCCCTTCACCCCCCACCGTGGGGCGCACCTGTTCGGCTCTGCAGGCCCGAGGCGCTCCCGGGCCTTCTGCACCCAGAACCTCTCCCCTAACCCGGGGACCAGGAGTGTCTGTTTGAGTCCTCAGGCGTCACGGCTGGGGCAGCCCGCCCGTTATTGCAGTGACCCCGCCTGCTTTGGGGTTCCCCCCAGGAGAGCCCCACCCCCTGCAGGTCCATAACTGCTCTCCGCGAGGGGGCAGCGGGGGCAGCTGTGCGGTCCTGCGAGCCGTGGAGGTTGCTCTGACTTCTCAGGTTTGTTATCTGCGACATGTGGCCGCAAACACCCCGTTGCCGTCGGGTGGCTCTGAGGTCTCACCTGCCGCGTTGAGTGTTGGTGGTCAGGCATTGCCTTGCGTGTGACTGAGTTCAATTCTCGTCATGGCCCCAAATAGGAAAAGGTCGACGACATTCAGGGTAGTCCAGCAGGCCGCGCGCTTGCCCCGCACGTGGCCACCCAGGACCCATCCCCAGCACCCGCCTGGGCCCCCCAGCCCGCCAGGACTAACCCCTAAGCACTTCCTGGTGTGGCTCGAGAGCAGGCGGAAAGGCAAACATACATGTTTATCAGGGCTGGGGAGATAGTTCAAAGGGCTGAGCACGTGTTTGCATGGGGGAGGCCCAGGGTTGGCCCCTGGCAAGCGCGTGAGTGCTGCCGGGACTGAGCCCCCGGCCGCTGCCCGGTGTGGCCCACCTGCCACCCCGTCCAAAAAATGCCGAGCATTTACCAGCCCTCCCCTCCTTTTCTTTGATTTGTGATTTGAACTGTTTTTTTTTTTTTCTTTTTGGGTCACACCTGGCGATGCTCAGGGGTTACTCCTGGCTCTGCACTCAGGAATCACCCCTGGTGGTGCTCAGGGGACCATATGGGATGCTGGGAATCGAACCCGGGTCGGCCGCGTGTAAGGCAAACGCCCTCCCGCTGTGCTATCGCTCCAGCCCCCTGAACTCATTTCTATGAATGAGGGGCAAGAAAGTGAGTCGGTGGGGCCAGAGCAATAGGACAGCAGGTATAGGGTGTTGCCTTGTACATGGCTGACCCAGGTTTGACCCCCGGCATCCCGTATGGTCCCCCCGAGCACCGCCAGGACTAATTCCTGAGTGCAGAGCCAGAGTAACCCCTGAGCATCGCCGGGTGTGACCCAAAAAAGCCAAAAAAAAAAAAAAAAGAAAAAAGAAAGAAAGTGAGATGGCTGGGAACGGCCAGGGGGCCCGGGTCGTCTGGGTATTACTAGAGTCCAGAGTTTCCCTCAAGATGCAGCGTTTCCTTTTTCTCCCGCCCTGCGTGACTTGGTCAACGTGGGTAGCCAGGAGAGGGTACAAGAGTGAAAAGGAGACAGACACAAGAAGAAAGAGACAGACACAGACAGACACAAGAATGGGAGCAAGCTCCAACTTCATTTCTCCTAAGCTAGGCTTTTATAATTGATTATCTGAGGAAGTGGGCAGAATGGGAGAACAGCAAAGAATGCAAACGTTTAACGAAACTGGATGTGGGCCCCGATGGCAGTTTCTCTGGGCATTGTTCTGCAGCCTTCCCCAAGAAGCGGTTGTTCCTTAGTTACAGGTCAGTTTGTGCTGACATATTGGTTCCCGGGCATAGGTTTCTGGCTGTTCCCAGGCATTGGTTCCCGGCACTTTCTCTCTCTGGGACTTTATTCCCGAAGAGGAAACTGTGACACAAGCTTGTCATTTGCGTCTAACTTGGTGTTTTAAGCCTCCTGGAGAGCAGATGCAGATTGAAAAGTCAAGATTTAAATATGGGCCATTTGGGGCGTGGCTCTAGAATTTACTTGGCGGCAGTGTTTGCTCTCAGCGGGTGTTTGACCTACCGGCAAGGTGATGGCTTAACACAGCGGCTGTTGCTCCGTTCTGTTACCTGTAAGTGCTGTTTCCCCATGTGGCGTTTGGTTGTGGTGAGGAAGGAGGGCAAGGGAAACAGCCGGGGGTGAAACTCGTGCGGCTGGCACCAGTGGGACAAGGAAGGTCTCTGCTCAGCCTCTGAAACTCCGGGTTTCTGGAAAAGTGACGTCCCTGTATCTCTAATGACACAGGACCAGCTTCCTGAGTGGAGGGGGCGATTGTTTTAAGGACTGTGGTGCATCTGTTGCCAGAACTCAAAGCTACTCAGGACTGGAGTGATAGCACAGCAGGTAGGGCATTTGCCTTGCATGCAGCCAACCAGGGTTCAATTCCTCCGTCCCTCTCAGAGAGCCCAGCAAGCTACCGAGAGTATCCCACCCGCATGGCAGAGCCTGGCAAACTCCCCGTGTCGTATTCCATATGCCAAAAACAGTAACAACAAGTCTCACAATGGAGACGGTACTGGTGCCCGCTCGAGCAAACCGATGAACTAACAGGACGACAGTGCTCCAGTGCTACTCAAAGCAAGTAGGAAGCAAGAGAACCAGTGGGGCGGGGTGGGTGTATTATCTCCCCTTAATTGATCAGAGATCGAAGAGAGAGAAGCTGCTTCATCTGCTTTGCCGGCTGTGGGGGCGTTCGTCACCCTTGAGCCAAGACTTGATGGTAAATCAGGGCTGGAGGGCGAGTCGGGTCCACTGGCTCCCGACCTCCTGCACCCACATACGGCGCGAGGGTCCCCGCGGCCCACGCCGTTCCCCGCCTTGCCCGTGAGGGTAGCGCCGCAACTTGAAAGGACGCGGCAGCGCACACACAGAATCATGCTGGCGAACCAGGAGGGTTTCCTCGCCACCGTCCTGTTATCTATCATTTGCTTATTCAAGCATGCAGGACTCTAACACGGGGAGGTAATTTTGCTTCGATTTCTTGATTTGAATTGTTCTCCGATTTGGCACCGGGTGGAAAAAAGGGGGAAAAATCATATTGAAAGCATTGTTCCGCTAATGAAGTTGCTTGTCCTTTTTGGTGCCAAATTTGGCAGGTAAAATTACCATTTATTCTGCTTTGCTAGAGCTGGAGAATAGGCTGTTGGGGAAAAGTAGCAATTTAAGTAATGACACAAGATAGATCCAGCGTGCCGCAGTATATGCATCACCCATACTTTCAGATATTGACATGCAATTTTTATTTCCCTTTAGTAATGCTGTTGTCTGTAACCACTGTCTTAATGTTAGCAGCTTTCATTAGCTGCAGGCAATTTGCTTCAATTGTGAAATTTTAAAAAACGCCACGTTGCTGTTAATTATAACAAGCCAAAGCAGAGCATTTGATTGGAGGAGAAATGAAGAATGTACTTTGTTTTGGACATTTCAAAAGTGTTCACGCTTTGTAACTAGGAGTAAGTGTTTAACATTTATAAAGTAAAGATGAAATATGTATGTTAATTGGGCTGGAGCGATAACACAGCGGGTAGGACGTTTGCCTTGCAGGCGGATGACCCGGGTTCGATTCCTCTACCCCTCTCGGAGAGCCCGGCAGGCTACCGAGAATATCCCACCCACACGGCAGAGCCTGGCAAGCTACCCATGACGTATTCAACATGCCCAAAACAGTCACAACAAGTCTCACAATGGAGATGTTACTGGTGCCCGCTCGAGCAAATTGATGAGCAAGGGGACGGCAGTGCTACGGTGATATATGTTAACTAAATGTGGAGTCTCCGCGATTCCTCCCGTGTAGAATATATACTTTGCTCTCTCAGATATGCTTGAATTTTTCACCTGAAAATTTAGGGAAAGATTTTAATCAAAATCATGTTGCACAATTAGAAGTATTTTATTAAAGTATAAGCAGTATCTTAAAAAGTACATTTTAAAATCACATTAAATGCATAAATTTTAGTACTTGCGAAAGTATGAAATAAACACAGCATTTACTAAATTTCTTATTGGTTAGATATTTTTCCATAGTTACAAAACACCAAGCTAAAAACAAAAATCTTAATCGGGTTGAGTGAAAGATTAGCAGGGAAGGTGTTTGCACGTGGCTGACCTGGGTTCGATCCCCAGCGTCCCTATGGTCCTCTGAGCACCGCCAGGAGTAATTCCTGAGTGCGGAGCCAGAAGTAACCCCTGAGCATCGCCAGGGATGGCCCCCAAACAAGCAAACAAACAAAATCGCTGGTGTTCTTTAGTTCTCTAGTTTATATTCTCTAGTTTACAACCTCCGTAAAGAAGTCCTTTGCAGAAACCAATTTGAACGCCGTCAGTGAATCAGGAAACTTGTAAGCTATTCGCACAAAAAGCCGTCGCCGTCTCATGTGGCCGAGCCCAGTGACCACACGTCCCCTCGCTCCTGGGCAGCGGCCTCTCTGTTGATCACAGCCCCGAGGCTCCCGCCGCAATTGACACTAATTGGCGTGGTGGTTGGCAGTGCCATCAGCAAGTCGGGCTGAATGGTTGAATGGGCCGAGAGAGCATGAATGATAATCAGCATCTTCCTGTGCATCTTGAGTTGCTCTCGTGACCCGGACTAACAGGACCCCCCGTCCACCACCACCACGGCCTCACCCTCCGGCGGGGGGGCGGGGGGAAGCTGACAGCCTCATGGGCAGCTGTGCCCATGCGCGGCCCCGGCCGCTGTCCAGGGGCCCTCCGCAGCGCCAAGTCCTGCCCACCCACCTCTTGGGGCTCACGGCCCCTGAGCCTGAGTGTAAGTGTGAGACCCAGGCGGGCCACGGACACTGCGGCCCAGTTAGTGATGGTTGGCGGCTTGCGGGCTCACAGTGCGTGGGTGTTGGTTTGTGGGGGGCCACACCTGGCAATGCGCAGGGCTTCCTCCTGGCTCTGAGCCCAGAGCCACTCCTGGGGCTGCTGGGGGACCACTTGGGATGCTGGAGATCCACCCCGGGTCGGTGGTGTGCGTGGGAAGCGCCCCCTCCCCCCGCTGTACTTTCTCCCAGGCCCCCTGGGGCGTCCTTTCAAGCTAAACTTTAGAGCAGGTATTGGCAGGCGGGCGACACCTCGGCTCACAGGACTGAGTGGGCCTGGCCTGCAGGAGGCCGGGGTCCTGTCCCTGCCCCCTGAACACCAGCGGTGACCCCTGAGCACCGAGTGGGGAGTAGGCCCTGGGCATCATTGGGTGTGGCCCCCATGCTAAAGAAGAAATAAGTATCCCAGGCGTTGGATGGGCTCCTTGCACGTCTGAGGCCCTGGGTTTAGTTCCTTGCTCGTGAGGCGCACGCGCGCGTGCGCGCGCGCACACACACACACGCTCCTGATTACTTCCCGAGGAACCCATGAGAAGTCTAGTGTGGCTTTATTTTGCAAGGTGTGTGTGGGGTGTCACACTCAGCAGAGCTCGGGGCTCCTCCTGGCTGAGCCCAGGGACCCCGGGGGTGTCTGGGACTGAGCCGGGGCGGCTGCCCACAAGGCTCCATCCTTCTCCCCGGCCCGTCTCTCGGGCCCGCTGCCCACCCTCCGGCTGTGAGTCCGCGTGGGCCGAGGGCAGAGCAGCCCGGCGTGTCCAGGCCCCGGCAGTGGGGCTGTGAGCGCCCCTGGCTGTCTGCCTGCTTCCAGCTCTCGGGCTCCCTCTGTGCCCGGCTTGGTGCCCCCACCCGCCCCACCACGGGCCCGGCCAGTTCTGTCCAGACCTCCCTTTCCTGCCCCCAAGACGCATCACGGGAGATCTCCACGGCCCACCAGCCTGTGGAAGAGGGTTTCTGGGCCCCGTGGATTCTTCTCATTCTAGAGACTCTGCCTTAGAGACAGGGAGTGACTCTGGGTGGCGGGGAGCGGGCTTCTAGGTCCTCAGGTGTGAGTTGTTTTTTGTGTTTTTGTTTTTGTTTGTGGCCCACACCCGGCGGATTTACTCCTGGCACTGGGCTCAGGGCTCTCTCCTGGTGGGCTCAGGGGTCTGTACGGGATCTGGGGGGTTGAGCCTGCATTGACCACGTGCAAGGCAAGCACTTTGCCCACCGTGCTGTTCTCCGGACCGACGTTTGTGCCTGTTCTCAAAACCATAGATGTGGATTTCAGCTACTATGAAAAAATTATGGAGGTTTCTCAAAAAGTAAGAATAGGAATGTTATTAGAGCTGTTTAGTTTACTTCTAAGTAGTTATCTGAAGAATATAAAACTACTAATTCAAAGACAAAAAAAAACATAGATGTGGAGAAGCAGCCTTCATACATGTGTTTAGGGGTGTATGTGTGTGTGTGTGTTTATGTGTGTGCGTGTGTGTTAATGATGACACTAGCAGTACTCCCCGTAAAGAAGACTTAGCCTCAGTTTGGGGAGGGTTTGCCCGTGTGAGTTGCTGAGTCAGGAAGCCCCTTGTCTTCTCTTTGGGGGCAGCAAGGGGCGTACATGGGCCAGACTCTGGGGTGCCTGGGGACCACTCCCAGCTCTGTGCTTGGGGTTCACTTCTGCAAGTGCTCGGGGACCTTGCGGTGTCTGGGATTGAACCTGGGCCTCCTGCATGCAGCCAGGTGCTCGAGTCCTCCCAGTCCCTCTTCCACTCTCTCTCTCCCTCTCTCTCTCTCTCCCTCTCTCTCTCCCTCTCCCTCCCTCCCTCTCTCTCTCTCGTCTCTCTCTCTCTCTCTTTCTCTGTCTGACCCCCTTGTGTTGTTATTTCTGTGAGGTTTTGTGGTGGTTCCTTCCACACCTCCTTAATCATTTAGAATAGTCTGTGTTTCTTTTTTTTTTTTTTTAAGAGTTGGTGGTAGAGGGCTTAAGGTACTAGCCTCACAGCCCGCTGACCCTGGTTTCAATCCTGGGCATCACCCCACATGGTAAGCCCTGAGCACTGAGCTAGGAGTCAACACTGAGCACCCCAAGGTGTGCCCCCTAAAATAAAATGAATACTGGTCAAATATATTCATCACTGTAGATGGATTCTTAGTATTTCTAGACTGAATAGTTGCCCCAATAACAACTAGAGTTTCTTTTAAGGGGAGCACTGGGCTCAGGCTAGAAGAGTTTATACTGGCCAAGGGTCAGAAGTAGGCTGAGCGGGAGGTGACAAGTGCCTCACTGCCTGTCCTATCTCTGACCCCGCTACTAGCACTTGTTAAAGCCTTGTCATGTACCAACACTGTTCTTTTTTCCGTGGGGGTGGGAACCTGGGGGTGCTCAGGGCTTACTCCCGACTGTGCTCAGGAATCGCTCCTGGTGGTGCTCAGGGGACCGTATGGAACATCAGGGACCAAACCCAGGTCGGCCACGTGCAAGGCAGACACCCTTCCTGCTGTGCTTTCCCCCTGGCTCCCGTAAGACTGTCCTGAGGGCTTGGCTTCTCCATCCTCCCAAACGTAGAGGTTTTGGTGTTCTTTTTTTTTTTTTTTTTTTTTTTTTCTTTTTGGGTCCCACCCGGCAATGCACAGGGGTTACTCCTGGCTCTGCACTCAGGAATTACCCCTGGCGGTGCTCCGGGGACTATATGGGATGCTGGGAATCGAACCCAGGTTGGCCGCATGCAAGGCAAATGCCCTACCCACTGTGCTATCACTCCAGCCCCGCAAACGTAGAGGTTTTGCACGGAAAGTAATACAGGGACGGATGCGTGCCTTGAACCGTGGTTTGAAGAGGAAGCTGTACGTTCAGCTGATGCCGCATCCTCAGGCTCCCTTCCAGGTGTGCGAGATGAGAAGGCGGGAAGGCAGCTGCCGTGGGTCCTCCCGGGGAAGCTCATTTACCTGGAGTTTATTCCTTAAGTCGCTATAATTTACAGTATTATCTGTCGAGAGTGACCTTATCACACCAATCCAAAAGGTACAACTATTATAATTAAACTGTGGGCAACATAATGTAGGGTTTCCAAAAAAAAAAAAAAAACACCAGTGAACTATCCCACTGAAATGAAAGTTGTTACTGATCAATTAATGAGGTGATAATTAAACAGACAGTAATCAACCTGGCTGATTGGAGATCAGTCTCTAAAATTTGTTTGTGCAATTCACATCTTTGGTGGTAGATTTAATTACATTTATAACACATGCATATTTAATATAATCTTTATTGACACATGAGCTGTTCTTCATGTTATGTCTTAATTTCTCTTGATGTTGTTGTCATTACCGCGTGAGGGAAAAGACCGTTTCCAAGGTGGCCATCGTGAAGAAGGCGCCTGTGACAGATGACAGTGTCCTTGCTTCCGGGAAGCAGGCTGTCCACCTCCCTCTGGACGGGCCCCACGGAGCATCACTTTATTTTGGAATATTGAAGTCCTTTACCGAGCAGAAGGTAGCATAAAGACTGCTCCGCCCCCCACTTTTTGTGTGTGTTGTTTTTTTGTTTGTTTTTGTTTTTTGGATCACACCTGGTGATGCATAGGGGTTGCTCCTGGCTCATGCACTCAGGAATTACTCTTGGTGGTGCTCAGGGGACCATATGGGATGCTGGGAAGCAAACCTGCGTCAGCCCCATGCAAGGCAAATGCCCTACCCGCTGTACTATTGCTCCAGCCCCTGCTAACCCTTTTTATATTATTTTAGGATATAATACAACATGGGGTCGGAGGGAAAGAGAGGGAGAGAGACAGTACGACGGGAAAGGTTCTTCTTCCCTCGCATGTGTCCGATCCGGGTTGGTTTCCACACCCTGTACAGTCCCTTGAGCCTGCCAGGAGTGAGCCCTGAGCACAGAGCCGGGAGTAAGCCCTGAGCACCGACAGCTGTGGCCCCCAAACAAAAAATCACAATGCTGTTAGTAGTTACTTACTAAAATGTTGAGCATTAATCACAGAACAGAAATGTTTTGATTTAGTCTTGGTTTTGTGGGGGGCACAGCTTGGTGCTCAGGGCTCATTCCTGGTGGTGCTCAGGGGACCATGTGGTGCCGGGGGTTGGGGGGGACTCGGGGCCTCCCCGACGCGGGGCCTGTGCTGGGCCCTGTGAGCTCCGTGCCCCCCAGACAGGAAATGTGGGATTTCTTTCTGTCATGCTTCTCCTGAGAAGTTAATGTTGAAACAAGAAATAAATGTTGAAACAAGTGAAGTGATTAGATCTTTTAATTTATAGGGTGTGTGTATGTGTGTGTGTGTGTGTGTGTGTGTGCCTGCGCGTGCGTGTGCGCGCGTGTCTGAGTACTTGTTATCAGCATCTGAACATTTAGGATCTTTTAGAAACTATACTCACATTTCAGTACTGAGCAGCATGAAGTTTTCTTTTGGGTCTCCAAGTGGTGCTGCGGAGGCCCAGGGACGCCACTGGAGGTTCTCGACCCAGTGGACCGTGAGCCAGTGGCGGGTCCCAAGGATGTGAAGCTCTCAGCCCGGGGGTCCGGGTTAACCGGCTGAGAACCCTTCCGCCCTCCCCAGAGGAGCTGTGTCTTGAACCAAACTTATTTGGGATTGTTTAGTTATTTGTTTCTGGGCCACACCTTCCTCCTGGCTCTGAGTGCAGGGACCACTCCTGGTGGGGCTCGGGGGACCGTGTGGGGGGGTCCCGTATGCAAGGCAAGCACCTCCCCGCTGCCTTGTCGCTCTGGCCCCACGAGCAGCACTTTTGTGGGTCTCAGTGAGCCCTGACTGGGTGGTGGGCCCCGGCTCAGCTGCTGATGGTGCGCTGGCTCCTGGGGTCGACACAGTCTAATCGATACACGTTTAATAATTTGGTACATCGGGCCGGAGTGATCGGACAGCGGGGAGGGCGTTTGCCTTGCACGCGGCCGACCCAAGTTCGATCCCCGGCATCCCGTATGATCCCCTGAGCACCGCCAGGAGTGATTCCTGAGTGCAGGGCCAGGAGTAACCCCTGAGCATCGCCAGGTGTGAACCAAAAAGCCTCCCCCCACCCATTTTTTTTCTTAGCATAGTTAAATATGAAGAGAAAAGAATCAGTGAACTTCTGCGTGTCCAGGGCGGACCGCTATGGAGGTACAAACGGGCGCGGCCAGTGTCTCCAGTGCCTTAGTGTGTGCATGCTGCCCCTTCGCTCTGCTTGGACACGCAGGATTACCGTGTGGGAACTGCAGGATAAACGCTTGCATAAGTTCTGGCCATAACTGTCTTCTCAGAAGGACTGGGCGGAGCCGGGAGCCCAGTTGGCGTGTATCTCTCACGTGTTCCAGCCTGATTCAATCAGAAAACCTCAGAATCTTTTCCACTTTGGGGTTATTTTTGAAATTTTTTCAATCGGGCCGCACCTGGCGGTACCTGGGCCCATGGCCACGCCTGGCAGAGTTCAGGCCGGTGGCCAGCGGATGGATGCCCCGGGGACTGAGCCAGCATCCTGGCAGCCGCCACTGGTGCTGTGAGGAGAGGTCACTGCTGGGGACGGGCTGGCCTCCGGCCTGCTGGCTGGAGTGTGACCTGCCCCTTGACTTTCCTTCCTTGACCCCAAAGTGCCTCTGCGTGTGTGTGTGTGTGTGGTGGGGGGAGGGGTGCTGGCCCACAGCCATCTCTGCTCGGGGGCCACTCCTGGGGTAACACTTAGGGGTGACCCTTGGGGTGCGGGGGATCGAACCTAGATCTGCCACATGCAAAGCCGGCACCTCAGCCTTTCCACTCTCTCTGCGGGGCCCACAGTGTCTGGCTTTTTGTTTGTTTTTCTTTGTGGAGGGCAGTGCTCAGGGACCCCGTCTGATAGGACTCAGGGGGACCCTATGTGGCTAATGGTCCTGTGAACCCCAGGTTGGCCACGTGCAGCGCAAGTGCCCTACTCACTGTACGATCTCTCCAGCCCCTGACGGATTGTTTTTAAGACGGACAGTGAAAGCCTCTTAAAGAGGTGGGCGTTCATTAACCCCTTTTTTTTTTTTTTTTTTTTTTTTTTTGCTTTTTGGGTCATACCTGGCGATGCACAGGGGTTACTCCTGGCTCTGTACTCAGGAATCACCCCTGGCAGTGCTCAGGGGACCATATGGGGCGGTGCTCAGGGGACCATATGGGATGCTGGGAATCGAACCCGGTCGGCCGCATGCAAGGCAAATGCCCTACCCGCTGTGCTATGGCTCCAGCCCCCATTAATCCTTTCTGAGAATTAATTGATTGGCGAGTCAGCTCTGATCATTTTGCCCTTCGTATCATTTTTTGTTTAGCGATGGAACCAAGATAGAAGATCAGGGTCTTTTTTAAAAAAAAAATAGAAAATAGAATGCCGAAGGCACCCCCACATTCACGACAGAAAGGACGGGCCTGCATGGAGAATCAGGGACCTCTCGTGAACCTCTCTCCTCCCAGCTTTTATTATTTTTGGAAATGCTTTTTGGCAGATAGCTTTGTTTTGTAAGTTTTCCATTCCTAATAATGAAAACGATGCCCCAGCAGGGGCGGGGGGGCGTCGGGGCTGCGTTTCGCCCCGGCCGTGGGGTATCCCGAAGGAAGGCCCTTTTTTGTTTTTGATGGTAAAGGATGTAAGTAATCTCTCTACAGTGCCAAATCAATGGAGGGCGCGCACTTTCTTTTTCCCTCGTGATTACGTAGGTAGGAAAATTGGATGTTCCAAACAACTCGTGGAAAATTGTTCCACAGCAACGTTGTTTTGTACTGTGGACACAGTTCCAGCTTTTTAATGGAAAACAAAGTCACAGGTAGATCATTCACTGTCAGAAAGAGAGAGACAGGAACGAAGCCTTGGCTTTGAATGGTTTCAAGCATCCAGTAGATGTCAAGGGTGTAAAATACTTGACAGGTGATGTTCACGAAGCTGGCGTCTCACTCCGCTGGGGGAAGAGATAGCGTGTGTTGGGAGGATTTCCATGACCTCCACCCACGGTAGCCTTGCTCTGGTGAGCTCAGACTTAGCATGTCAGTGCTCTGCGCTACACAGACTTTCCGAAGGAAGGAGAGTGGGGTGACGGCAGCATCCTCGCACCCGGCCTGCCAGCTCTCTCCAGCCTGGCCATGGCATCCTTCAGTTCTCCCATGGAGAGATTCTCTTTTGGGGCTGGAGCGATAGCACAGCGGGGAGGGTGTTTGCCTTGCACGTGGCCGACCCGGGTTCGATTCCCAGCATCCCATATGGTTCCCTGAGCACCGCCAGGGGTGATTCCTGAGTGCAGAGCCAGGAGTAACCCCTGTGCATTGCCGGGTGTGACCCCCAAAAAAGCAAAAAAAATATAAAAAAAGAAATTCTCTTTTGAGACTCATGGACTCTTTGAATTCATGGCACCACACCTGCCGAGCAGGTTCCAGAGGAAAGAGGGGCCAGAGAGATAGTGCAGTGGTTAGGGCAAGGGCCCTCGTCTTGCACCCAGCTGACCCAGGTGCGATGCTCAGCACCCCAAGTGGTCTCCCGAGCCCCGCCAGCCGTGATCCCTGAGCACCGTCGCTATGACCCAGTCCTTTCCCCTGCAAAGAGGAGGGAAGGCTTGTGACCTTCCAGAACCATCTTCCAGCAGCCAGGTCCCAGGGGAAGGGAAGCCCCGGAAGCCGGTGGGCGCAGGGTGTCGCCTGGTCTCTGGCACAGGAGAGACGCCTCGGCGGGTGAAGGATGGACTTGGGGGGCGCACTTGCCTTTCACGGATGGGGCACATGCACGGTGTGAGACCTGGGGTCCCATCCTCAGGACTGCACCGCGCCAGCGTCCTGCTGTGGCCCGGCTGTCCCCACAGGGAGACCACGGCTCACCACCTCAGGGCCTGGGGATGCAGGTGGAGCAGCCGGGTGAGGTAGCGGCACAGGGAGACGGGGCGGGGAGAGCAGGCGGCCCACCCCCTCCCCCAGGCCTGTCTGGGCAGGGGAAAGAGGGGCCCAGAGAGACGGTCCAGGGTAGGGTGCTGCCTCATCTTCGAGTGACCCGGCCGTGATTGCCGACGGGCCCCCCCCCCCCCGGGGCCCCCTGAACCACCACCAGGAGTGATCTCGGAGCACAGAGCCGGGAGTCAGCCCTGAGCGTCACCGGGTGTGGCCCACGAGCTGGAAAAGGAAAGAAAAGAGGAAAAGGGGGGGTGACCCGAGAGACTGTGGGTTAGGACGGGAGAAGTTGCCAGCACTCCGCACTTGAGGCCTCTGTGCGCTCAGACGAAGGACACGGCACGTGACGCTTGGATCAAGCAGAGACGGGGAGGCTTGGGGCTTTTTGTTGCGTCTGTTTTATCTCCACAGCCCGCAGTGCCCAGCGCCTCCTTGGGGGTCAGTTCTGGGAGCTGTCGAGGGCAGAGCGGGTGCTAAAGCCTGCGCCCCTTCCAGCCTCTCCATTGTCTCTGCAGCCCTGCTTCCTTCCTTCCTTCCTTCCTTCCTTCCTTCCTTCCTTCCTTCCTTCCTTCCTTCCTTCCTTCCTTCCTTCCTTCCTTCCTTCCTTTCGTCTTTCTTTCTTTCTTTCTTTTTTTTTTTTTGGTTTTTGGGTCACACCTGGCGATGCACAGGGGTTACTCCTGGCTCTTCACTCAGGAATTACCCCTGGCGGTGCTCAGGGGACCATATAGGATGCTGGGATTAGAACCCGGGTCGGCCGCGTGCAAGGCAAACGCCCTGTCTGCTGTGCTATCGCTCCAGCCCCTCTTTCTTTCTTTATTCATTTATTTTTTAGTTTTTGGGCCACACCAGCGATACTCAGGGGTTGCTCCTGGCGGTGCTTGGGGGACCATATGGAATGCCGGGAATCGAACCCAGGTCGGCTGCGTACAAGGCAAACGCCCTCCCCGCTGTACTATCGCTCCAGCCCCCCTTTTTTCCCAAGTTTTAAGATTGCTTAAAATATTTTAGTACTTTCCTAGTCCTAGAACATTTCTAGTATATCGTTTCTCCTGAAAATCATGAGATTTTATTTATTTACGCTCCGGAGTCTTATGTCATTTGTCATCCTACTTTGGAGGTATTTATTTATTTTGTGGGGCACACTGGCGGTGTTCAGGGCTGACTCCTGGTCCTGTGCTCAGGGATCACTCCCTGCAGTGCTCAGGGGCCCAGATGGGGTGCCGAGGACCGAACCCAGAGGGCTGCATGCGAGGCAAACACCCTTTCTCTGGCCGATGGAGGTGTTTTTCTTTTCCGCCACACCGGATTAGACTTGATTTATTGGCTTTCATTGTCTGATTAAGGGGGGGAAAGTGTAAAAAACACAAAAGGTGTGTGGGTAGAGCAGAATCCCTTTCCAGTCCTGGGATTTGCCTCATCAGAAATTAGCTGTCTGAGAGTATCCTGAATGAAGGGCGCTTCACGCAGACCGTGGGAGTTTAGTCCTGGGCCTCCTTCCCAAACAAGGACGTGGCTGAGGCAAGAGACAGTCATGTATTATTAAATTAAGTGCCGCAGATGGAAATCAGTAAATTTATAACCCGAGAAATCGAAATAAGGATTACCCTACTCATCAACATGAGGTTTGTTGTTGTTGTTGTTGTTGTTGTTGTTGTTTTTCTTTTTGGGTCACACCCAGCAATGCAACAGGGATCACTCCTGGCTCTGCACTCAGGAATTACCCCTGGCGGTGCCCAGGGGACCCTATGGGATGCTGGGAATCGAACCCAGGTTGGCCGCATGCAAGGCAAACTCCCTCCCCGCTGTGCTACCGCTCCAGCCCCTCAACATGAGATTTTAAAGCCACAGCCACCGTCATGGAGTGTTTCAGTGGAAGGTCTCCCTCGGTCTAGCCCGAGTCCCATGACAGGGTTCACGTGGCACACACACTTTTCTCTGTTGACTTTGGAATAGTCAGAGGCACGGGCCGGAGCAGGGCTCTGTGGGGGTGGAGCCAGCCTGCCTTCCACAGCCCCCCTTCTCGGCCCTGCCCGCCCCCTGGCGTGGCTGCGTGAAAGCACTCACGGGTAGGGCTGCCTTCTTACCGGCCAGACACATGTACTTCTCCCTGTGAAATGCGTGTTCCTTGTTTTCCTGAGGCTTGGAGAGAGAGGATCTCTCTCCATATCAGCGTGGAGAGAGATCCTCCCGCTTAAGAGAAGGGGTGCTTAGTTGTTGTTTTTCTTTCTTTTTGTATCACACCTGGCGATGCACAGGGGTAGCTCCTGGCTCTGCCATCAGGAATTACTCCAGGCGGTGCTCGGGGGACCATATGGGATGCTGGGAATCGAACCCGGGTTGGCCACGTGCAAGGCAAACACCCTCCCCGCTGTGCTATCGCTCCACCCTGGGGTGCTGGTTCTTCTAGGCTCCGTCTGGCTGCATTCCCGTAACACCCTCTGAGGACAGAGTGAACCGGGATGAGCGGAGATGCTGCTGTCCTTCCTTATCTTGCTTAGGGACCACGTGGGGTGCCGGGGGTGGAGGCTGGGTTGGCTGTATGCAAGGCCAGGGATGCCATCCAGCTCCAGTCAGTGGTGTTCTGGGGCAATGTTGCTCTTGCAATATTGGGACTTACCTGAGCTATTTCTTGTTTATGCATGACTTTTTTTTTCTTTTTGCCAAAAATACCCATGTAATTATTTCTTTGGACTGGAACGATTGCACAGCGGGTAGGGCGTTTGCCTTGCAGCACACAGCCGACCCGGGATCGAATCCTCCGCCCCTCTCAGAGAGCCTGGCAAGCTACCGAGAGTATCCCGCCCACACGGCAGAGCCTGGCAAGCTACCTGTGGTGTATTCGATATGCCAAAAACAGTAGCAACAAGTCTCACAATGGAGACGTTACAATGGTGCCCGCTTGAGCACATCAATGAACAACGGGACAACAGTGCTACAGTACAGTGCTAATTATTTCTTTTTCGTTTGTTTTGTTTTGTTTTGCTTTGGGGCCATACCCGGCTGTGCCCAGGGGGACTCCTGACTCTGTACTCAGGGATCACTGCTGGCAGACTCAGGGAACCTTTTAGGGTGTTAGGGATGGAGCACCCTTTTTGGGTGCTGGTCATGTGCAAGGCAAACACGTTACCCACTGTGCTATCTCTCTGGCCCCTCTTTATTCTTAAAGTTTTATGGACATCATTAATCTATAAATTGTTTTTATTTATAACATTTTGCACCATCGGTTTTTTTTTTTTTTGCGGAGGATTTCTTTTTGATTGAATGTCACATAGAAAATCATATTGGTAGAAAAAAAATTAGTGACTCCTATGCAGTGATGTAAAGAAAAAGATAAAAGTGCCTGTCCTGGAGGCAGGCGTGAGGGATGGGGGGTGTCAGGAGGGAAACTGACATTGATGGAGGGAAGTGGACACTGGTGAAGGGGTGACGGGGTGAAGGGATTGGTGTTGGAATACTGTGTGCCTGGAACTCAATCATGAATAACTACCACGGAGAGTGGTAGATTAATACTCGTGTGTGTGTGTGTGTGTGTGTGTGTGACTGAACCCTCACACATACAGGACAAGTATTCTGCCACTGAGCCACATATCTGGGTTGTAGATGCATATTTTTTTTAAATCAATCTATTTTTGGGGGGCTGGAGTGATAGCAAGCACAGTGGGTAGGGCATTTGCCTTGCATGCAGCCAACCCGGGTTCGATTCCCAGCATCCCATATGGTCTCCTGAGCACCACCAGGAGTAATTCCTGAGTGTTTGCACCATCTTTTTAATTTTCTTTTTGGGTCACACCTGGCGATGCACAGGGGTTACTCCTGGCTTTGCACTCAGAAATTACTCCTGGCAGTACTCAAGGAATCATATGGGATGCTGGGAATCGAACCCAGGTCAGCCGCGTGTAAGGCAAACGCCCTTCCCACTGTGCTATCAATCCAGCCCCCACCCCACCATATTTTTTAATTTGCACTTCTTGTAAATTAAAAGTCTCCCTGGAGATGCCATATTGCTTGGACATCATTTCTCTTACCTGTGCCTTGTTTTTGTTTTGTTGGTCTTTGCCATTGTGTCTGATATGATTTCTCTTCATCCTTCCTTTTTCAGTCACATTTATTCTATTTTTCAGGTGCTTCTTGAGTGATTTTTATCTCTCTACTGTTGTTTTTCCCTTCATTTCCTCCCCCCTTTGAGTTCCATCAGCTTGGTTTTCATTTCCTTCTGTTGTAGTAGAATCTCTTCTTTGAACCTTTGTTTTTCTTCTCTGAGCTCTTTTTTCTTTTTTTTAAGGGGGGGTCACATTTCCGACGGCGCTCTTTGAGACTCAGGAGAACTATTTATCTGAACGTTTCCTGTTTATCTCTTAGGAGTTCTTATATGCTCTTAGTCTAGTTTTTTCATCTTATTTATTTATGTACTTTTTTAAGCTTTGTGCAGAAGGTCGTCCTGCTGCTTTTTCCCTGCGGTGGGAGATGCAGTTGGCGGGGCTTGGGGAGGAGCGGGGCAGCTGGAGCTCTTCCTTGTCAGAGCCGTGGTCCCCGTACCCTCTCCCCAGACCCTCCCTTCCTTTGAGGGAGATTCTGCTGCCCGTCAGTCTCCGGCACTGCAAAGGTCGGGTGGTTCTCCGTGTCAGGCTCTCGGTGCCGGGCCAGTGCGAGCTGACTTCCCGCGTCCGAGAGCTCCGTTAGTCACCCTAGGCCCAGGCATGGGGTGTAAACGGTGTCTCTGACCTAGAAGCAGGAACTCTTCCATTTGGTCACACCACCTTTCTGGGAAACTGTTCTGTTCTTTGGGGGGGGGGGGCAGGGCCACTCAGTGGTGCTGCTCCCGGCTTAGTGCTCAAGGACCACTCTCTGCAGTGCTCAGGGGACCATGCAGTGCCTGGGGCTGGACCTGAGGCTCCTGCATGCAGAGCCTCTGCTCTCAACCCGGGAACTCCCCCCTACCCCCCTCCGCCCCCATAAACGTCCCCCACAGCTACTTCCTCCCGACCTGTGACTTAGCTCTCCTTCGAGCTGCCTTGTCTGAAAACCGAAGTTTGCAGTTTGGTCGCACCTGATTTGTCTTATGTTTTTGCCATGTATGACTCATGCATTTTTTAAAAATACTTTTTTATTGAATCACTGTAAGATAGACCCTTGCAAAGCTGTTCATGGTTGGGTTTCAGTTACACAGTGTTCCAGCACCCACCCCTCCACCAGGGTACATGTCCCAGCACCAGTGTCCCCAGGTTCCCTCCCATCACCCCCCACCCCCACCTCCCTGCCTGCCTCTATGGCAGGGACTTCTCTCTCTCTCTCTCTCTCTCTCTCTCTCTCTCTCTCTCTCTCTCTCTCTCCCCCTCCTTTATTTTTCTTTTTGGGTCACACCTAGAGATGCTCGGGGATCACTCCTGGCTCTGCACTCAGGAATCACCCCTGGCGGTGCTCAGGGGACCCTATGGGATGCTGGGAATCAAACCCGGGTCGGCTACGTGCACGGCAAATGCCCTACCCACTGCGCTATTGCTCCAAACCCCCGAGCTTTGGTTTTGCGTGGGGAGAGGGCCTCAGTGCTCGCTCCCTGAAGAGCTTGGTCGGGGGAGAGAGGGGGCGACCGTGTGGTTCCAGGAATCGAACTCAGATCTGCTCAGGGTGGAGCATGAGCCCCACCTGGGCCGGTGCTGAGCTTTCATCAACTTGAGTGTCTTTGAGTAGGGGCCATTCCCGGTGCTGGCACGGGCAGGGGCCGGGGGCCAAAGGGATGGGGTTCCCAGCCTGGCACGTGCCTGGCGAGCCCCTCGCACTCTCTCCCGCTGCCCGAGTTGAGCTTTGCTCCGCTGTGCGGCAATGCCAGGGTCTCTTCGTGGGAGGCGGTGCCTGGCGGTGCTCGCAGCCCCCTCTGCTCTGTGCTGGGAGGGGCGGACTTGGGGGGTCGCGAGGTCAGGGCTTCTGGGAGCCCGCGCGCAGCCCTTTGAGGCACCTCTCCGGCCCAGAAAATTATTACAATTAAAAATTACTGCCGTTGAGGAGCTGGAGAAACAGTCCAGGGCTTGTAAAGATGCTTGAGTGCCCGGCACACGGCTGACTCGGGTTCGATCCCCAGTGCCCCATGTGGTCCCCTGGGCCCCACCAGGAGTGAACCCTGAGCACAGAGGTAGGAATGAGCTCTGAGCACCGCCAGGGATAGTCCCCCACTGAAAAGTAAATAAAATGATATTACTGTCCAGGTGCCCCGGGGCTGCTGGCCAGCGGACTCTGTTTTCCGTCTTCTTCCTGTCTTGGCGCTCCCCGGGGAAGTCCGCCAGACGCTCTCTCCCGCCTTGTTCTCCTCATGGCCGTGCGTTTCTTCCCCGTTTCCTGAGCCCCCGGCGCAAGGGGAAGTCTGAAAGCCAAGGGCCCCGCGCTCTCTGATTTGCTTATTTTCCAAAATTGGTCTTGCTGTCGTGTTTCCTTTGCTCGTGTACGTGGATCTCAGGGTGAGCGCGTCCGTTTCTCCCAAAGGAGAGAGAGCCTGTTGGGAGGTGGATTGGGATCACATGGAACCCATCGGTCCGTCGGAAAGCGACTTACTAGCTCTGACTCTTCCGACCCACGGGCGTGATCAGCACACGGCCCCGTTGTAGGGACTGGGACTCCCCGTTCAAAGCGCTCCCTTCATAGTGCTCGGAACCAAGAGGTCCACACTGGGTGGTGCCAGAGGGTAAGCCCAGGGCCTCTCGTGTGGCCGACGTGGGTTCTACCCCGGGACCCCTCGCCTCAGCCTGTTGCTCTTCTTAAATTCTGTAAGTCATTCTGCAGGTCTTAAGTTTCTCACCAAAGTGCTGCTTCTGAGTTTTCTTTTGGGGGCCACACCCAGTGGTGTTCAGGGCTCCGTGCTCAGGGGTCCCGCCTGGTGGGGCGGGGAGGGGGCCCTATGGGACGCTGGGGATGGAGCTTGGTTTGATGATCGTGTGCAAGGCAAGTGCCCTACGCGTGCTGCACTATGGCTTCAGCGCCCCTGGGTCACGGCCGGCGATGTACAGGAGTTAACCTGACTCTGCTCTCAGGGACCACTCCTGGGGTGCTCGGGGCATCACATGGGATGCTGGAATTAAACCCGGGACGTTCGCCTGTCAGGCAAACACCCAGCCTGCTGCACTTTCTTTCCGACTGATTTTTGAAAAAAGGAAGAACCTCCTTTTCTTGTTCACCATTTTTTTTTTTTTGGGTCACACCTGTGATGCACAGGGGTTTTTCCTGGCTCTGCACTCAGGAATTACTCCTGGTGGTGCTCAGGGGACCATACAGGATGCTGGGAATCGAACCCAGGTCGGCCACGTGCAAGGCAAACGCCCTCCCCGCTGTGCCATTGCTCCGGCCCCTCTCATTCACCTTTTTAATCCCTGGAGACAGAATTCACACACTACACAGTTGACTCACTTGGGAAAAGGGGACCCCCGGGTGGTTTCTGGAATATTCCCAGACCCTGCTCAGCCTGCAGACAGCAGAGCTGCCCCTGTCCCACCAGACAGTTCCCCTTAGCTGTTTGTAACGTCTCCTGTCCCTGGGGCCCCAGCTCTAGGTTGCCGGCCCTGCGTGTCCTTCCCGCCTCTGCACAGCGCTGGTACCGGGATGAAGGCTCTCGCCCTCCAGATGGCCAGCCCAGTCCCCTGAGCACTGCCAGGGCCTCTCCTGAGCAGTGGCCCCTGGGCACCGATGGGTGCGGGCGCCCACGGCCTTTTAAAAAATACCTTGTTGGGCTGGAGTGACAGTACAACGGGCAGGGTGTTTCCCCTGCACACAGGTGGACTGGGTGTGTGTCCCCGGTTTCCCATATGGTTCCCCCGAGTACCGCCAGGAGTGACCTCAGAGTATCGCCAGGTATGACCCAAAAAGTCAAAATAAACCAATAAATATAAATGAGTAAGGAAAGAAAGACCTTGTGTGTTGAGAGGCCTTTGAAAAGTCTTTCGCTGTCTGAGGAGGAAGGAGAAAGGGGACCGTGGAGACCCGCCCTGGCTGGCCTCCTGGTGGCCACTCTCTCCTGGGGTCACGGGTTTCCCCTGCGTCACCCGCCACGTGGAGACTCGGCGTGTTAGTCTGGATAACGGAGGCTGTGAGGGTCAGTGTCCACCTGGCCTCTCCAGCAGCTGGAGCTCAGTAAGACGTGGTTTCGGTGACCCCCGGGCAGTGTAGATAGAAGGGAGGCCACCGCGCACGGGCCCCCACACGTGGCACAGGTCCTCTGAGACTTTCAGGGGAAGGGCGGGGCTTGGGTCACGCCCGGCCTTATGCAGATGCTGGGGACTTGAGCCGCGACCAGGCGGGTTGCAAAGCAATGACTCTAACCCCGCACTAGCATCCGGTCCCCGCTCCCGAGAGCTGCCCCCGTAACCAGACACACATCTCCGCTGACAGACTCCAGGACCACACCGCAGGGGAAGATAGTATTCACACATCTTCAGCCAAATGCTCGTGTGACTAGCTGAACACACTTTGCCTTTTTTTTTTCCTCTACGCTTTTAGGGGCACACCCGGCGATGCACAGGGGGCGTTACTCCTGGCTCATGGACTCAGGAATTACTCCTGGTGGTGCTCGGGGGACCATTTGGGACGCTGGGCATTGAACTCGGGTTGGTCGTGTGCGAGGCAAATGCCCTCCCTGCTGTGCTGTCGCTCCAGCCCCACACTTTTCCTTTTTGTCGTTTTGTTGGTGGTGCTTGGGGGCTACTCCTGGCTCTGTGCTCAGGGGACTGTGTGATGCCAGAGGGATCATACCGGGGCCCCTCCATGCAAAGGATGTACTTAATCAGTTGAGCTATTCCTGCTGTCTTGCACGTACAAAATCACAGTGGCCTGCAGCTGCTGGAATAAGTGACTGTCCCAAAAGAATTAGTAGAATTATTCAGGACCTGCTGTCTTCCCTTGGGAACAGCACCCCCAGACACCTCTTAGCCACGACTCTTACTGTAAAACTGCATTTTACTTGAAGGTAGCTTTGCTTGCTTCCTTGCAGCTACTTCCACGTGTGCTTGGAGGTGGAGTATTTTTCTCTTAGGAGTATCTTTCTTTGACTCCTAGCTCTGTGCTCGGGCATCAGTCTTGGTGGGCCCAGGGGACTTTATGGGATACCGGGGACTGGACCCGGGTCTGCCGTGATCCCCTCTGAGCTGGATCGCTCTGGCCCCGGGGGAGAATCTCTTTTAAACGACCACGGTGTCACTTTTGTCTTCACGAATGCCGACCTGTTGCGGGGCGCCTTCTGTGATGGACAGGAGTGTGACAGAGCTTTGCAGAGTTCAGACGGACTTTTAATATTCAACACCCACGAATGCCGCCTAATTAAAGCCTCTGCTTAATTAAGACAACGCCTCGCAGTCCTTCATGAAAATTGAACGCGGGGAAAGTTCCCCCGTGGTCCTTGGAGAGGATATTAGATGCGGGCCCTGTTGCGGGGGTCACGGAGTGTCACCGGAATTCATATGCATTCCTCGTCTAATTGCAGGCGGTGCGGCATGTCCAGATCGGCCTGGCGTACGGGGGCTCCGGGCTCCTCCCTGGATACAGCCTGAAACCCCCGTACCGGGAGGCAGCTGGACCCCAGCCCCGCCCCCCTCCCCAGAGACGCCCATGCACCCCCCCCGCTGGCCCGTCTTTCACGGCGGGGCCGGGGAAACATGACAGGCCTCTTGGAGCCATCTGCTCTGCGGGGCCGCTGCCGACCGCGCCGGTGCTCTGTCTTCCTGCGCGGTAACAGCCCTTTCTGGTGTCACAACAGGTGGAAGTTGACGGGTCGAAGCTGAATGTGACCGGCACGTGGAACCTGGCGTCACCCTTGTTGTCTGTCAGCGTTGATGGCACTCCAAGGACCATCCAGGTAACGGGGCTGACGGTTTCCGGGGGGGGGGGGCCCTGCCAGGTGCCCGGAGCTGCCCTCGGGGGGTGTCGGCGGCAGAGTCGGGAGAAGCTCGTCTGTTCCCTCCGGCTCACGCACTCGGTCATTTTCCTCAGTTTACATCCCGGGTCCTCTTCTGAGGAACCGCGTTCTTCGGGAGGTGCAGGAGGGTTAGAGTCTTTTGTTTCTCTTGTTTGGTTTTGTTTGGGGGGCCACCCCCACGGGTGCTCAGGGCTGACTCCTGGTTCTGTGCTCAGGGATCACTGTGGGCGGGGGTGCTGGGGCGTGTCCTGGGGCGTCCGCGTGCAAGGCAGGCGCCCTGCGGCTGGACCGCGCCATCTCTCCAGCCCCCGGGAGGTTCGAACCTTCCTCTTTGCCATCGAGGAAGCATCCTGTCTGCTTTTCTCAGTGCTCAGCTGGCTGCAGCACAGGCTTCACGCGTGACGCTGGGGGGTCCCGGGTGACTTCTGAGAAGCGGGAGGAGAGAGGCTGCGGCCTCGAGAAGGAAAAGGGACGCTCTCCCTCTCCCGCCGGCCCCCCGGCGCCTGGGAGGTGCGGACTGTGGAGTCTGCGGTGAGCCCCGGCTCAGCACCGACCCGGCCTGCCGTCACGCCAGCCCCCGAGGCCTCGGTCAAGCCACCCCCCATGTCCACTTGTTCTGACCAGCCGAGTCGAACCCCACCAACTGATTTCTCAGGGAGCCGCGGACTCAGGCTGGAGCTGGGAATCGCCGTGTCGGAAAGTCCGTCCCAGGCCTTACCCAGACCTTCCTCTCGGGAAGGATTTCAGGAGGAGACGCGCAGTGAAGGGGAACAAATCTACTGGGAAATGAAGGGAAGGAGGGCGGGGGGGAGGGAAGGGACGACACGTGCCCCTCTCCGGGGTGGAGGGGCCCAGTGCCGTGCTCGGGGGAAGGCTGAGTGGATGTTCTCTACACCGCCTTCATCACAGGTCCTTCCACAAGGAGCGGCTGACGGGGCAGTTCCCGGGGAGAGGCTTCCATCTCCCGGGCGGCCCGCCTTGCTGTGCTGTGCCCTCCCCGCGCCTCTCTGAAGGCCTCCGTGCCTTCCTGCTGCCTCAGCTTTCAGACACGCCCAGTACCCATGGCCAGGGTCCCCTTCCTCCTGCCTGCAGCACATGCAAGAGCCCCAGGTCGGACCCCGCTTCTCACAGGTGGTGGCCCCCAAGAGCAACCACAGGAAATGCCCCCCATGAGTACCACAGGATGTGATCCCCATGAGCATCATGGGAAGTGCTCCCTAAGAGCATCACGGGAAGTGCTCCCCCACATGCAATACCCTGGCGGCTTTCCCCCCCTTACCGTGATTCAGTGTCATGACGGGTCTTGCCCTGTAAGATACCACTGACTTTGCATGCAACTGAACAGATGTGGTTTAATACAGTTGTAAAGAGTCAGTGGACGGGGGCTGGAGCGAGAGCACAGCAGGGAGGGCGTTTGCCTTGCACGCAGCCCACCCGGGTTCGATTCCCAGTATCCCATAGAGTCCCTAAGCACCGCCAGGGTAATTCCTGAGTGCATGAGCCAGGAGTAGTCCCTGAGCATCGCCGGATACGACCCAAACAACAACAACAACAACAATCAGTGGGCTGCTCTGTCCCCAGGCCCAGGCTGCCTGTGTTCTCTGGGGAGGGTGTCGGAGCTGGGTGGTGTCTTCTGGAAAACCCAGTTCCTCTGTGGGTTGGCTGTGGATCCTCAGCTGAATCAGCTGCCCTGTCAGCACCCCCCCTGGCCCCCGTTCCAGCCTCCTGGTTCCCACCAGCTGTTGTGGGTGGGGGCAGAGGACGGGCGCGTCACGACCGGGCCTGACCCCTTGGCTGCCTGTGTCTCAGCCACGAGGAAGAGTGGTGTTCCTGGGGCTGGAGCAGCTGTTCAGCTGGGGTTCCATCCCCAGCACCCACACGTTCCCCAAGCACTGCCGGGTGTGTTCCTGCACAAGAGCCAAGCCCAACACAAAGGATGAGTTCACTCTCCTGGGGCCCAGGGTTCTACGTTGTTGGGGCACATGCTTAGTCCGTGTCGACCTGGGTTTGGTCCCCAGAGCACCTCAGCCCGAGCAGCTGGGCTTGGTCCCCAGCATGGCGGGCCTGGGTGGCACGCATCCTCGGCCCTCACATTGAACCACCCGCTCAGTCGGCTCAGAACCAGCCAGAGGGCCCCAGGGTCTTGGGAACCCCCCTCCCCTCAGAACAAAAGTCCCCTTCCTTTGGGCCAGGGATAGGGCTGAGCGGTAGACAGTCACCTTGTATGTGCAATGCCCTGGGTTCGATTCCCAATGTCACACGCCCCTAATTATTCTTCTGGTTCTTTCATTTTCTCTTGAGGTAGCAGGTGGGAGATTTCTGGTTTGTCCCACCAGGAAGAACAGGCCCGGTGTTGTATTTAAGGCTAGGTGGTCCCTCGCACGCCGCATTATTGCTGGCATTCTGCTGCCTATGAAAGAAAACAGTTAATAATCTTCGTGGGATTAGGTGCTGAAGGCTTAGGGGGGGTGTCGGAAAGGAGTCCCCAGTCATTCAGTCAAATCCAATTATTCACGTTGTCTGGGCGCGTTCCTGGTTTGCGTAGGTAAGACCTCATGAGCTGCGTGTCATCCATTAATTTCTTCTGCACTAAATTGTATTTTGGCATGTGCCATCATTTGGATAATGAATTTCATAGGTTATTAACTTTCTTTAATTAATCTAAATTACCTGTTTCAACTTTGATTTGACCTTGAATTCCCACAGCCTTGCTGAGTGTCTGGCACATGGACAGTATCAGTAATAGGACAGAAGGGTGGATGGATGGATGGATGGATGGATGGATGGATGGATGGGTGGGTGGATGGATGGGTGGGTGGATGGAGAGCCCTCTTGCATGTTGTGATCTCAGAAATTAACTTTGTCTTATATACACATTGAGGATTTCATTTCCCTTTTTTCTGTGCCTTCATTCCTTCAAGCATTGTTTATTTATTTATTTATTTGATTGAGTCACCGTGAGGTACAGTTACGAGGCTGATCATGGGTGGGTTTCAGTCATACAGTGTTCCAACACCCACCCCTCTACCAGTGTATCTGTCCCACCACCAGTGTCCCCAGTTTCCCTCCCAGGCGCCGTGTAACAGCTTTCTTAGCTCCTTTGCCATTTCTTCCCCCTCCCCCCACCCCCCACCTTCCAACATTTGAGAAATCTCTGCCTTGTTCGGTAACAGTAACGCGCTGGGCTGTGCCTCTCTGCAGGAGTGGCCCCCAGAGATGCACGGGCGCCCCCGAGCCTGCCACGGAAGTGACCCGCTGAACCGGACATGTTCCTTTCCAACCAAGTTTCCCCCTTCCTCGTCGCCTTTACTGTCGTCCTTTCCCCTGCTCCCCTCTCCCAGGGAGGGGCATGTGCCCAACTGTTCCTGCCGGTGCCCCCTACGGCCGGGTCCTGGGGGGGGGCACAGACAGGTCCCCTTCCTTGCTCGCTCTGAGGCTGCCCAGTGCCCTGTCTCCCCAGCAGGCCACTCAAGGCTCGGTGCTGCTGCCTCCCGTGCCCTCTTGCTCCTGCCCCATCGCTTTCAGCCTTGTTCTGGGCTTCCAGGAGATCCCCGGGACCCCATGGGGTCCCCCTGAGCCCTGGAAGGAGTGATCCCTGAGCACAGAGCCCGGAAGTAAGGCCTGAGCACCACCGGCTATGGCCCCCAAACCGAAAACAAAACAAAACAAAAGAAATTCGAGTCTCTGTGGGAACTGCAGGGAGCGAGCAGCAAAGCATGGACCAGAAGGGACAGAGGCCACCTCCGTCCATGTCACCTGGAGCATCTCAGAGTGTAGAACTGGGGCCGCCAACTCTGAGAACACTGCAAGACGCATCAAGGTTTTCTTGACAGTGTCTTCTGCCAGTCAACCAAGTTTTCCTTGGAGGAAGATGAAACGAGAGTGCTCACATAAGCAGCGTCCACAAGCAGTGCTAGTTATCGAATAGGTCTTAATGGTATAATCTGAAACCCCAACAATGCTTCCTCCTTTGGCGGGGAGGGGCAGTTGGGGTGTCCAGGGGCTACTGACTCTTGTTGAAGATCACTTCTGGTGGTGCTCTGGGGACCGTCTGCACTGTAGGGATTGAGCTGGAGTGATAGTGTAACCCCGACACTATCTCTCTGGGCCTTTTTCTCATTTCTTCTGTGGAAAGACAAGTTCTGAGAGCTGACCCTGTTTTCATCTCTGACACTGTATATGGTTCCCCTGAGCACAGAGCCAGGAGTGACTCCTGATCACAGCCGGGTGTGATCCAAACCGTTCCCTCACCACCTGCCCCTCTGAGCCCCCTACACACACACACACACACACACACACACACACACACACACACACACACACACACACACACACACACACGCACACACACTAAATTCTGATTTCCAGATTACCAGTAAAAAAAAAAAAGTGGTGGAATGAGACAGTATTGTCCAATAGAGATCTGTCATGAGCCTTAATCTCCAACTTAAAATTTTTTAGTTACCACTAAGCGTGTAAGGACAAGTGAAATTAATTTTATGGAACACAGTAGATCCCAAATGTTAGTGTTTCAGCTTGAAGCGGGATCTCAGAGTGTAGAGCTGGGGGTTGGTTCATACGTGTGAGGCAGCACAGACCCCCACACACTGACAGTGATTGGTTTGGGTGTCGGGGGTCCCACTTCTGAGACGCTCGGCCCAGTGCAGGTATTGCTCAGGCGTGCAGGGCCCCTGGGGGCACAGACTGTGGTGCTGGGATTTGAATTTGGGGCCCTAATGTGTAAGGCTGTGCTGCCCCTCTCTGGAACATTCTCCCCGTCCCGACAGTCGTGCTGCCCGTGGTGGGGCAGGGGAAGGCCAGGCAGATCCTTCCTCGCTGTCAAGTTGCTCTTAGCAGGAAAATAGTTTCCCTGCTTCTGTGTTTCAGTTACAAGTAATTGAAGTGAAACCAGGTGAAAATTTTTGTTTTCAGTAGTAAGTCACATTTCAGATTCTAATAAATATGTGTATCCCATGGTGACTGCCTTGGAAAGTTCCAGAACAAAACCTTTTGTAAATCAGTGTTTCCGGGAGGAAAGAAAAGACACATGTGGGTTGTTTTGGTTTTGTTTTTAAAGTGCTCTCCTGCGAGTCAGGCTCAGTTTTGGGTTTCAGTGTTTCAAATTCGAATAGATGAATTAAACCCATTTTTTAGCAGGGAATGATTTTTTTTTTTTTTATCATCTGGTTAACACATTTCTTACCTCCTCATTCAGCACCTTAAAAAAAAAAAAGTGGAATGATGGGCCAGAGCGATAGTACAGTCGGTAGGACGTTTGCCATCACACGGTTGACCCAGGTTTGGTCCCTGACCTTCCACATGGTCCTCCAAGCCCACCAGGGGTGATCCCTGAGTGTAGAGCCAAGAGTAAGCCCTGAGCACTTCCAGCTGCGGCCCTAAAACCAAATAATAATAATAATAATAATAATAATAAGAAGAAGAAGAAGAAGAAGAAAAAGAAGAAGAAGAAGAAGAAGAAGAAGAAGAAAATGTAGAGTGATTTCCTGCCCAAGCCATAGAACCAAAATGTTGAAACAAAACACAAAAATGCAGAAATATTCTGCATTCTATACATCCTGAACACTTGCTGTTTCCTTCCCACACCCTCTCCCGATGGAGGGAACACACCTGAGTGATAGAAGTTTGTTATTTTATTACGAGGATTATCTATAGGACAATGAACACACACACACACACACACACACACACACATACACGCACACACAACACACACACATGCACACATTTTTAACCTTGCAAGAGGCTCCTCAGTTTTACCCTGAATCCCTCTAAGTAGTTTCCCATTTTGTGGTGTGGTTTTTCTGTCGGGATTTAATACATCGTTTTGTTCAGTTAGCGTTTCACATACTAGATTTCCTTTTCGTGGAGTCACGTTGCTTGAGCATTTTTGAGCAGCCCTGAGTAATCGCTGTTGGCCCCCGGCAGTGGGCTCGTCCCCGCCCTCTCTCGGCGGGCTGTCTCCGTGCCTCGGGAAAGATCCCGAGATCCAGCTCAGGCAGGATAATTCTGCATTTGTGTGTGGTGAGACTCTTCATGGTGCACCTTGGAAGCTTGTTTATTTCTTCTTCTGCTGCTGCTGCTTCTTTCTCACATCGTGGCTTGGGTGTTCGCAGGAGAAGACGGTTTATTAGGAGTAACAGTGCCGGCTGATTGCTGGCCTTGGGATTTCTCCATTGAATAAGTCATTGGTGGTCAGCAAAGTGGAACTAATTTTCTGTGTTACAACAGACAAATTTGGAATAGCGGCCATGGATCTCCTGTCACTGGCCACAGAATGCCAGATTAAATGGATTACTTGGGCATGATTGTGGTGCTAAATAGATCTTATAACTTTAAATGCTCCGTGGGCCGATGTCGCCTTGGTTATTACCCAGCTCCCGAGCTACAGGGCGAGAGTTGTGTGTGTTTGCTGACTGTGGAACTTGATTCGTGACTCACTCCCAAATGCTTGCCCACACCACTTTTGAATAGATTTCTAGAAACGTAAGCTTGTCTCATTTTGGCAAAAATGAATCTGTTTTCCATTAAAAAAAAAATTCCTCAAAATGTAAATTTTTTTTTCAGTTTTATTAAGCAGTTGGTTAAACCTAGTTTTTTTTAAAAAAAACCCTATTCCATGTATGTAAATGCTAATATGAGTATTTTGATATTGACTCAAAAAATGAAGTGGCTAACATTTTTGCTTTTACTTTGCCAGAACAAAATTGTAGCTTTGGAAGTCATCATCTTGTGTTTGAAGGCCCCAAAGAAATGTTTTCTGTGTGTTTTAGTTGCCTACCCCTTCCACCACCACCCGCAACAAGAGTAACTTGTGGGCTGGAGTGAAGATACAGTGGGTAGGGTACTTAATTGCCTTGCATACGGCCAGCCCGGGTTCAATTCTTGGCTTCCCATATGGTCCCTGAACCACCAGGAGTGATCCCTGTGCACAGAACCCAGAGCACTAGTGGGAGTGGCCCCCAACCAAAACAAAATAAAAGCAAAAAACCAAAACTCAAAACAAAAGGAAGCAATTAGCTGTCATATGCATATGTACTATGTACATGTAGTCACTGAGTGTATTATGAGACCATCAATTTAGGATGTATAGGCGATATAAACACATAACATAAAATAAGTAGAGCTCGGCACTTTTCCCCCAAAGAAGTAGGGAATGAAGGAGTAATTATTAACCATCTCCTTTTCACTTTCCCGAAAACATCAATTACAGCTGCACGTTTCAGAGGCAAGCCCACCAGTGGAACCAAAATAACTCCTTTCACTGTAATGCTTCAAAAAAACTAAAAAAGAAAGTCATCACAATTTTATAGCTGAGAGGTGTTTCGTAGTTTAATTTAAAGTATTAATTTTGATGCAAGCCATCTTGCCTTGGCACAGGACCCTTACCACTCAGCACATGTCCTGTTCCCGGTGGCATGTGTTTGCATGGCTGGGAAGTCGCTTTTAATAAATGTACTATAAATGTTGTCTGCCTGCCACCCTGCCCCACCCCTACGGACTTGCACTTGTTTCTCCTCTGCCCTCTGCTAACTAGAAAATGGCATGATGGCAATTTCCAGAAGAGACAGTGATCGCAGTAAATGTGGAAAATAATAAGTTTGTGAACCATAAGACCAGCCCCACAGTAATGGCCTTTGAAACATATTATCAAGTTGGAAATCAGTGAGGGACAAAGAAAACCCTCCTTTCTCTTCCTCTCCAGTAAGATGGCTTTTATTTTATTTTATTTTTTTTTTGGTTTTTGGGTCACACCTGGCGATGCACAGGGGTTACTCCTGGCTTTGCACTCAGGAATTACTCCTGGCGGTGCTCAGGGGACCATATGGGATGCTGGGATTTGAACCCGGGTCGGCCGCGTGCAAGGCAAACGCCCTACCCGCTATGCTATCACTCCAGCCCCCAGTAAGATGGCTTTTAAAGGTGAAATCCCCTCTAATTTTATCGTCCTGGCAAGCAGTTTCGGGGAAAATTTGATGTGTCGGCTTATGACTGCTCTTGCTTTTCCTGCCTGTGGCCTGACTTTGCTAATTTGGAGTGAGTTTGATCAGAAGGAGTGTCTGAAATCATTCTATTAACAAAGTCAGCTCGGATAGACTTTAGACAAAAATGGGCCAGAAATAATTCAGATTGCCAACAGAACGAGAGTGCAGCGTGGAGGGCTCTTGCCTTGCATGCAGCTGACCCAGGTTCAGTCCTCAGCGCCTCGTAGGGTGCCCTGAGCCCTGCTAGGAGTGGTCGCTGAGGGCAGAGCCTGGAGTAGGCCCTGAGCACTGCCGAAGGTGCCCTCCCCTCAGAAAGGAAAGCATTCACAGTGTAAATGTGGCAGCTGGCGGTCAGAACGAGAGGACATTTCCCTCTGACTTGAGCTGCCATCTAAAACTGGATAAAGAGGCGTAATTGTTGGAGGAACAATTGCAGTGAGAGTCCTCCCACCTTCATGAAAATAAAGTGTCGGGGCCAGAGCGAGAGTACAGCAGGGAGGGAATTTGCCTTGCATGCAGCTGACCTGGATTAGATCCCCCACACCCCATGTGGTCCCCTGAGCACCAGCAGGAGTGACCTCCGAGTGCAGAGCCAGGGCTCAGCCCTGAAAACTCCCGGCTGTGGCCCCACTGCAGGTGAATGTAAAACTGTGGTACTGCCGAATGATTCTGCAGTCTCGCCTCTCCGTACTCACCGTGCTCTAGGTGCTGAGGGTAGGTTTCAGGCTACCAGCTGCACCCCTGGAAATTGCCAGTAGATCGAAACCCACCCACATTTTGGCAAGCAAGCTGCGGTCTATAGGACACACCATGGAGTATTACTCAGCCTCAAAAAAGGAAAGAGGCTACAGCGGGGAACAACTTTGGGACGCTCTGCTAAGTGAGGTCAGTTACAGAAACACGCATCCTGTGCTGTGCGCCCAGGTGGCGCCTTTGAAACGGTCCAAGTGGTGGGAAGAGAACAGCAGGGATTCCCAAGGCCTGGGACAGGGGAAGGGGTGGTTTCCCAGAAGCAGCGGGCGGAGTGCTAAGGTCTCAGAGCAGAGGCAGAAGCCTCCACACCGCCGGGACCATGTACCAACACAGTTAAGAGGATAGATACCGTTGTTTGTTTGTTTTGTTCACCCTAGTAAAAGAAAAATTATTTTTCCAGTTCAGAGTCCTGAGAGCAAAGTCCGTTTTTGGGACCCAGGTGGGGTTGGAGGGCTTATGCACCCCCGTGTCAAAGCTGGTGAAGAAGCGGCAGCTCCAGATAACACCGTGCAGGCAGGGGGACAGTGGAACAGAATAGTTTCGGAATAGATCTGGACATAAGTGGTATGTTAGTTTTGGCAGCAGTGCTGAGGAATGCGGTGGGAAATTCTCTTAAAAGCAAAGGTGCTGGCACAGCTGGGTCTCCGCTGGGGGCCGGGTGGGGGATGAACTCATCTGTTAGCAGATCCCCATCCTGGAGGCGGGGGACCGAGATGGGATTGCAGCGGGCAGAGAAGGAATCTTTGGAACCCAGTGCAAGTGGTGGTGTCTCGATTGTGGTGGTGACAGTCCTCGGTGAACAGGACAGCACGCTCAGGTTCCCCACGTCAGGAGGCGGGACAGTCTCTGTACAGTCAGGAAAACCGACCTTGTGCAGTGTCACTCAGAAGGGTCTTGGGGTGGTGGTTGGAAATCCCGGAGCTGGATGCGGTCACAGGAAGGAGGAATGTCCATGGGACTCGGGGGCCGAGGCTAAGTATGGGGCCGCCTTAGGAACTGCCCCAGAAGGCGAGAGGACGAGATGGGGCAGCGGTCCCTGAGGCCACAAGGGAGGCTTCGGGAGAGCAGCTCATCGTGTGTCCCTAGTATGAGTGAGTAACATGGGGGCGCCACCGACCCACAGGTGAGGGACAGTCGGAACCGCCAGTGACCCCGATCACACATGACTCAGTGGAGACAAATCTCAGATGGAGCCTGGCGGGGTCTGGAGAGACAGCACAGCGGAGAGGGCACTTGCCTTGCACACAGCTGACCCGGGTTCGATCCCAGAGACCCGTGTGGCCCCCGAACAAACAAATAGCGTGTAAGGGAGACGGGGGACTGAGTGGAGGCTGGGAAGAGAGGCAGCTCTCCTGGGCGTCTCGTGTTAAGGGAGAAGGGCCGGGGGCCGCAGGTGTCCAAGAGGAATGTTCTGGGTTTGCCTTTCATCACTGAGGAAGCCAGGGATGTGTTCTGTCGAGTCTTCTGTCCAGTTGCAGCCAAATGATGCCTCGACCTCTCCTCTGTGAGGTGACCCCCCCCCCCGCACTCTGGGTTTCCCCAGAAGTGAAGTGAAAAGTGGACTTCCCGTCCATCTGCCCTCCAGGTTGGAGTTTCTCAGGCGTCGTTCCGCCTTTCCCCTTGTCCTTGAATGTCCTGAGTGTCACGGTCCCCCCTCCCCCACCGGCTGTCTCTGTCCTGGGTCACGTTGCCCACCATCATCACTGGGGCGTGAGCGGGGGTCCCCACAGACGCCTGGTGGAGAGCTGATCAACATGAGCTGGAAGGTGCCCCCGGGTCTGCCATCCTGCCTCGAGTGCAGCCCCCCGCCAACCCGCTCCCACACACCTGGCCGTTCTCACGCTCACCTGACTTCTCCTGACTCTGAAATTTGTGCAGGCTCGCCCAGCAGACCCCAAGGGTCCCTCCCCTCCAGGAAACTTTCTGCCCGTTGCTTAGTGCCGTGCCCGGCTCTGATGTTTTCCTACATGTGCTCCTGACCCTTCCTAGGTATTTAAATGGGCATGGCCTCTTGTCCTTGAATATTTAGTGTGTTTGTCATGTTGAATTATGACTATTTGATGGTTTCGTTGTCTTTCCCCTAGTCCCCCGGAGAGTGGATTTTAAATTAGCTTGCAGCACTCTCCCCACCTTTGATTGATACATGCATGGATGGGTGAGTGGATATACAGATGGATACATGCATGATGGGTGCATACATGTATGTATGGAAAGGGTTGGTACTGCATGGGTAGACACATAGATGATTGGTGCATGCATACATGATGGAAAGGATATGGTGGTGGACAAATGGATGCATTACTGGGTGAATAAATGGGTACATGGATGACTAAAATAGAAATTCCAGGTGCAGAATTTTGGCCTAAAGATTTTATTCTTTTAGGGGGTATGGTACCACCACAGGTCAACCTGTACCTGTGGGGCAAGTGCATCAGCAGCCTGATGGTGCCTTCAGACTTCCAGATGCCCCCAAATTGCTGCTGTGCCTTTGACCAGACCCCAACAATTTGGGGCCAAGTTTACCAAGAAATTAAACAGCCAAAAGTTAGGTATGTGGGAGACACACTTACAAACCACCTCCGGCTCAGCTATATAAGCTCATTTATTGGCCTTATTTCAGAGACCCGTAAATCTCAAAAGAGACCAAAAGACACAGTGAGGGCCTGAAGTGCAGAGGTAGGCGGGAACCTGTGACTGAGAGCTCCAGGCCTGCTTGGATCGGGACTGGGCCTCCTTGCCCTAGGTCCCCAGTGTTCCAGTAGCTTGGCAGTCACACCCACAAACTGCCCCCAGCGCCATGTAATCTCATCAACAGCCAAGACCCAGGGACTGTAAACTAAAACTCCAAAAAGAGAGTGCTGCAGAATGCCCTGACCCCATTCCAAGCTATCTTCACTAGGGTGCCCCAGAAGGGGGTCGGGTGAGAGACCTCCCCACCCCAAGGGACCCAGCTCAGACAGCCAAAAACCTCCACACTCGGGCCAAGCCTCAGGCATGAGTGAAGTCCTATGGAACCCAGATAATGCGGAACTTTGTGACCTTGGACTCTGGGCTCACATCATAAAACACTCTCTACCTGTTCTCCATAATTACCACACCACAATCGATGGGGTTCAGACAGTAGGCAACAAATCATAGAGGGAAATATATATATGCATACACATATATAAGTGCATATATACATATTTTCAGATATATATACCAAGGGCTGGAGCGATAGCACAATGGTTGGGCGTTCGCCTTTTATGTGGCCAACCCAAGTTCGATTCCTCCGCCCCTCTCGGAGAGCCCGGCAAGCTACCGAGTGTATGGAGCCCGCGTGGCAGAGGCTGGCAAGCTACCTGTGTGTATTGGATATGCCAAAAACAGTAACAATAAGTCTCTCAATGAGAGACGTTACTGGTGCCCGCTTGAACAAATCGATGAGCAATGGGATGACAGTGATATATACCAAAGCTCATATCACCCAAACTTTAACATATTAGTGATATCCTATAGAATGTCTTAATGGCTCCTGCCAAAATAGAACAACCTTCATACTGTTTCCTATATGAACACTTTTATGAAAGCATGTTCAGCAGTTCTTCATAACAAACAATACAAAATATATTATTTCAGTTGTATTTTGGGACAGGGATTGGGGTTTGGGGTGGAAACATCCCAGATTTGTTGGTGGGACGGTGTAATGGTGGTGGGATTGATGTTTGAATATTGAATGTAATCAAACATTGTGAACTACTAAAATTTTTTAAATTTAAAAAATATAAGTCATCTTGCTAGACTTACATCTGATTTTTGTTTTGTTTTGTTTGGGGGCCACACCTGGCCATGTTTAGGAGTTACTTTTGGCTCTGCACTCAGGAATCACTCCTGGCAGTGCTCAAGGGACCATATGGGATGCCGGGGATGGAATGTGGGTCAGCCACATTCAAGGCAAGTGCTACACCTGATTTTTAACCTCTCCCACAATGAGCATGCCATATTAACACTCATAATAGTTGGTAAGTAAATAATTATCTGATGGAAAATGGTTTCTTTATAAACCAATTTTTACAAAATAAGCCACATAACACTTTCCTTGTAAACTAAGATTATATGCTCTAGTCTATAAAGTATGTTAACCCCAAATTGAAATAAAACCATCAGTCATTCCAACAACAAAATGCTCAGAAGTGAAGGCAAGAAGGTACTTTGGACAGTGCAGCCTCGTGGGGTCACTTCCCTGGGGGGTGTGGTTGGCAGGAATAGGGGGTCCCACAGTGCCTTGCGAGTCTCCCCACATTCCAGAGAGCTCCTGGGCCCCAGTGGCCAGGATCACTCTCAAAAAAAAAAAAATTAAACAGTAGGTTAAGAATTCAGACATACGGCCGGAGTGATAGCACCATGGGTGGGGCCCTTGCCTTGCACGCGGCTGACCCGGGTTCCATCCCCAGCCCCTTACATGACCCCCTGAACTGCCAGGAGTGACCCCTGAGTGCAGAGCCAAGAGTCAGCCAGGTGTGACCGAAACAGCAACAAGAAGAACAGCTCAGGCGAACAGCTGAGGCGCTGGGCCTGGGCCCTGCTCCCGCACGGTGCCCACGCACGGTGCCACCACGCACCATCCTCAGTGCCACCCCGGCCTTGGGCGCCCCGGGCCACGCTCCCTCTGGAGCCTGTGGCAGGTCGGTCCCTCCAGCCATATCTGTGGCTCAGTCTGAAGCCGCCGTCGGCTCTTTTCTCTCCGGGTCACGGGGTCTGACCATCCCCTGTCCCGGGCTCGGCCCCGGCCCTTGACCCAGAGCGTCAGCCACGCTTGTGTCCACATCTCCTTCTCGTTTCTTCCTGGCCCACGGCCCCCGCAGCCTCTGGGTGTCATTACATCATCTTGCCTCCAGTTTTGGGGGGTCATCAAACACCGTCCCAGGGCTGGAGTGATAGCACAGCGGGGAGGGCGTTTGCCTTGCACGCGGCTGACCCGGGTTCGATTCCCAGCATCCCATAGGGTCCCCCGAGCACTGCCAGGGGTAATTCCTGAGTGCAGAGCCAGGAGTGACCCCTGAGCATCGCCGGGTGTGACCCAAGAAGAAAGAAAAAGTCCATCCCCTCTCTCTCTGACACAGTGGTCTGCCCTAGGCTGGGACCCCAGGTGAAGCCTGCAGTGTGTGTGTGTGTGTGTGTGTGTGTGTGTGTGTGTGTGTGTGTGTGTGTGTGTGTGTGTGTGAGGGAGGTGAGTCAGGGGGGAGCAGCAGCCTCGAACCCCCCTGGGTGTGGCTTGTTCTGCAGAAATGCAGACTTGCCTTGCTCGTGGCTTACCAGGTTCGGTCCCCGGCGTCCCGTATGGTTCCCCATAAGCCCCGCCAGGAGTGATCACCGAGCACAGAACCAGGAGTAAGTCCTGAGCACTGTGGGGAGTGGCCCAAAGCAATCAGTAGATGTCAGCCGGTCCCCTCCTTCCTGCCCTCCGGCCACCACCCCGGGCACCTCCTAGGAGGCTGCGTCATGCAGGGGCGTCTCTGCGGGCCCTGCGGGACCGCTTGCTCGTGTGTGTGGGGGGGTGAGCGGGGCCGGCTGGGGGCGGCGTCCCGGGAGCCCACGTCTCGCCCTCAGAGGCGCCGTGTCCGGCTCCCGCATTCATCCTCTCCTTTTCCTCTGTCCCCCAGTGCCTGTCTCGAGACCCCGGCGGCAGCATGAGCCTTCAGTTCCTGGGCACGGTGGTGAGTAGGGGGCGCGCGTGGGGGTTCTCGCGAGGCTTCTGCTCCCCTCAGACTCCCCCTGCGCCCCACGTGGCCGTCGGATGTGGAGTATCAAGCGGGCGATGGGAGGTGGGAAGGAACTCGCAGGAGACAGTGCTCTTGGCTCCGTCTTTCTTTGCTGTCCTTTAGTTTTTGTATTTCTCGTGTGTGTGTGGTGGGGGTGGGGGTGGGGGTGGGGGAGGGCCAGGTGGCTCCTAGCTCAGTGCTCGGGGCACTCCATGGGTGCTGGGGCTGAGGCCAGGCCTGCTCTCTCCCCGGCCTGCCCCTGCTACCCCTTCCAGAGAAAATCACCTTGAAAATTATCTGCAGTTTGTCGAGTATTTTGAATATTTTCTTTTGGAACTGAAAAGTTTCTCTTTTTTTTTTCATAGTAAGATCGTATGATGACACTTTCCAAAATGATGCCATTTATTTATTTATCCCCGTGTTTCTTTCTTGCTTTCTCCATCAGAGAAATACCAGGTGCATTTTTTAATAACATTTAATCGCAACTTTAGCCTTTATTATTTTCCCATGTATGAATCGTGGTCCCTTCTATATGACTTATTTTCTTTCTGTTCTATTCGGGTGTGTGTGGGGGCTGAGCCAAACCCACAGCACTCAGGGCTTACTTTTGGCCCTGCATTCTGGGGTCACTCTGGCAGGGCTCGGGAACCATGTGGGATGCTGAGGATTGGCCCTGGGTCATCTGTGTGCCAGGCAAGTGCCTTAGCCACTGTACTAACCTCTGACCCCAGGAAGTATTTGCATCTATTAATAATGTTCCGTAATGCTATAGAACAGTTCTAGGCATCATTTAAGTTGCCTATTGTTCATTTTTCTTTATATTTCCAGGGGTGCTGGGGTGGGGGCTCGGGGACGGCTCCTGTGAGGTTCAGCTTGCCAGTGCGGCTTCATGGTTCAGTATTCGGACCGGGCCGTTTTAAGCATCACTGTCAAGTTACGGAGCATTCTAACGACGCTTTTTTACACAAATCTCAACCGTTAGGTATTGAGGTGGCCCCCAAATCTTGCTGTTCCAGTGAACAGCCTTTGCTTTGCCCTTTATTTTTTCTTTTTCAAAGTTTTCTTTTTTTTATTTTGCTTTTTGTATGTTGCCGATGTAGTTTCAGACACATATAAAATATTGCTTAATGTGTAAGATTGGGGGCGGAGGGGCCGGCCCGACACACACTCTGCATGCCAGAGGCCCATGATCAACCCCAGCATGGTCGGGACCGCCCTGCGCATGCGGGGGCACGTGGGGGCAGATCTGGGTTTTGTTATAACAAACCCCCAAGACACGAGTCACTGCAGTGGTGAGTGGACACTTGGGCAGCTGCCCCTGGCTCTTCAGACCCTGCCTGCTCCCTGCCGGATGGAATGCCACTTCGTGCTCTGACGTGAAGCAGTGACCATTTTCAAACAGATTTTTGCTTCTGTTTGGGGTCCCACCCAGCGGTGCTCAGGGCTGACTCCCGACTCTGCACTCAGGAATCACTCCTGGCAGTGCGTCGTGGACCGTGTGGGATGCCGGGAATAGAACCCAGGTCGGCCGCGTGCAAGGCCAACGCCCTCCCCGCTGGACTGTCACTCCGGCTCCTCGGATGCTCCTGGGGAGTGAAGGAGCTTCCATCCGAGTCATTTTACATAGGACTTTGTCGTTTTACTTGGCTGCGTGTTGGGTTGTCACTTGGAGCAGGGCCGTGTTTGCTTCCCGGGCTCGGTGGCCTCGGCACACATATGGGTGCAGAGCAGAGTCTGCCGGCAGCTGTGGGCAGGCCCCTCGCCCTGTGTCCTGCGGTGGCCGAGTGGCTTTGCTTCCTGCGGAGCAGCCCCCCGCCCCGCCCCACTGTCCCCCTCTGCCCGAGTGGGTCCCTTCACCAAGTCCAGCACGCGCTGTGCTGTCCGACAGTAAGAGTCAGTCCTACCAGTTCTGTCTGCAAAGATCCTGTTTCTAAATCATTTGGGGGGGGGAGTGTGGATTTGGGGGCGATCCTGGTGCATCCAGGACGCTCTGGGGAGCCTCGAGAGCATCGCAGGCGCGTGTGGCAGGTCAGGAAACCGGCCTGCCCACAGCCTCGCTTCAGCAAGCAGCCGCTTCCTCCCCAGCTCCCGGCTTCTTGGTACCTGGCTTGTGTCTGGCTGTTTCCCCCTGGAATCGCCCTGTTGTCATCCCCCAGATGGCAGCTGTCAGGCTGGCCTCCCCCTGCTCTGCCCTGGGAGGGGACACTCCGTCCAGCACAGGCAGGCGTGCGCCCCAGGGCGGAAGAACCGTTCTGGCTAAAACCTGGTGCAAAGCCGGGTCCCTCTCAGCCTCGCCACCCTCCGAGTACCCGGCAGAGGACGAATTATCGCCACCCTCCGAGTACCCGGCAGAGGACGAATTATCTTTTTGTTTGTTTGTTTGTTTGTTTGTTTTGCGGGCCACACCTGGGGATGCTTAGACTCCTGACTCTGCACTCAGAAATCACTCCTGGGGGCCCTCCAGGGTGTCTGGGATTGAGCCCGGGTCAGCCACGCGCAAGGCAGACGCCCTCCCCGTGTCCCCCCATGTCCTCCTGCTCCGGCCTTCAGACTTGTCACTGGTGCACTCCCTGCGAAGCCCGATTCTTATCAGTCACCTGAGCACTGCGGCAGAGTGGCACGGGCTGGGCAGTAGACGGGCACAGTCTCTCCCGTGGTGCTGCTGGCCCGGAAGCCCAGGGTCCAGTCGCCCATGGATGGGACTCCCAGGGGCCTCTGGCTCCCCCCACGCTCCGATTCTCTTCGCAAGCCCATTACCAACCACGGCAGAACCTGTGAGCACTTCCCCTGGGGCTCGGCCTGAGCAGAGGGCGTGGACGCTGGCCTCAGGCCTGGAGACTCAGCCTCTTGTGTCCCAGGGTGGCCTGTCTGGGCCTGTTGCAGAGTGGACATATGAGTTTTGCTGGTTTGCATCTTTCTGGTGTGGCTCTGTGTGTCGTCACAGACAGACATGGGGGTGCGGTGGTTTCCCCCAGTGGTATCCCCTATTTGAGCGAAACTTCACTCACGGCTGCGTAGTTTGTTAATGCCTTAAGAATGCAGCAGTTGGGGCTGGAGCAACAGCACAGCGGGGAGGGCGTTTGCCTTGCATGCGGCCGACCTGGGTTCGATTCCCAGCATCCCATATGGTCCCCTGAGCACCGCCAGGGATAATTTCTGAGTGCAGAGCCAGAAGTAACCCTTGTGCATCACCAGGTATGACCCAAAAAGCAAAAAAAAAAAAAAAAGAATGCAGCAGTTACCACTGTTCCCAGTTTTTGTACGGGGGCCATTATTTGTATCTCTCCCCCCGCCATATCCCTCTCCCTTTCTCCCTCTCTCTGAGTTTGGGCCACACCCAGCTGTGCTCAGGGATCACCCCTGGCAGGCTTGGGGATCATATATGATGCCAGGGGTCGAGCCCTGGTTGGCCGTGTGCACGGCAAGCACCCCTCCTGCTATACTCTCTCTCCAGACCCTGTAGATTTTTTAGCTTTTGTTTGTTTGTTTGGGGGTTACACCCGGCCTAGCCTCAGGCTTCCTCCTGACGATGCATTCAAGGATCGTTCCTGGAAGGCTCAGGGAACCGTACGGGGTGCTGGGGATTGAACCCAGGATGGCTGTGTGCAAGGCAATGCCCTCCCCGCTGTACTATCGCTTACTGGTGCTTTTTAAGTAAGGCTGACATGTTTCGGTAGGATGGTTAATTTTCTTCCTTGGAGAAACAATGCATATTGTCAAGAAGAAGAAGAAGAAGAAGGAAAAAAAAAACGAGCTTAGTCTCTGTTGAACAGCTTCTTCATAACTATTGGCTTTCACCCAAGGCCAAGCGAGGAACTATCAAATTATATGTCTTTGAAGCTTCGCCAGGGCTCTTAATGAAACCAGAGCATCCTGAAGTTCATCCGCTAATTTAAATCTCAAATTATACATTTTAAATTAAGTTTTTTTATTGACAATAAATATACTTTATTTCTTATTAGCCCCGAAAGCCCAAGTGATGCTACCAGTAGAACAAACATGTTTTACCAAGATTTACCATTAAGAATGCTATTAATAAGACCCTTGCGGCACCAGCACAATTAGATTTCAAGGGCTACATTTACGACGTAACGGCGATTAATGACAACCATCGAAAACAATTTTGAACTCCATCAGTTTAACTCAGGAGGGCAAACTTAATATGATAATTCATCGGGTGGAATCGTATCAGCCTAGCGGGAACGTATGGAAATCGGTAACCCTCACCCCGCGTCTGCGGCGGATGCTGTGCGGATAGATTTATCAGTTCTATTAAGGAACTTTGGGGAACTTTGGAATTTCAGCAATTGTTCCCTCGGAGGCTGAAAGCCCCACCTTGGTCTCATACTGGGACCATTCTGGTCTGCATATTTCCATAATTTGCCTTTGCGCCTGATATGACAGCAAGACACAAATAACTGTTTCTAATAATATCAGATGGCGTTGTGGAGGGCCGCGTTTTAGTGCCGGGAAAGGCCTCCCCGTGGGGCTGTTCCTGCCGCCGCCACGCCGCCGCCGCACGCTGGCAACTGGAGGCTCTTAATTGATTCGTTTAATTAGCAGGCGCCGAGGCTGGGCTGCGTCTTGTCATCTGCTACCGCAGGACCCGGGCTGGCGTCATTCATATTCATGGGTCCAGAAGCATCCCCCCGAAAGAAGGGCTGCTCTGCACCTGAAAACTCCGCTAGGAGAAGTCGCATCTTCCTTTCCTTTCCTTTTTTTTTCCTTTTTTTTTTATTAATGATTTTTAACGAAACACCGTGAGAGATACAGTTACAGACTTACGCGCTTTCGCAATTACATTTCAGTCGTACAATGCTCAGCACCCATCCCTCCGCCAGTGCCCATTCTCCACCACCAGTGTCCCCAGGATCCCTCTCGCCACCCTCCCAGCCCCCCCCCCCCGCCTCTGTGGTGGGCACACTCCCTTTTGGGGTGTTTTGGTTTGTGGTACAGGTACTAAGTGGCCGTCAGTTCGGCCTGTAGTCTGCTTTCAGCGCACATCTCCCATCCCGAGAGAGCCCTCCAAGCACCCTTTGCTTGGTGTTCCCTTCTCTATCTCACCTGCCTTTTCCCCACACCTGTGAGGCCGGCTTCCAAGCCGTTGAGCCACCCTCCTGGCCCTTCTCTCTACTATCCTTGGGTGTTAGTCTCCCATTCTGTTATTTTATATTCCACAAATGAGCACAGTCCTTCTACATCTGTCTCTCTTCTTCTGACTCATTTCACTTAGCATGATACTCCCCATGTCGATTCACTTATATGCAGGCCTTTTCATATCAAGTGGCCACTTGGGCCAAAGCAAAAGTTGTAGGCATAGGAAAAGGTCTGGGTTTGTCCGGGCTGGAGAGATCGGACTGCGGGGTGAGCGCTGGCCCGTGGCTGACCCCAGGTCAGTCCCCAGCATCCCACAGGGTCCCCTGAGCAACACAAGCCGTGATCCCTGAGTGCAGAGCCCGGGTTGGCCCTGGTGCGTGCCCCAGAGGAGCTAAGCTGCTCACCTTTGCTCTTTCTACATCAGCACTCTTCGAGAAGTCAAGGGCGCCACACACGGTGGTTCTACGTGACGGGGAAAAAATAGACTTTGTGAGTTTCTCTAGCCCTGAGATGCGGTCCGCCTCGCGGATCTGACCCCCTCGAATCTTCTCTGGCCTTGTCCACGCTCTGTCCACCTCCTGGTCTGCCCGAGTGGAGTTTGGGGACCAGTGGGGGGATGGTCTGTTGGGATTTCTTAACACGTGACTCCGTGTCCCAGCGCCCCCGCGATGGTTCCCAGCCGGCTGCCTTCTGCTCATCTCTTCACAGATCCCGGGGCTGAACTGCCCCCGAGCCTTGGCCCCTCTCACCCAGGCACCCCTAGAACTTCCTGCAGACAGAGTCGTGGAATTGTGCGTGAGGACATCTGAGTGTGAGATAAGAGCAGGTACCCTGCTGTGACGCGTGTGGGCCCCGGGCCAAGGCTGAGATGCAACGACTAGACTCTGCATCTGGGGGCTGGAGCGAGCACAGCAGGGAGAGCACCTGCTCGGCACACAGTCCACCCGAGTTCTGTCCCCAGCACCATGTATGGTCCCCTGGAACTGCGCCGCCCCAGTGTGATCCCTGAGTGCTGCCGCGTGTGCCCCCGAAACACAGCCACAGGAGTCCCCTGCGTTTCAGAGGCTTGGACGTCCTCTCAGGGCATAGCTCAGAGCTGGCGCGTCCGGCACGTCGGCCGCAGTGGCCGTCCACGGGCATGGGAGGGACAGTTGGAGGAAGCAGGAGGCCCTGGTGGCGGGGGCGTGGCTGAGTGAGGGGCCACAGCGCCAGTGCCCGCAGGGTGTGGAAGGAGGATGTCGCCTCTTCATCGCTGGCAGGTTTAGTTTGGCCAAAAAGATTCGAGGGAGCAGCTGGGGCTGGAGCGATAGCACGACGGGGAGGGCGTTTGCCTTGCACGCGGCCAACCCAGGTTCGATTCCCAGCATCCCCTATGGTCCCCTGAGCACCGCCAGGAGTAATTCCTGAGTGCAGGGCCGGGAGTAACCCCTGTGCATCGCTGGGTGTGACCCAAAAAGCAAAAAAAAAAAAAAAAAAAAAATGAGGGAGCAGCAATTCCAGGGGGCGCCCACCTCCGTGCCACTTCCTGAGACCCCAGCACTGCTCCGGCTCACTCACCCCCAAGAAGGATAGGTTCACCGTAAGCTGGAGCTGGGGGATTGTCTTAGACTGAAGATGGAGACTGCCGAAAGAGGAAGTGTCAGGTCTGGAGAAAGAGTCAGGGCGACGTGGATTGGAGCGGTAGTCCAGCGGGGAGGGCCCCAGCCTGGGGGTGTCCCCCCAACCAAAGCCCACAGATACGCCCGAAAGGTAGGCACGTGGCACGTTGTGGATGCTCAGGATCACGCACCTGAGCTTCCTGTGGGGGTCGCGTCTCAGTTCTCTCTCTTCATCGCTTGCGTGGTGACATCCGTCATCTGAGTCGGAGACTGATCTTCCCGGCACCTGAGTCGCCACCTCCAGGGAAACCCGTCTGTGCCCACAGGGCTCAGAGCAAGCCCCTGGGCTGGAGTTCAAGTCCCCGGGGCCCCCCTGGTGCTGGGTGGGGTGTGAGAGCCGGGGGGAGGTGTAGCTCTCATCCGGATGTCTCACCCAGTGATGCTGGGGTCTCCCTCATCACTGCAGCCGCCGTGTGGGCCCTGGTGAGCATCAGAGCCAGGCGTGTGTCCTGCCCCCAGAGCAGTGGGAGGGGCTGGGCAAGGGAGGAGGGGCTGGCAGCAGAGCCGCCGGGCAGTGCTGTCTGCAGGGGCCTGCAGGGAGGAAGCCTGACCATGCCCAGCCGTGCCGTGCCCAGAAGCGCAGGCTGGCCAGGGCTGGGGGTGTCCAGACGGGGAAGACTCGACAGGTGCTCGGGGCCGTGGGGTGAGGAGCCGAGTCTGTGTTGGTGCTGGGTGGAGAACTGGCCTCTCCTTCGGGCATCACCTCTCCAGATGCCCTCGTGGAGTCCAGCGACGGGGGCGGCCACTGGACGTTTCTCTGAGGCGAGTGCGTCTGAGTCCTGCCCGCAGCGCCCCTCCCGGTTTCCTGGGGGTGCGAGGAGAATTCCATTGCGGCCTCCCTGCCCCGAGTACTTGTCAGCAGCTTGGGGTTCAGATTCGACCCCGATCCAAGGCTCTTTTTTGGAGGGGTGAGAGGGGTGCTCATGTCCTCCTCCCGACGCTGCACCCCAGGCTCGCCTGGCAGTGCTCGGAGGATCCTTTGCAGTCCAGGGGTCAGGATGGAGTGAGGGAACGTGCAAGCCGGCGCCTCCACCTCGCACCCCTGCCCCTCCGGGGTCACGTCCCGCCGACAGCACAGGGGTGTCTGCGCTCCGCCTCCCAGCAACGTGGGGCGTCTTGTCTGGGCGTTTTGAGCCTGTTTTCCGAGGCTCGGCTGAGACCGACTCTCCCCCCGCTGGATGCTAGAACCTTCCAGAGCTGCCGTCCCCCGCTGTCCCCAGGCATAGCAGACGGCCTGGGGCTGGGAGAACCTCTGCTTGGGAACTGCAGGCTCGCGTGTGGGGGGGGTTTGCATCACCGGCCACTCCCGCACCATCTTTCACCCCATCACTTCATTTCTGGGGAGCACTGAGCTGTGGGAGCCTCAGACCAATAATCACACTGCATTCTGCTGTGACTGTGTGTGTGTGTGTGTGTGTGTGCGCACTGCTTGTGTATGTACGTGTGTGTGCTTGTGTATGTACATGTGTGTGCTTGTGTATGTACGTGTGTGTGCTTGTGTATGTACATGTGTGTGCTTGTGTATGTACATGTGTGTGCTTGTGTATGTACGTGTGTGCTTGTGTATGTATGTGTACATGTTTGTGTGGTGTGCGTGCATGAGTGTGTTGTGTGTGCATGCTTGTGTATGTATGTGTATGTGCTTGTGTGTGTGCATGAGTGGTGTGTATGCACCTGAGTGTGGTATATGTGCATGCTTGTGTGTGTGCATGTGTGGTTTGTATGCACCCGAGTGTAGTATATGTGCGTGCTTGTGTGTGTGCATGTGTGTGTGCATGTTGCTTGTATATGTATTATGTGTACTTGTGTATGTGTGTGGTGTATATGAACGTGTGTGGTGTGTGCATGTATGTATGTGCATGCATGTGTATGTGTGCTGCTTGTGTATGTATATGTGTGTGCTTGTGTATGTATGTGTATGTGTGGTGTGTATGCATGTGCTTGTGTGTGGGTGCGCGTGCACACGTGTGTGTGTGGGGGGGTGTGCCTGCTTTCTGGGGGGAAATGCAGATGCTTTTCAATTATTCTAAGGCAATTGTGATTAACCCCCTGGGGTGAGCACTCCGTGCCACCTGCCTTGGAGAAGCGAGTTTTATTGAACAGAAGGTATAGAATTGAATTGCTCATATTTGTTTCTTTTCGGGGGCCTATAGTATTATTTCAAGTGCAGGCAGTTTAATAAATATTTAATAAATATCTGTCCAAAATAGGTTGGAACTGCTAGGAAGGAAGGAAGCGCCTTTCCTGGCTTCCATTTCAGATGCAAATAAGGTTGTTGGGCGGCTGTGGGATTTCCTTCCGCGTTAGAGTGGCTCGCTTTCCTTTTGGGTCAGCAAAACACAAGTCACTTCTGGGCGCCCGGAGGAGAGAGCTCGGGGTGAAGGCTCTTGTCTTGTGCGGGGCTGACCCAGTTGAATCCCCGGCAACACACAGGGCCCCCAGAGCACTGCCAGAGGGACCCCTGAGCAGAGAGCCACGAGTGAGCCCTGAGCACTTCGGAGTGTGGCCTTCTCGTGTCCCCCGCCCCACAAAGAAAAAGAAAAGGGAGCAAAGAAAGTGCAGTTTCTCTCTGACCCGCCGCCAGCACTTTGCTGGGCCCTGAGCCGCCCAGGGCGGACGGCCGCTTCCTGCTGCCCCCTGGACAGCTGGCCTCTCTCCCCTCTCTCTTTCACGGGGGGAGGGGGACATCCCAGCAGTGCCCAGGAGGTCTGGGGGCCTCACGACAGTTTTCTGCCGACTAACCCATGAGGGTTCGCCCCAAAGAGAACATGGAGCACGCCCGGGTCCAAGGGGCCTCGGGGCTGCACCCAGCGACCCTCAGGGGATGGTGCAGTGCCGGGACCCACCTGGGCCGTGCAGGACCCCAGCGCCCGGGCCCTCTCCAGCCACCTTCACCTTCCGCCATTGCTCCCTCTCTAGACGCGCTTCCCACGGCTGCTTCCTTCTCCCGTTAGCAACGGTTTTATTGAGATTCACTCCCCGTCGAACGCTCCCGGGTGGAGGGGAGCAGGGGTGCTGAGTCCCGGCCTGAATCTGTGCCTGGGATGAAGCACCGGGTGCTGCTCTGAGTCCCAGCCTCCGGCCCTCCTAAACCATGTCCAGTTTGGTGGGGTTTTGCTGGGGGTTGGGGGTTGGGGGGTGCACCCAGCTGTGCTCAGGGCTCACTTCCTGGCTCGGGGAGTCCTGTGTGGTGCTGGGGGTTAAAGTGGGCTCAGCGCCGAGACCCGGGTCCTCTCTCCAGCCCCTGCTCCGTGGCTGTTAGCCCCGTCGGACTGGGGCGGCTACCACCCCCGTCCACCGTCTGAGGCTCCCAGGGACAGCGTGAGGGGCTCGGTGGGCACCCGGGCATGCAGAGTCCCAGTGTCCTTCCGGCACCCTGGAGGAGCTCGTGCCCCCGCTGCAGCCCTTGCTCATTGCCCGCCCCCGCCGTGGCCTTCACCGGCGTCCTCACGTTCCCTCGGCTCCTTTGCTTGCTGTGGACACTGGGGTGCAGCAGGCGCGAGCTCGGCGAGGCAGGGTGACAGCCGCCCTGCTCCACGCCTCAGCCGGGCTGGGAGACCTCCCGCCGCACGGCATGGCATGGCGGGCCTGTTGTCTCTTGTCTGGATTTTAGGCCCCGGGTTCACAATACGGGTGGCCCGCGGGCTCTTGGGGAAGCCGGAGTCCAGCACCCCCCCTCCCCTCAGCCCTGTTGGGCTCCCGGCCCGTCAGCCACTGTGGGGGACCCTGCAGGGCCAGAGAGAGCTCAGCACCCCCCCCCAGCACTGCCAGGAGGGGCGTCAGAGCACAGAGCTGGGAGTAACCCCCGCACAGCACCACCCCCAAACCAGAATAAATATAAGTATAATGGGGAGGGGCTGGAGCGATAGCACAGCGGGTAGGGCGTTTGCCTTGCATGCGGCCAACCCGGATTCAATTCCCAGCATCCCATAGGGTCCCCTGAGCACTGCCAGGAGTGATTCCTGAGTGCAGAGCCAGGAATAACCCCTGTGTATTGCCGGGTGTGACCCAAAAAGAAAAAAAAATAAGTATAATGGGGAGAGCCGTGGTGGACAGTCCCAGGCATTTTGGGGAAACGTGTGTTTTCTGTTTTCTCGCGTGTCTCCGTGTCTGTGGGGTCTCTGGCTGTTCGGGTGGGAGCGTGGAGGGGCAGGCCTTGTTTCTTTATTTAAAAAAATTTTTTTGGGGGGGCAAGTAGGTGGTATTTAGGTCACAGGTCACGGCTGGCTCTGCGCCCAGGAATCACTCTAGAAGTGTGCAGGGAACCCGTATGGGATGCCCGGCTCGGACCCGAGTCAGCCATGCTCGAGGCAAACACACTCCCCGCCCCAAGGCTGTCTCATTTCCAGTGAAACCGCCTGTGCGGGATTCCTCCTGGTTCCCTGGAACCGTAATTAATGCAGAAGAGAGTCAAAAGTGTGTATTCACTGTGTTTTGTTCTCTTAAAAAAAGTAAAAGAACACAACAGTGCTAATGAGATGGCAGCGCACATACATTTTAATTAATGTATAGTTTCTGTGTCATTGTCTCTCCCGTCCTCCAGAAAAATGCTTTTGATGTTGAGCTAAGCGGTTCCTTTCTTTCCCCGGGTCCGTACAGAATGGGGGGAGGGGAAGCGGGGACCACCGTATCATTTCTTTTTCATAGGCATCTTGTAGCAGGCAGCTCTAAGCCAACTGCTAATATTTTTTTGAGCACTATTGGGCAGTTTCCTTGTGGGATGTGTGAACTGGTGCTTAGCTTTGAAAACTCCAGGAAAATATTTGTTGAAGCTTCAAATGCTCGTTCCTCCACCAGGAATCCCGCACCGAGGACCACCTGCGTATGTTTGTCAGAGCTCGAGTAACTGGCACTGTATCTAATTAGCACTAATATTGTGAAGAAGGAAAAACATATTAAGTATCTTTCCGAGTCGCTAGCTCAGAATTCGCAGAAGGGGAGGACGAGAGTGGAGGGTCTGTTTCCCTCCACTGCCATGTCCTCCTGCATGAGCTGACATTCACTCATTCCCTCCTTCACTCATTCATCCATTCATTCCCTTCCTCATCCATCCATTCACTCATTCCCTCCCTCATTCATCTGACCATTCATTCATTCACTCCCTCATTCACCTGACCATTGATTCATTCGCTCCCTAACTCATCCATCCATTCACTCATTCCCTCCCTCATTCATCTGACCATTCATTCATTCACTCCCTCATTCACCTGACCATTGATTCGTTCGCTCCCTAACTCATCCATCCATTCACTCATTCCCTCCCTCATTCAACCATTCATTCATTCCCTACCTCATCCATCCATTCACTCATTCCCTCCCTCATTCATCTGACCATTCATTCATTCACTCCCTCATTCACCTGACCATTGATTCATTCACTCCCTAACTCATCCATCCATTCACTCATTCCCTCCCTCATTCATCCATTCATTCATTCATTTCCTCACTCATCGGTCCACTCATTCCCTCCCTCATTCATCCAACCATTCATTCGTTCACACCCTCACTCATCCATGCATTCATTCTTTTCCCCCTCTTCCATTTTTTCCTTCACTCCCTCTTTCCTCCACTCATTTACTCCCTCATCCACCCATTCATTCACTCCTTCATCCACGTATTCATTCCCTCCCTCCCTCATCCATTCTTTCACTCACTCCCTCACTCACCCCTTAGGCGAGTGTTGACTGCAGCGTTCAGGCCATGCCCCGAGGGTGGGGGAGGTGCCCGGCTCTGGGGCCAGAGTCGCCTCCCCCAGAGGCAGCTGGGGGTTCCCTGCGCTTGGCCTGTGTCCTAGCCCCGCACTTGTCTCTCTTCCCTCTCCGGGCAGGACCCAAGGCTCTGCACTGGCCTCTCCTCAGCGGGCCGGGCTGAGGGAACCTTTGGGTTCTCAAGTGTGGCACTTTTCACCTCCCTTCTAAGAAGGGAGTTTCAGCGCCTTCATCTTCTCGTGTGTGTTGGGTCTGGGGACCTTGGCTGGTGGTGGCAGGGGATAGGGGCGCTCCCGGCCCGGTGCTCAGGTGGCGTGTGGTGCTGGGGGTGGATCCCCGGGCTCCAGCGTGTGGCATTGCCCTGCACAGCCTCTGCCCAGCCTCGGCTCCTGGGCGTAGCCTCTCCCCGGGGCCGTCACCTCCTCCCTCTCTCCCTCGGCTTTGCTTCCGGGGGTGATAGTTGTCACTCGAATCAGTCATGCCTTTCCCATCTGGGTGCAGGGACGGGTCACGGGGAGATCACGCCTGTGCAGGGCCGGGGTACACGGGAAAGCTGCTTGGTTCCCCATAAACAGACGCTGTTCTTCAAAGCGACTGTGTTCTCACGTGATTTACAGGGGAACACTGTTTAAGCTGCTTTCAGTCAGGCAGGAGACACTGTTTTGTTTCTCAGCATTTGCCCCTAGCCTGTTCCTGCTCCCTCGGCCAGTCTCCTGGCCTCCTCGGACACTGCCGAGCACTGTGCGGAGAGTGAAGCCAGAGGCTGCCTGCCTGGCGCCCAGTCTGGCTCCAGACAGAATATCACTCTGTAGGCTGAAGGGACATTTCTAGAAACGGATTTCACACTCTGAGTAAAGTTGCACGCCCCTTCATGGGGTGTCAGGGAACGGTCTAGAGACCCCGCGAACTGTCTAGGTGCTTCCTTGTTTCCGGGGACACTGGTGCAGGCCCCGATTCAGTGAGTTAGGCACGGTGGCCCTGGTGTCAGCCATGGCGACTGCTGCTCGTGCAGGCACGATGTGGGGTCCCCGGCGTGATGGCCGAGAGGCCGGGAGCTGGCGTCTCAGCATCCGCAGCCCATCCAGGTGGATGGGTGAGGGCTGCCAGGGGGCATGTGGGGAGCCTGGTGGTCCCAGGAGGGGGAGGGCTGCCACCTGGCTCTGTGATTCCTCCCACCACACGGTGACCCTGGGCCACCCTTGCCCAGATTGTTCCACAGGGAAGCAGAAATGCGTGGTCAGTGGTCAGTGGTGGGAATCCATCACAGGTGTGTAGAGGACAGAGAAGGAGAAAGAGAGTGAGAGAGGGAGGGAGGGAGGGGGGAGGGAGGGAGGGAAAGAGGGAGGGAGGGAGGGAGGGAGGGAAAGAAGGAAGGAGGGAGGGAAGGAGGGAGGGAGGGAGGGAGGGAGGGAGGAAGGGAGGGAAGGAGGGAGGGAGGGAGGGAGGGAGGGAGGGAAGGTACCTGCCATAGAGGCAAGCTGCTGGTGGCGGGGGCGTGACGGGAGGGAGCCTGGGACAGGGCGCTGGGACCCGTGCACTGGAGGGATGTGCTGGACACTGTGGGAGTGACCCCTAGTTGTGAGCAGCTTTGTAAGGGTCTGACTCAGCGATTCAACAAAAAGAGCAACAGAGAGCTGGAAGCGAGAGTCCTGGAAAGCTGGTCTGCAGAGCTGAGTTTAAGTGATGGGAGAGCGACGGACGGAGGGTCCTTGGGGCGGGGGCAGGTGCGCTGGAGGCCATGGCGTGGGGAGGGTGTCCACGTGAAGCGTGTAGTAGGAGCTGTCAGTCGTGGCGCATCAAATAAATATGTGGCAATATTTTATTTTATTTATTTATTTATTTATTTTTGCTTTTTGGGTCACACCCAGCGATGCTCAGAGGTTACTCCTGGCTCTGCACTCAGGAATTACTCCTGGCGGTGCTTGGGGGACCATATGGGATGCCAGGGATCGAACCCGGGTCGGCCACGTGCAAGGCAAATGCCCTACCCACTGTGCTATCGCTCCGGCCCCTGTGGCAATATTTTAAAGAGGAAGGAAAACGAGAAAAATGTGTGGCCAAAGTATATTTTCTACCCGGCAGTGCTCAGTGCTCATTCCTTGGTTCTGTGCTCAGTGCTCACTCCTGGCTCTGTGCTCAAGGCTCCCTCCTGGCTCTGTGCTCAAGGCTCCCTCCCGCAGGGCTCAAGGGGAACATATGGGGTGCTGGGGCTCGAATCTGGGTCAGCTGCCTGCAGTCCTGCTGCTCTTGGCCACGCTGGCTGGGCACGACGGCCCTGCCCTACTGCAGTGAGGGAAGCAGGTGACCGTCTCAGCCTCCCGCTGGTGCCTAGGCACGCCCCCGCGGTCAGTAGGGAGGTGGTCAGCACAGGAGCCCGAAGGGAGCCCCCGGCCCTTTGCTGTGCTCGGACCCGTGCTCCGTGCCCTCCCCTGCAGCCCCCAGGCGTGGTTCCTGTTGTCGGAGGGGCGGGGGCTCCCAGCTTGGGGGCGGGTGGGCCGTGCGTCGTCCTCCCTGCAGGGGCGTCTCTGTCCCCAGCCTCACAGCTGGCTCTGGGGCAGGCTTGGGTGACCCGGACTGGGGTCTTGCCCCAGGGGCCAGAGGGGCCACACGGCAGAGGGGGATGAGGGCCCAGGGCGGGCGGGGGGCTGTGCCTTATGGAGCACAGAGCCTCGAGTCCCGGTGGGCTCCGAGCCTGCTGTGCGGACCGAGGCAGCGCGCGCCCCCGGAGCAGCCTGAGGTGCTGAGGTGCGAGTCCAGGTCTGTTCTCGAGCCTCATCCCACACACAGCCCCCTCAGGGGGCCGCTCAGCAGGCAGAGCCTCGGGTCAGGCCAGGAGACCGACCAAGAGCCAGGACAGGGATGCACACACACACACTCACACACACACACATGCACTCACACACACACTCACACACACATTCATATACATACACACTCACACAGACATGCTCACACTCACACACACTCACATCACATTCACAACACATACACAATACAAACACTCACACAACACACTCACACACTTATACACACTCTCACACTCACACACATATACACTCATATACACACACTCGAACACAAACACACACACAACACACACTTGCACACACTCACACACATGCTCACATTCACATGCACGCTCACACACTTATACACACACTCACACATGCATACACACTCACACTCATATACACATACTCACACATGCTCACCCACACACAGTCTTTCACTCATACACTCACACACACTCACATACATACTCACATTCACGTACTCACACGCACACAGTCTCACACTCACACACATACAGACATTCACACATCCACTCACACACACTTGCATGCACACGTGCGCGCACACACACACACAGACACACACGCATGCTCGAGGAGGGCCGTGTGCCCGCAGGGAGGAAGGGAACGGCCGGGATGGGCAGAGGCCCTGGGGCGAGAGCATTTTGCGGGGGGAGGGGCTGGCCCTTGGTGGTCCCCCATGAGCCTGGGCAGGGGGCCTCGTGGGGGCTCAGAGCGGGTGTGTGGAGCTCAGCGGGGTGGGGGGTGCAGCCCCTTCTCAGCCCACTGGCCGCCCCTGGGGCTTCCTGCCGAGCCCCTCGTCCACCCCCTTCTCTGAGCCAGGCCGCCCCCACCGAGAGTCTCCAGGTGGGGGTCTCATGGGCAGGGTGGTGACGGGTCACCCAGCCCCAACTGGAGTCCCCATCAGCACCCCGGGAGCAGGTGGCCGAATGCGTGTCACCTTCCCTGTGACTGTGGGCTCACGTGGGGCCACTCCTGGCTCTGCTTAGTGGCCACCTCTGGTGGGGCTGGGGCCCGGGGGTGACCCCTGCCCTGCGTCCCTGTCCCCAGGGGAAAGGATGGAGGTGGGTGAGGGACACTGCCCTCACGAGGGAGAGGCAGGGGTGCAGCCAAGGACGGGGGCTGGAGGGGCGGAGGGCGGTGGGGGACGCGTCTCCTCGAGGGTCCCCGCGTCCCGATTCCTTGTTTCCCCCTGGAAGCCGCCACACGCCGCCCGACGGGGCTCAGGTGGCCTCTGCTTCCGGGCGCTGGTCCCTGACCTCAAGCACAAGCCCCCAGGCATCTCCTCGGACACTCGCCACTCTGCTGCTGACCCCAGGGACTGACCCAGCCACCCTCGGCCGGCCCTCGGCTCCTCCGGGGCTGCCCCGAGCGCCCTGAAGGTGGGCGGGGGATAGGTTTGGTCTAGACGGCTTTCCCAGCCTTCATCCCTGGGGGGAGGGGGAGAAGAAAAGGGAGAAGAAGGACGGCGTGCACGAGCCGTCCTCCACTTTCATAATTTTTAATCCATCATTAAAAGTCCGCCCGCTTTGTGATCTGAGGGCCCGTGCGGGTCTTTATAGGAGGAACAAAAGTGGGCCCGGGCCCAGAGCCGCCCCGCTTAATCTGCATTCGCCCTTTGATGTATTTCTAGGTTTTGAAAAGCTTCCCGCCGCTCCCTGCCGCAGTGAGGCGGGCACCCGCCCCCTGCCCCGGTGCCCGAGCACCGGAGCCCGAGCCCTGGCCCCGACCGTGGCCTTGGGGCGGCCCGCGGGGCGTTTCCTGTCTGGGCCTTCTCCCAGCAAAGAAGAGGCCTGGTGGGCCCCACCCCCACCCCGCCCTCCTTCCCGTCATCCCCTGAACCTGGAACGCGTGGCGGGGACAGCTGGAGGGTTCGGGGGGACGGTGGCGAGGCTTCAGTCTGCGACAGCCGCCCACGGGACAGAGCACTTGCCCTGCCTGCACCGACGCGGGCCTGTCCCTGGCATCTCGGGTGCTCCCTCGAGCCCCGCCAGGGGTGACCCCTGAGCACAGAGCCAGGAGAGGCCCCGAGCAGGGCTGGCTGTGGCCCCCAGGAGAAAACAAACAACAGCAAACCCAGCCCGACGGCTACTCAGGCGCCCTTGCTGGCCCCTGGCCAGGGCCCGTCCACCTGTCCACCTGCCCTGCGGGCCCCCCCCCTCCGTGCAGCCCAAGTCCCCGGACGGCACCTGCCCCGCCCGGGAGGCAGCATGTTCGCTGGTGGGTGCTGGACGGGCACCTTCTCCCGCCCCACCCGCGATCCGGAGGGAAACAATTCGGGTTCCACAGGAGGAAAACCAACCCCGGGAGGAAGGGGAAACGGGGCGGGGGGGTCCGTGGCGGCCCGTCTATCGTCTGTCCGTCCGTCTGTCTGCAGTGCTGGGCTCCGGGGCGTTAGTCAACAGGAAACCTGAACGGCCCAGCGCGAAGAGGGGCGGCTTCCTGCCATTCTCGGGGCGGCTTCCGTGGGGCCGCGAGGGGCTGGCGTCCGGCCTCTGGCCTCGGGGCTCGCCTGGGTGTCTCGGCCTGGTCGGAACCAGGGCCCTATTGTAAGCCCCTCTGACCAGCTTGCAGGCCAGCCCTGAGGCTGCAGGTGGGGCTCCCAAACACACACACACATACACACACACACACACACACACACACACGCGCGCGCGCGCGCCCGCGCACGAGAAACCAAGGGTGCCAAGGAAGGAACAGAAGAGCCTCCAGGCGGGGCTCGGGGGCCATGGCGATCACCCCCAGGCTGCAGCAACCCTCCCCCGGTCCCCTCGTGCGGAGCTGCCACGGGTTTTCTTCCCGCAGAGGGAGCGGGTGGGACCCACGTGAGATGTGGTTGTGGGACTGGATGTTAGGTCACGGCCGGAACCCAGGACACATTCCTTGGACCAGCCGCAGAGCCAGTGTAGCCGGCAACAAGCTCGCCCTGCGCACGGCGTGCCCGGGGTCAATCCCCTGAGCCCCGCCTGGAGTGATCTCCGAGCACAGAGCCAGGAGTAAGCCCTGAGCACTGCCGGGTGAGGCCCCCAGTGAAAGAAACCCCTGCAGCACATCACTGACCCCACCTTCTCCACGGGCCCCCGCAGTCAGCTGATCGGGGACAGTGACCCCCTAAGATCTCGTCTCGAGCTGACCAGCAAGCCTCGTCTCAGGCCTCAAGTGCTCCCCCTGGACACTGGGCACACAGCAGTTCTGGCCGTGCAAGGAATCACCTCTCGGGCCTGCTGCTGCCAGTCCTGGAGAAGGCCGGGAGCCGAGGCCCAGCGTGATAGCACAGAGGTCAAAAGACACTGGCTTACACGCGGTGACCCTGGTCCGCATCCCCAGCACAGCCAGGACTGACCCCTGAGCACTAGTAGATGTGGCCTAAACTGGAAGGGAGAGAGGGGGAGGAGAGAGAGGAGAGAGAGAGAAGGGGGTAGAGAGGGGAGAGAGAGAGTAGAGTGAGGGGATAGAGAGGAGGGGGAAGGGGCATAGAGAGGAGGGGGAAAGGGGCATAGAGAGGAGGGGGAAGGGGCATAGAGAGGAGGGGGAAGGGGCATAGAGAGGAGGGGGAAAGGGGCATAGAGAGGAGGGGGAAGGGGCATAGAGAGAGGAGAGGGGGATAGAGAGGAGAAAGAGGGGAAAGAGAGGAGGGGGAAAGGGGCATAGAGAGAGAGGAGAGGGGGATAGAGAGGAGAAGGAGGGGAAAGAGAGGAGGGGGAGGGGGATAGAGAGTGGGTAGCTATTACACAGCCTAGAGCCGGCCCCAAGGTTCCCCCCCACCTCACCCCCCTGTTTCGGGCAGCTCCCAGGAGAGGGAAGCCCAGACTGCCCGCTGCCCAGAGCCTGGGATGGCACTGTTGCCACCAAGGTTACGAGGTTGTCCCCATCATTCCCATGGCGACTTAGTAGGCCAGGCTGAGAGGGTGCGGGAGAGGGTTCGGGGGAGTGTCGCTCCCCAACTTGTTTGCATCCATAAGATGCTTTCCTTTTCAACCCCCTCCATGCATAGGCATTTTGCTGAAGTTTCCTCTCTTTTTATTTATTAAAATAAGGTGCAGGGGGGCCAGAGAATAGTACAGGATAGTTCAGCCGGGAGGGCGATTTGCCTTGCTTGTGGCCAACCCAGGTTCCATCCCCGGCATCCCACAGGGTCCCCTGAGCAACATCAGGAGTGATTCCTGAGTGCAGAGCCAGGAGGAACCCCTGAACATTGCCGGTGTGACCCCGAAAGCCTATATTAATTAATTAATTAATTAATTAAGAGGAAATAAGACTCAGTGCCCAGGAGCCTCAACGGAGGCCACCGGGGGCTTTGCGACCTTCCCGGAAGTGGTGGGGTGGGACGCAGTGTGTGAGGGCCGGGGAGCTGGGAGGGGTCATCCCGACACTGACACCACACCCGGCAGTGCTCGGGGCTTCCTCCTGGCTCTGCTCTCAGGAATTCCTCCTGGCGGTGCTCAGGGCGCCCTGCAGAGCCGGGCACGGAACCCAGGCCCTCACATTGATCTTGGGGAGGGGCCTTGGAGCTCCTGAGTGCCGTGTGGGAAACCCCCCAACAGAATTAAAATCAGCGGAATCCTGTGGCATTTTCTTTCCTCAGCACATACCTCAGAGAACTCTGCTGTTAGGGGCGCTGGGGGGGGCAGCTGGTCCCTGAGGGGACGTGGTGTGTCAAGACCTTTGGTTTGGGGGCCGTGCCTGGCCATGCTCAGGGTCACTCCTGGCTCTGCACTCAGGATTCACTCCTGGTGGTGCCGGGCATGGACACGGGTCAGCTGTGTGCAGGGCAAGCATCCTCCCTGCTGTCCTGTCGTTCCAGCCCTGTCAAGACCTCTCTGGCTGCCCCTCTGGGAGGGCCCTGGAAATCCGCCCCAAGGGGTAGAGGCGGCACCCACCGGGCCCCCCAGGCCAGGAGCTGAGCCCCCAGAGCCCGTCTGTTCCACCAGTCACCCACTAGCTCGGCAGATAAGGACGCCCCGTGTCTGTGGAGACGCGCTGTGTTGGGAGGGTTTCTGTGTCCCCACCCTCCTCTGCCTGCAGGGGTGGATCTGGGTGCCCACATCTACCTCTGCCCAAAGGTCCACTTCCCCGTCCAGTGGTTGGGGTGTGTGTGTGTGTGCCTGACTGTGTGTGCGTGTGTATGTGTGTGCATGTGTATGCATTGTGTGTGCGCATGTGTGTATGTGTGTGCTCATGTGTGTATGCATGATTGTGCGCATGCCTGTGTGCATACATGTTTGTACATGCATGTGTATGCATATGTGCGTGTATGTGTGCATGTGCATGCACATGTGTGTATGTAGTCTGTGTGTGAGTTGGTGTATGTGTGTGTGCCTGTGTGCATATGTGTTTGTGCATATGTGTGCATGTGTGCACGTGCATGCACATGTGTGCGTGTATGTGCATGTATGAGTCTGTGTGTGTGTGTGTGTGTTTAAGCAGGTGCTGCAGGTCTGGGTTTGGGTTCAGGTGTGGATGCAGGTGTGGACCCAGGAAGGTGTTGTGGGGCCGTCCATGGCCCTGGGGTGGGTTTGCTGTCGCTGGAGTCTGGGACAAAGGCGTGTGGCCGCCTCCCGGCTCAGCCTTCCCCATGGCGTTCCGATTCCACTGCCAAGAAAGTGCCTTTGCCCAGCGCCGCTGACCGCCCCGGGTGGGGGACTCACCTGGACCCTCGCCAACTTCCAATTAACGCTGTGCAGAGCCCCGCGGTGGGTCCCCCCTGCTCCGTGCCCAGCGCTCCCCGCCTGTTCCACAGCCCACCCATCCCGGTTCTGTCCGAGCACGAGGCAAATCTGCACCAGGCTTTTGTGGTCCAAGCGTTTCGTCTGTTTATCGGCCCTTGACATAGACTTCCAGAAAATCTGCGAAACTAGTACGAAGAGCGTCGGTGAGATTTCCCCGACTTCTCCCGAGCTCTGGCACGAGGTCCCGGGGTCCTGTGCGCGCCCGGCCCCTCCCTGCGCCCTGCACGCCCAGCGCGTCCCTCCAGCCCCCCGCAGTTGTCAGCAGCGCTTGAGTCTCTGTTTCCTAGCGACAAGGCCCCGTCATGCCCTGGGGTGTCTCCGTGATGGACACAGTGCTCTTAGCCAGTGCACACTCCTTCCCAATTTTATTAGACTTCTAATAAATTTTATGGAAATTTCCATAAAATTCTAATATATTTTATGGGAAAAGGAAAAAAAATGTTTGAGGCTGGAGAGATGGTGCAGGGTTCGAGGTGCTTGCCTTGCACGCTGGCTGACCTGGGTTGGATCCCGGGGATCCCGTCCTGATAGCCCTCCCCCCAGGAGTGAGCCCTGGGAGCCACTGTCACCAACCTCACTTGTGTGTATATGAACATAAAAATTGATATTTTTATAAATTATAAAAACAGGTGAACCTGAGGAATGAGCTGGCAGTACTGCTCATCTTGCTTTTGGGAGGCGGTTATCCCTGATGTTCAGGGGTCAAACTTGGCATCTTGTGCTCCAGCCCTTTTGCTCCTTCTTTGGGGCTTAAGAGAAGCAGCATCGAGGCCCGGTGGGGTAGCCCAGTGGGGAGGACACTTGCCCTGCACGCAACCAACCCGGTTCATCTCCCGCGAGCCCCACCAGGAGTAATCCCTGAGCACAGCCGGGTGTGGCGTCCACCTACCTGCCCTTCCAAAAAAAAAAAAAAATAGAAAGAAAAAGCAGTACCTGAAGCCCCGCCTCATTAGGGCCAGGAGGCCCCGGGCACCCGCGAACACCTGTCTTTCCCGGCGCTGTTTCCTTGCCGCGCCTCACCTGGGAGGAGGGACAGAGCATCTAGCTTCCCACGCTGAGCAGGAGGTGGGAGGGGAGAGGGTCAGGTCAAAGTCGGCCGCCCAGTGTCCACGACCCCACGCAAAGGCCAGCCGGAAGCCTCCGATGGTGACTGAGCGCTCCCGCTCCCGCCTTCGTGGGGCTGGCGACCCCCGAGACACTCCTTTCTTCTCTTTCCTTGTGGATTCTCTCCCAGCATCGCCGCAGATGTGTTCCACTGCTGTCCCCGGCCACCTGCATGCTTCCACGCAGGCACCTGGCTCCCCGGCCCCTCTCTCTGCACGCTGGGGTGTGCTGGCCACTCCCTCTCATCTGGGCCGGTCTGCCCAGGGCCAGCCCAGCCCCTGCTCTGGGGGCATTCAGCCCGGTGGGACGGAATTAGCGAATCCACCCAGTGGCGAAGCTGCTCGGGTTGGCGCCCAGGAACCAGGAGGCGTCCAGGGTCCTCTTGGAGTGGGGGGGTCAGTCGGAGTCCGGCCCGCGGGGTAGCAGGGAACAGCGGAGGCCCCGACAGACACAGACACACCAGGGCAGCAGGACAGCGGAGACTAGAGCGGCCATTGGCGACTGTAACCGTGGTTGGCAACTGACTGTAACCGAGATTGGCAACTGTAACGGTGGCTGGCAACAGTAACTTCGATTTTGCATGTCATTGTCACTTACAAGTCAGAACCGTCCTGACTCTGTGGCATTCCCAGCCCTCCCCGCCTGTGCAGAGAACGTTGTCGGTTGGTGTGAACATCCAGGAGATGAACACGTTTGGGGGGGGTATGTGGTGCTTTTTGGGGGGGCCTTGCTGAGCACCCTTTTAGGACAGGGGCTTCCTGCAAACGGTCTTGTTGCCACTGTCGCAGGCAGAGTCTTCTGCTCCCATGGACAGCTGGCCTGGCTGTGGAAGACGGTGGGGGTGGGGTCTGCGAGGAAGGGGAGGCAGCCGGGCTCCTCATTCTCGGGTGGGCGTTCAGGAAGCCGGGTGCTGGGTAGGGGCTGCCTCGTCCCTCTGGACCCCGAGTCCCGGGCAGAACCTGTATGTTCTGGAGGTGTCCCGGATCGGGGGGACCTGCCCGCCACTCCAGAGGAAGCAGGCATGAAAGCAGGACAAAAAGGAGGTTCCCGCACTTTCTGCCTCCAGCACCCCGTGCTCAGCGGTCCCGCCAAGAACGTCGAGTCCATGCTGCAGATACAGACCCCTCTCCCTTCCCATCGCCTCCCTGGCCTTATTTATTTATTTATTTATTTATTTATTTATTTATTTATTTATTTATTTATTTATTTATTTGCTTTTTGGGTCACACCTGGCGACACACAGGGGTTCCTCCTGGCTCTGCACTCAGGAATTACTCCTGGCGGTGCTCAGGGGACCATATGGGATGCTGGGGATCGAACCCGGGTCGGTCGCATGCAAGGCAAACGCCCTACCCGCTGTGCTATCGCTCCAGCCCCTCTGGCCTTATTTTAAAGCAAGGTGTGAAAGGGTTTGTCAGCCGGGACATGAGGCCTGTTTGGGCTTTTCTAGATTGGCGTGAGCCAAGGTTTTGCCATGAAAGAATTCACAGGGCTTTCGGGGACAGGGGCGGGGAGGACGCGGGGTGCTGCCTTGCTCCCCACACCTCGTTAGGGACGGGCTTGTGGGAGCCGTAACTTGTCGACTCCATAAAATTATGTCTTAAATTTCATAAATGCTTTCAAGGTTCCCTCGCAAACTCAGTGCAGCTCCCTCCACCTCATAAATCTGCCATTTCTCAAATATGAATTCCCCCACCGTGAGGTCAGCTGGGCTCAGGGCCCACATGCGTGTGTGTGTGGTCGCGGGAGGCTCGTGGTGGCAGGCAAGGCTCTGGCGGAGAACACGGCCACGAGCAGCCTTGTATGTGGCCGATCTCAGTTGGGACCCCGGGTACCATGCACGGTCCTCTGGGCACAGAGCCCTGCGGGTGTGGCCCCAGGCCCCCGAGGGAAAAGCAAATAAAATACCAGTGATGGGTTTCATTTTTCAGTTTTTCTTATGTTGAGGGCCACACCCCTAGGCTCGGGACTCAGGTTCCGTAAGCTGCACGTGCCGAGACATGTCCGCTGAGCAGGTCCTGGTGCTGAGAGTTCTGGCCACACGTGGTCGCCCACTCGGGCGCCTGAGCTGGGCGTGTTCCCTGGCACATACCGAGTGCAGGCCCGGGCGGAGCCAGGTCTCACAGGAAGAGGGTTTCCAGAGCAAGCAGTGCGGGCGCCGAGGGCTCCTCTGGCCGGGGGAAGAGGGCAGCGGGGGTTCCTCTCAGTCTCCTTCCTTCAGAAACCCCGCCGAGTGCTTCTGGGCAGAACAGGAATGAGTGCAGGGGAAACAGGAATAAATGGTTCCATGACTCCCGGACAGAGAAAGGGCGTCCATCACATACACGCACACATATGTACACACAGGCTCACACAGGTGCACACGCACACACACCACACAGATGCACACATGCACACACACATAGGCACACACGCATATACACCACACACATACACACAGGCACACACCACACACATGCACTCACGCTCACGCTCACGCACACACACGCACACACACACACCAGGGTGTGCTGGAGGCTCCATGGCTTTCCCTCTGTGCCCCTCTCAGAGAAGCCCACCCAGGCGCAGGGGCGGGCGGGGGCCAGGGTGGACTTTGCCTGTCTGGAGTTTGAGCACTGGAGCATCTAATGCCACCGAGTAGCCAGGCGGGGCAAGGAAAGTTCTCGAGGTCTCCGAGTCGTTCTTTATGAGCGGTGAGCCCTGCAGCGCCGAGTTCAAAAGGCGCCGTGAGGGTTAAGGGAATCCTTCCCCGGGGAAGGCGCAGGACACAGTAGACGCCAGGTCTGTACTCTAGCGCTGTCCCAGAACTCGACATTAAGGACCGGTAGGCGTCTTTAGCCCCTGCTGCCTCGTTATCCCTGTTAACCCTGCTCCGGCGGGAGAGGCGTCGGGGAAGGGTCCAAGAGCTCAGTCCCCAGCCGGACTCCTCCCGACTCCCACAGACGCGGCCTTTCTCGTGCGCCGAGCACGCTGGCAGCTGCCGGGGTGCTGACACGCCGACTCAGTGCTGCTCCCATCCCAGCAGCCTGGCCCGAGTGCAGAACCCCAGCGGGCCCGTCTCCGGGGCCGCCTGCACGGCGGGGGGGGGGGGGCAGTGCCGGGAACGACCAGCGGTGAACTGCAGACGCGCCCATGCCAGCTCCCAGGCTGCGACCACTTGGGGGGCTGCCACCACGGGCAGGGCCCTCCCCCACTGCTCTCTCAAGTGGTCGGGAGGAGGAGGAGGTCAGGGCAAGGAGGCCAGGCACGGCCCTCTCCCATCTCGCCTTCACTCGGACCTCCACCCCGCGAGGCGAGAGCGGGGGCTTCTGGTTACAGAACAGGGCGTGGGGCCACACCACGGTGTCAGGGCTTCCTCCTGGGGGGCTCCAGGACCCTACAGGGTGCCGGGGGTTGGACCCGGCTCTTGCAAGGCATGCGCCCTGCCCCGCACCGTCTCCCGGCCCTCGACAGAACAGTTCTAGGTGGACAGCACAAAGGGGAAGGCAGTGGCCTGGCACCACATACACCACCCCCCCCCCCCCGCCCAGCACTGCGAGGCTTGGTCCCTGAGCACCACAGGGCATGGCCCAAAGAAACAAAACCAAAAAAGTTGCTGACTTTTTTGAAGTTCGGTTAGATTTTTTTTTCTTTTTGGGTCACACCCAGCAATGCACAGGGGTTACTCCTGGCTCTGCACTCAGGAATCACCCCTGGCGGTGCTCGGGGGACCATACGGGATGCTGGGGATCAAACCCGGGTCGGCTGCATGCAAGGCAAACGCCCTCCCCACTGTGCTATCGCTTCAGCCCCTCAGTTACGTTTGCCCCGTGGACAGACAGGGCACCCCTGGGAGACTGTCTTTGGGGAGCAAACCCCGGTCCCCAAGTCCAGCAGGCTCTGAAAGCCGGTGCCCCGAAGTCTCTGTTCCTGCCCATCTGCCATGCGTGGGGGTCTCCTCCACCTCCCCCCAGAACTGCCTGGGGGAGATCCTGGATCAAGCGTCTCCCGGGAGGCCCCTGGAGGCCTCTCATGGGCGGAACTAGAGGTGGAAGTTCCAGAACCAAGTTGTCAGCCAGCTGTCACCTGGGGCCAGGAAGGTGGGGCTTGCTGTGAGCCTGTCTGATCCCTAGTGCCCCGAGTGGCCTCCTGAGCTCAGAGCCAAGAGTAAGCCCTGGAGGAGTGGGGGGAGAGAGAGAGACAGAGACACAGACAGAGACAGAGACAGAGACGGTGGGGGGGAGTGAGAGAGAGAGCAAGTAAGTGAGAGAGAGGGAGAGAGAGATGGAGAGCGAGACAGACAAAGCAGGGGAGACCGAGAGAGAGAGTGAGTAAGCAAGAGAAAGAGAAAGAGTGAGAGTGAGTAAGCAAGAAAGAGAGAGGGAGGGAGGGAGAGGGAGAGAGAGAGAGAGGGGGAGGGAGAGAAAGACAGAGAGAGAGTAATCGAGAGAGGGAGGGAGGGAGAGAGAGACAGAGACAGATAGAGAAGAGAGAGAGAGGTGTCTTCCTAGAGGCATGTGGCTGGGTTCGGTAGGGGTGGGCAGGAGGAAGATGGGACAGTGGTGGTGGGAAATGTATACACTGATGAAGGGAGGGGTGCTGGAACTCTGTATGACTGAAACACAGTCATGAACAGCTGCGTAACTGTGTATCTCACGGTGATTCAATTAAAAGAAAAAGAAGAAGGAAGGAAGGAAGGAAAGGAAAGGAAAAGACAGCACCAGCATCCGAGGGAGAGGTCCAGCAAGACGGTGGGGGTTTAAGGTGCCTGCCTTGTATGCAGCCAACCCAGGTTTGATTCCCGGCACCACAGATGGTCCCCTGAGCATCCCAGGAGTGATTCCTGAGCACAGAGCCAGGAGTAAGGCTCGAGCACTGCCGGGTGTAGCACAGAACCCAAAGCAAATCCAAACCAAACAACAAAATATAGGAAGCCAAGCGGGTGCAGCGGGTGGGGCGCTTGCCTCGCACCCAGCTGGCCTGGGTCTGCTCCCCAGCATCCCAAATGGCCCCTGAGTAATGCCAGGAGTGATCCCTGAGTCAGGCCCTGGGCATCGCCAAATACGCCACCTCCCGCCGAGAAAGCCATGATGGGGTGTGTGTGCATGTGAAGAAATGATTGGAGGATCTTTGGGGGTGCAGTGGCTCCTGTACCTCCAAATTCCACAGTACTGCAAGCCAATGACAGATCAATAAAGCCGTGTATGTGGACGGATGCACAGACGCAGGTGGACACGGACCAAATGACATGGCCTCCAGGTGCCCCGCTGGCCTGGCCCTGGTGACCAAGAGGTGGAACGGGTCAGGCTCCGAGTCTCGGGAGTGCGTTTTCCCCAGGGGCTGCATTGCTGCCCTCCCAGCTCTTGGCCTCTGGGCTTGGTGCCCCTGGCCGGCCAGCCGGCCTGCGCCTGATGTCCACCGGCCACGCCAGGGAACCGTTTCTTCGAGGTCGCCCACGTCACATTCAGCATAGCGACCCAAAGTTGCCGTAGCTCTGGAAAGGCCGCCCTCCACCCCGCAGCCAGGCGGGAGATGTTTGGCCGCACGAGGCCCTACCCCGCCATCCTCATCCCAGGGCGACGGCTTCTCGAGCCAGGAGCCGAGTCTCGTTCCGGGACACGGTCCCTTCCCCGAGACGCCGTCTCTGTGTTTCTGCATCACAGGCCGGATTTCCCTCGCTGCGCTCACCGTGCCACCTCGGGGGGCGGGGGGGGGGGATAGTAACTGTTACTCTGGGTTTTTGTTTTTGTTTTTGGTTTTTTTTTGGGTCACACCCGGCGATGCACAGGGGTTACTCCTGGCGGTGCTCAGGGGACCGTATGGGATGCTGGGAATCCAACCCGGGTCGGCCGCGTGCAAGGCAAACGCCCTCCCCGCTGTGCTATCGCTCCAGCCCCTATTAACTGTTACTCTGGAGTGCAGAGCTGGAACTAGTCCGTCGCCCGCCCACTGCCTTTGCTCTCCGTGTAGAAGTTTGTTGTAACAGTGTTAATTGCCCAGCAGCCGAGTTTGTGGACGTGCAGGGCAGTAATTTGCACCTTCCTGTTGGTTTGCTTTTTTTTTTTTTTTTTTTGGGAATATCAAGTGTGTCTGTCCGTCCGTGGGTGCGTCCCCTTGATTTATGAACGCCCCCGCCACAGGCCTCCCTGCCTCATTAACAGCGCAGGTTTCCGCACAGAGCATTTGGTTCCTATATTTGAGTTCGAGACATTCATTTTAACTCTAATCAGAGTTGCTGAGTGCTAAAGATTTAGGCCATTTTTTTTTTTTACCGTTAGAGTAGCATTTTGCAACCGGAAGCTCTTAAATTACTAGGTTCCTTTTTAAAACTAGGGTTTTATTTGGGCCGGGGGGATTGGTGGGCTAGGAAGAATAATTCCTTTGTAGGTTATGAGAAAACCTGAAGTGGACGAATTCCGTGTCCTTTGGGGTGAGGTGGGGCGTGTTTGATCTCTGTTCCCGCGCAGATGGGAACGTGGTTCTGTCTCCACGGAGCGGGGACCGGAGTTTTGCTGTTTGTTTGGTTTGGGCCCGGAGGAGCGTCTCCGCGTCCTGGGAAAGAATGTGGTTACGTGTCACGGATGGCCTGAAACATCTGCTGCAGGTGGCCCTCGGGTGTCCCTTATTAACCCAGGAAACAGTTTCCAACTGAAGCTGCTCGTTCCAAGCGCTTGGAGTGGGTATTTGGATAAATCCCACATATCTGTTACTTGGCTTTCTGGCAGCAAGGACCTGAAAAAAAAAAAATCTGTTTTTAAGGAATGTTAAAAAAAAAACCCTCAAAACTTCTTTCCTGGTTGCAAGAGTTTTTCTGTCCCCCCACCCCCATCCCCCCAAGAAATCCTGCTTGGGCCAAAAGGCAAGGCATTTTCAAAGGCGGCACCTCCAGACGGTTCTCAGAGATAATCCTTCCCGCCATCCTCAGCTCTCATTCCCTTGCTTTTTTTTTTTTTTTTTTGCCGATGGCTACATTTCTATCTCTGCATCAATTAGCACCGTGATTTATACCACAAGCAAGCTGTTTAGAGGTAATGGTACACAATTAACATCTCATTCCGCCATAAAGGGTATGCTAAATACCCCAGCCCTTGCTCTCTGCGGCCTGGAATGGAAATGAGTGTTTGTCCTAATTCCTACGCCCCGAGATGTGGAGTGGGCCCCCGCACTCCCCACCATTAATCTAATTATAGGGAGCTGCAAATGAAGGGCCGGCCTTGGAGCTGGGTGCTGGGAGCAAAATAGCCTTTTTGTCGTCCCGCATGACTCTGTGGCGCGCGCACACACTCTCCGGGCAGTCCTGCAGGACGGGGTCTCCGCGCGCACTGCCTGTTGCACTGCGTCTAATTACGGCGGGCTGGATACACGCCCCGGCCGGCTGTGAACAGCGGCTCTGCCGCCCCGGGCCTCAGACAGCCTCCTGCCCGCCGGCCTTGATGCCCGTCTCGGCCCTTGCCCTCTGCAGAGTCTGGAGGACAGCCTCGGGCTTTCTGCTGTCCTGCGGGCATGAGGGCGCATTTGTGGTGGGTTCGTCAGGCCGAGGGAAGCGCGGGGCGGAGTGGATGAGGGCGGTGGGTGTGGGTCCTGGCACCCCGAGGGGGAGGAGTTGCACCACCCCGTCCACCTCCACTGCTGTGGTTCTGTTTTCCGGGGCTCACAGGGGTTGGTGCAGGTCCGGCCGCCGTCACCACGGGCACAGCCGGGTTTTCTCTCTGGCAGGTGGGCAGACAGCGGGGAATGCCCTCCGGGGCCGGCTGGGGGGCTGGAGCCTGATGGTGGGTAGAGAGGCAGGCAGAGAGGCTCCGGGCCGGAGGGCATCGTGCCGGCCTCCCCTCGGGCCACGTGTGAGTGTGGGTCACCCGCAGAGGAGAGCCCGCCGAAGGGGGACCCCGTGAGGGGGCTGCAGGAGGGCGACAGAGGCCCAGGGTGGGCAGCTGTGGGGCGGGCGGCCATGGGCGTCGGGCTGGTCAGCATCGGGCCTCGAAGGAAGCCGGTGCGCGAGAGCAGAGCTCGGAGCCCACGGAACTGGCCTGGCCAAGTCCAGGGGACCCGCTGAGAGCCCGGCTGGCCTGCCCGGGCATCCCTGGGGGCCCACTCAAGCGCGTCTGTCCCTCACACACGATGGCTGCTCCCTCCACCACCTCCCCCAGCCCCGCCCCCTGCCATCCACTCTCACCCCATCCAGGCTGAAGGCCGGTCCCGGCCCGGCCCCTACCCTCCCTCTGCACCCGCGGTTCCTCTGCTGTTGTTCCTTTTGCTTTCTCCCCCAGTCTTTCTTTCTTTCTTTTTTTTTCTTTTTTTTTTTTTTGCTTTTTGGGTCACACCCGGCAATGCTCAGGGGTTACTCCTGGCAGTGCTCAGGGGGCCATATGGGATGCAGGGAATCGAACCCCGGTCGGCTTGCATGCAAGGCAAACGCCCTCCCTGCTGTGCTATTGCTCCAGCCACTCCCAATCTTTCTTTTAGAAAAAAATGTTTTTTTCTTGATGGGTCACACCCAGCGATGCTCAGGGGTTACTCCTGACTCTGCACTCAGGAATTACTCCTGGCGGTGCTTGGGGGACCATGTGGGATGCTGGGGATCGAACCCGGGTCGGCTGCGTGCAAGGCAAACACCCTCCCCGCTGTGCTATCGCTTGGGCCCTCACCCATCTTTTGAACTTCAGGGAGTTGCTTTCTCATCAGACACGGTTTCGTTTGGGAAACACCGCAAACCCCCTCAAATGACTCTGCGACAGGAGGGTCTGCCGTCATCAGGCCATTAGATAACACCTCCTGCTCAGGTCCCGTTGGGCCAGCCGGGCCCGGAGCACCTGCTTGCCTCTCTGTGGCGAGTCTCAGCCTCTCAGCCACCCGCTCACGGGACACAGCGCAGGTAAGGGTGGGGGTCCTGACTCCCCAGGCCCCTGCATGGCCAGGTTCTAGCTCCTGCTGCACTCCAGCCCCCCCCCCCCCCCCCGCAACAGCTTCTGACCACGCAGGCAGACGTTTCTACTGGACCAAAGAGAGGGAGAGACCATTCTGGCGGCTTCTAGAACATTCCCTTTCTGCCCTGCCTGGAACACCAGATTGTCAGTTTGTCTGCTGGAAAACAGCACCCCTGGGCTATCCCAGAGAGGCCCCCCAGACCCCGCAAGAGACGCCCCTGACTCGCCCCTGCCAGCCTGTTCTGAAGTCCCCGCTCGGCAAAACTCGGAGAGACTAGCGTTTCTGTTGCCGCCCTTTGAAATCGTGCTTTCCGGGGCCTCGGCTCGTTCTTGCGACTTTCACCAGCTGTGTGTTCCGATGGCCATTCCCTGGCCAGGGTCCCCTCCCCTGCTCCAGTCTGTGGAGAAGCTACTGGCTTCTTCGTTTGTTTGTTTGTCTGTTTGCTTGGGGGCTCAGGACTTACTCCTAGTGGTGCTGGGCGAGGGGAGGGGCTCACCTCAGAGGCAGGCCGGGATCGAACCCTGGTCCCATTGTATTTTTTTGCAGAAGGCTGTTGGTGGGGGCGGGCGAGGGTGAGGGTCCGGAGGACATCAAAGGGAATCTTAAAAAGAGAACCTTCTCCCGCCCTCTCGAGGTCACTTCTAAGCCAAGTATTCGCCCAGGCCTGTTATTTCTACTTGTGATGACAATGCCCCCCCCCCCCCCCCCCCCCCCGCAGATTGAAGAACAATAAACAAATACAAAAGGAAAAGGAGCGTCTCTGGGTAACAAAGGGGCGAGTGGAAGGCGTCCAGGCCCCGGCCTCTTCACATCTCCAGCCAAGCCCCCGCGGGGAATGGAATCTGGGAGCTGGGGAAGCTGTAAAAATCCCGGGTGGGGGTCCAGGTCTCCGGGGGGACCGGCATAGCTGAGCGTCATGTCTGGCGTTTGGGTCGGGCTGGGGTCTCTCTGAGCCCATCACGGCTGCCCTACAGCGAGGGGCTGCAGACGGGGCGGGCTGGGCCAGGTGCAGGCTGCTCTGCTTCCGGGGGTCCGGTGTGGGGTGGGCTTCGCTCTGCCCCGCGGGGACGGAGTTTAGAGACGGCGAGTGTGCTGTGCGGTGCAGTGGTTATGTTCTCGCCCCCTGGACTCCTCCTGCCCTGGATCTAGTGAAGGAATAGGGGTCCGATTGCCCACTGGTGAGTGCCCCCTCCGTGGGCGTGTGCTGGGCTGGCGGGACAGGCCCCTCCCAGCCCCCCGCCCTACCCCTCTGTGCTGCTTTTGACTCAGATGAAAAAAGAAATTTTGGGGGCTGGAGCCATAGCACAGCGGGTAGGGCGTTTGCCTTGCACGCGGCCGACCTGGGTTCGGTTCCCAGCATCCCATAGGGTCCCCTGAGCACCGCCAGAGGTGATTCCTGAGTGCAGAGCCAGGAGTGACCCCTGTGCATCGCCGGGTGTGACCCAGAAAGTTAAAAAAAAAAATTTTTTTTTTTTGAATCACGGTAAGATCCGTGACAAAGCCCCTCCTGCTGAGTTCCGGTCATGTAATATTCCGCCCCGGCCCTCCACCCGTGCACATGCCCCACCACCGTGGTTGCAGTGCTGTCATCGGGAGGGTGTCACACATAGCCCTCCCCCTCCCCCTCCCAGCCCTGTCTGAGTGACCGTTTCCACCTGACTCCGATGAATCTTCCTAGGAACCAGAGGCTCTGTCGGCCCCGAGATGTCACGTAAGGGCCACAAGCCCAGGGACGGGCAGACATGTATGCGCATGTGCCGATAGCAGGACTAGCTCGGACACACAGTGACATGCAGTGTTCCTGTTTAACTCTGTGTGTGTGTGTGTGTGTGTGTGTGTGCTAGAGCATGTGTGTATGTGGTGGTGGGGGGGTGTGTGTGTGGTGGTGGTGGCATGTGTGTGTATGTATGTGGCAGGGTGTGTGTATGGGTGTGTGTGGGGGGCAGGATGTGTGTGATGTGTGTGGTGTGTATATGTAGTGGGTGTGTGGCAGGGTGTGTGTGTGTGTGTGTGTGTGTGTGTGTGTGTGTGTGTGTGTGTGTGGCCGGGGTCGCTCGTCAGAGCCCTCCACAGGGGCCCTGGGCCCTGTCCCTCTGCATGGCCCAGGGGAAGCGCCCTGAGCCATACCCGGGCCCCATCCATCCCGCTGCCCGCAGGGAGACTGGCCTTGCAACTTTGCCAGGAAGAGCCACAGGCCCTTGCCAGAGCACTGTAACAGGAGCTAGCCTCCCCCACATGGGCCAAACTGTGGCTCCTGAGTCTCTTCTCAGGGAACCGGCTCTTGGCAGCCGCTGAGGTTCTCCTGGTGGCCAACACTGGGGCGGGGGTGGGGGCCTGGGGAGGCCTCCGGGGTGGGGGGGGAGGCCCGGGTTGGATCCCTGAGCACTGCACGGTCCCTAGCCTGCTGGGAGTAGCCTGCAGGGCAGGCCAGGGTGGCCCCAAACCAGCACCCCAAAGACGCAGCGGGAGCGTGCCCCTGGCTCCTTGGACGCCCCCCCCCAGCAAGCCCCCTGGGGCCCCGGCCCCCGCCCCAGCATCGCCAGTTCCCCCACCCCCTTCTCCGCCCCAGGGACTTTGCTCCTGCTTCCTCCCCCGCGGCCTGAGCACCTGCCTTGGCTGTTCCCATCGCGAGTCCCACATCTCCTGCCCCCGCCCTCCAGAGACGAGGAGGCCTGGGTCCGGCCGGACCCCACACCGGCCCCCTTTGTCTCAGCACCGGCCGCGCACTCACAGCTGTCTGCTGCCATCTGCCGGCAGGCCCCGGCCCTCTCCGTCGCTGCCGGCCGGCCGGGACCAGGGCAGGACACCCCCGGGAGGTCTCCCCGGAGGAGGTGTCCTGGCGCGAGGCTGGGGGGTGAGTGCTCACGTCTGTCTCTTCCTCTCCAGTACAAGCTGCACGTCCTGACCAAGTTGGCCGCTGAGCTGAACCGGTTCATGCGGGAGAAGGTGGCCGAGGACACCAGCAGCATCCTGCGCTCCCCCATGCCCGGCGTGGTGGTGGCCGTGGCCGTGAAGCCCGGGGACATGGTGAGGACGGGACGGGAGGGGACGGGCGCGGGGCCTCGCCCAGTCCACAGCCGGCCATGCTCAGGGCTTCCTCCTGGCTCAGTGCTCAGTGCTCAGAGCTCACTCCTGGCAGGGCTCAAGGGACCATGTGGGGATTGGGGGTGGGGATGGAACCCAGGTCAGCCTGTGCCATCCCTCCGCACTGCAAGGAAAGAGTGGCGGGCGGGTGGGGGGTTGCTCAAGCACTTGGAGAAGAAGCTGCTTTTATTTTATTTTATTTTATTTTTTTGCTTTTTGGGTCACACCCGGCAATGCACAGGGGTCACTCCTGGCTCATGCACTCAGGAATCACCCCTGGCGGTGCTCAGGGGACCATATGGGATGCTGGGATTTGAACCCGGGTCGGCCGCGTGCAAGGCAAACGCCCTCCCCGCTGTGCTATTGCTCCAGCCCCAAGAAGCTGCTTTTAGAGAAATATCAAGGGGTGGGAATGATGGATTTTCTCTTCCTCTTTGGGTTTGGGCCACACTTGCCTGTCACCTGGCTTCCTCCTGGCTCTGGCAGGGCTCTGGGGACCATACAGGGTGCCAGGGGTCGAACCTGGCGCGCCGCGTGCAAGGCCAGCGCCCTCCCCGCTGTCCGATGGCACTGCTCCGAGTCACCGGGTTTAACGGGGCCCAGTGATCCGCCCTGACATGCACAGGTGCGCTTGGCGTGACAGGGCGGCTGGGGGAGTCTCGACTTCCCGAGACCAGCCCCAAGCAAGGGCGGGCAGGGCTGGTGCGGCAGGCGGGCGCCACCTGACCTGCCTCCCCGTCACCCCTCCCTGGGCCGGGACTGGGGAGATGCTGGTGAAGGCACGGGGGCGGGGGCGGGGGGCGCTTGTGTCTAATTGCCAGAGAAGTTCAGGGGGTCACAGCAGAGCCCCCCAGGCACCCCCTCAAGAACACCCGCGCCCCGCGCCCCCTTTCTGCATTCTGAGGGGGCAGGTAGCGCCGGATCCGACACGCGCCTTGCATGCGTCAGGGCCAGCTTCCACCCCAAGCCCAGAGCGCCCGCCCGGAACCTTCCAGGGGACGGGAAGCTGTTTGGGCAGTAGTGGGGGGAGAGGGCGGGGGGGGGGGGCGGGGGGCTGCTGTTTCCTGTTTTCTGGAAGCCACTTAAGCCATAGCTGCCTCCTGAGCTTGGCAGCCTTAATTGTGTGCCTGTAATTACAAGATCACGTCGGGGTTGTGCGTGCGCGCCTGTGTTAGAGCTTTTAGCAGAAATCCCACTTTCCTGACACCTGTGTCCGAGCGTGGGCGGAGGGAGGGCGAGGGGTGGGGGTGCCGGGTCCCCCCTGGCTGCTCCCTCCCCCAGCCCCTGCGTGTCCTCTCCCGCGGCTCACACGGCAGGGAAGGGCCCCCCACCCCTGGTCTGGGGGCCGGGGCCCCAAGAAACGCCCCTGAGGCCAGTGGGAGAGCTCAGGGGATGGCGCTGACGGCCGCCGGGCCTCTTTGTCCTCCTGAAGGCAGGCACGCGTGGGGGTTGGATCCAGCCTGCTCCCGGCCCCCGCCAGCACACACGGTCCTGCTGTCCCCTAGGGGCCTGGACACCTTGGGCCCCGCAGAGCTGTCTCATAGCCTGCGCCTGTGTTGGATAAGCAGAACACTTCCTGCTCTCTCCCCTGCGCCCCCCCTTCTCCCCCTCTCTGTCTCTCTCACACACACACACACACACGCACACACACGCACACGGACACACAGACTCTTTCACACACACACTTTTCTTTCTCTCTCTCTCTCTCACACACACACATGCACGCACACACACAGACTCTTTCACACACACACTTTCTTTCTCTCTCTCTCTCACACACACATGCACGCACACACAGACTCTTTCACACACACACTTTCTTTTTCTCTCTCTCACACACACATGCACGCGCACACACACAGACTCTTTCACACACACACTTTCTTTCTCTCTCTCTCTCTCACACACACACATGCACGCGCACACACACAGACTCTTTCACACACACTTTTTTCTCTCTCTCTCTCTCTCACACACACACACACACACACACACAGCCTCTCCCATTCTCTCCTGCCCTCCCACTCTCTCTCAAATATACATACTCTCACACACATATACACACTCCCATTCCCTCACCCCCACTTTCTCACATTCGCTCTCTCTCACATACACACTCCCTCTCCTATTCTCTCGCACTCTTCCTCCCATCCTCTCTCTCCCCTTCTGTCTCTCTCTCACACACACACTCCCATTCTCTCTCTCACCCACACTTCTCTCTCACACACGTCTGCTCTCATTCTCACACACTTTCTCACACATACACATACATGTACACTTTCACACACATACACACAACACACACACTCTCTCTCTCTCTTTCTCTCTCTCTCTCTCTTTCTTGCCCTCTCTCATTACTGTTGCTGCCCAGTGGCCTACAGCTGAGGGCAGGGGTGGGTGGCCCTTAGCCCGGCTTCTGAAGCTAATCCGGCCCGTGCACCCGCAGAGGCTCCCGGGACGAGGCACGGAGACCCGCCCCCGGAGGGGGCTGACATGGCGCTGTCTCGACTCGCAGGAGGTGTGGTGTGGAACCGTCCGAGCACCAGGGGAGAGCCTGGTTCCTTCTCACAGAAGGATCAGAACCGGCGTCTCTTGTCTTTTTTTTTCCTCCCTTCCCCGCCCCCCTTTTCCCCCTTTTTGGGCCATACCTGCTGCTGCTCGGGGCCTCCCAGACCCGTGCTCGGCTGTGTGTGGCCAGAGATGGAAACACGCCTCCCGCCTGCAGTGCTCTCCGCTTCCTCCCTCCGACCCCGTCTCCTGTGCATGTGTGGGGGAGGGGTGCTGGCTAGTGGGCAGAACCAAGCAGGCGGGTCGGAACACCAGGAACTGCCTGTTCACGTTAGGAAGCAACGGACAGAATGACTTTCATCTGTCCTTTAAAAATTCCTGCCTTCTGAAAATATTTTTGCAACAACCGATTCTCATTTTCATTCGAAAAATACCCCCCGCCCATTTTTGTTTTGGGGGGCCACACCCGGTTGTGCTCGAGGATCATAATCCTGATGGACAGACTCGGGGTGAGCATTTGGGGTCTCAGAGATTGAACTCTAGGTCAGCTGCACGCAAGGCAAGGCATTGTACCAGCTCCCCGGCCCCAGAAAAATTATATATATATATATATATATATATATATATATATATATATATCCTTTTAGAAGGGCTACATTTAACTCTATTGTCATCACAGCATTTTGAAACTTTTATTTATTAATTTCTCAATGCTATTTTTTTTTCTTTTTGGGTCACACCTGGCAATGCACAGGGATTACTCCTGGGTCTGCACTCAGGAATCACCCCTGGCGGTGCTCAGAAGACCATATGGGATGCTGGGAATCGAACCCGGGTCGACCGCGTGCAAGGCAAATGCCCTACCCGCTGTGGTATCACTCCAGCCCCTCTCAATGCTATTTTAAACCAAACATGGGAGATACATGTTCTTTCAGCTAATGCTGGACGTTTTCCCCAGCGCAGCAGAATTCATTGTACAAGTTTCCTTTCGACTTTGAAGTGGTTAACTACAACACAAACGTCGGGGCCCGGAGTGATAGTCCAGCAGGGAGGGCACTTGCCTT